>NC_052150.1:20730808-21044701 GCF_902713615.1 Scyliorhinus canicula | reverse complement strand
ATGGGCCGAATGGCCTCCTGCACTGTAAATTCTATGATTCTAATTGAATTTATGGAGTTTCCATTCTTTCAGGTGGTCAATAGTTCTTTGAGATTTTAGTATTAGGTTAAGCAAATTTTTTTTTTCCTCTTTTTTGCTTTGAGCTTGATTTGACTCTAATTCAGTCCTCTTCCCCGTTATTTCTCTGTTTCATTTTGAGTCCACAAAGATCATTGGTTAAGAGATTGTTCTGCTGGTCCTGTAATTCGTGAAGGTTCCAGGTGCTCCACTGCCCTTGCTGCCTTAGTACATGTTGGGAGCAACAGCGTAAAAAACATTCAAGCTGCAGCTGCAGAAGAAAACTGAACGAATGGTATATTTCCTGAGATGCTGCACTCCTGCAAGATCTAGCCCAGCACATTAACCCCACCAGAGACAATGATCCGCGAACAATGGTATATAGGTTTGTTACTGGTTTGTCATTTGGAATTACTTGACCCGCTTTCTAGATTATTTATTATTTTTGAGAAGGAATATTTGCTGGTGCAACATTGCTTCGAAATAGACTTACAATAGTTTCTTGTGGTCCGGTAAGGCTTTCCTTTGGGGTCATAAATGTGCAGGTTAGGTGGGTTGGCGATGCTAAATTGCACCTAAGTGCCGTTACGGCGATAGGGTGGGGGATTGGGCCTAGGTTGGGTGCTGGTTGGTGCAGACTTGATGGCCGAATGGCCTTCTGCACTGTACGGATTTTATGATTCTATGACATAGGAAAAGGTAGAGGCTGTTCAGCCCATCGGGCCTGCCCTGCCATTCAGTTAGTTCATGGCTAATCATCTACCTCAATGCCACTTTCCCACGTTATCCCTGTGTCCCTTGACCTCATTAGTATCGAGAAACCTATCATAGAAACACAGAAAATAGGAGCAGGAGTAGACCACTCGGCCTTTCACACCTGCTCTGCCATTCAATGTGATCATGGCTGATCATCCTGATCAATGTCCTGATCTCTCCTTCCCCCCCCCCCATAGTCTTTGAACCCTTGCGCCCCAAGAGCTATGTCAAACTTCTTCTTGAAAACGGCCACACTGCGCCCAAAATGCAGTGCACCACGGCGCAGCATGGCTGACCGAAGCTGGGAGACCACGCTCCCGGGACCTACCCGAAGCACCTCGCGAGATCTAATGCAATTTCGCGAGACCTTGCAATGTAAATCCCGCTCATTGTAGGCAGAACCATTTTTCGGCAAATCTTCATATTAAAACGAGACAGCTAGTCTCACTTTAATGTGCAGTTTCCCGAGGTACCCGAGGCGTTGGGATCTATCCCCTTGGGTGAATGCCATTCAGTACTGGTCTCCCCAAACAGGGACCAGACAGAATGGCATGCGTGGGGATGGGAGGTTCCCAGATGCATAGCCTTAGGGTAGGGTGGTCCCCTGGCACTGCTGGTGTCACTTGGGCATCCTGGTACTGCACTAGCCTGGCACGCCCATGGTGCCAAAGTGGCAATGCCCCTGCCAGCTGGGTTCTAGGTTGGCACTGCTAAGGTACCACACTGGCATTTTTTGCGCAGTATTGTTTGGACCGGGGTGCACTGCGCAGGGGTTGGAGGGGGTGTGGGGGCCATTCTATTGTGCGTTGGGGCTTGGGGGAGCGTCAGGGATCGCTTCGGGGGCTCACTGATTAGGACACCATTTAAAAATGACCTCCTGATCTTTCACTACAAAACGGGCATTGTGTGGTGTCAGCCACGTGTTCCCTACTGAAGCCCCCTATCTAACCCAGGTGCCATTTTATAACGCTGTGTTTCTCAGCGCTGCAAGCGCCAGGAATTACACGGCTAAAGGCGTTCGCCATGGGACTTTGTTCTCATTTAGTTAATCCCGCCCACAATGTTTTTTCCTCAACTGCTTCCTGTGGTAGTGAATTCTACAGGTTCATCGCTCTCTGGGTGAAGAAAGTTCTCCTAATCTCAGACTTGGCTGGCCCCCTATCCTTAGATCATGATCCCTGGTTCTGGAGACCCCCACTGTCCTTCGTGAAACTACTCTGTCTAGTCCTGTTAGAATTTTATAGGTTTCTATGAGGTTGGTTCTCGACAAAACAGACCGGGGAAAGATCAGGGAGTTATCCTCCTGTCTCCCAGCCGTATGTATCTTGGCCGTGCATCATTCGCTGGCGGTGGGATTCTATCTTCCCGCCCTTTGCCATTAGGATTTCCCATTGAAATTATCCCATGCTGCCGCCAACTGTCGGGGCTATACTGCTAGCGGGAAAAGTGAATCCCGGCAACTGGAAGGTTCCGGCCTAGATCTACATCTACCCTGTCACGCCCTGTAAAAATACTGTAAGTTTCAATGAGATCACTTCTCATTCTTCGCAACTCTAGACGATTTTAGTAGGGCACCAACAAGTCCGAACTGAGTTGCCCAAAACAACACTTGGGATATTGCAAAGTAAATATACATCAGGTCGCAGCCGGGTCTGCTGTGTTGGTTCCATACCTGGCCGGCTTTATACAGAACTCAATCATGAATGTCCGCAGGCTCCCTGCCCCCTTAGCGGGGGAGCTCGTATTCAGCGAGACTCACGGGGAGGCTGATTGCTCCAACGCCGTAGGTCTCGTCTAGGTTATAACAAATGTAGATCTAGATTCCTCAACCTCTCCTCATAAGACAAACCCGCCATCTCAAAGATGCTTCTGGTGAACCTCGGTTGCACTCACGCTACGGACATGTCCTTTCTTAGATAAGGAAATCAAAACAAAACACAATTGCAGCAAGGTATCTTTGCTCTTGTACTCAAATCTCCTTGCGATGAAGGCCAAAATACCATTTACTTTCCTAATTGCTTGCTGCATATGTATGTAGCTTTTAGTCACCATGAGCACCCAGGCCCCTTTGGACAGCAACACTCCCCAACCTCTCACTATTTATCAAATATTCTGCCATCCTTTCTGCTTTTTTCTACCAAGGTAGAGAACTTCACACACCTATTCACATTATATTCCATCTGCCATATTCTTGCCCATTCACCTGTTCAAGTGCCTTTGAAGTCGCCCCGCATCCTTCTCACAATTCACATTCCCCCCTTGTTTTGCGTCATCAGCAAAATTGGAAATATTACATTTGCTCCCTGTACCGCCAAGTCATTTATGGAGACTGTGAACACCTCTGGCCCCAGCACAGAACCTTGAGCTATCCCACTCGTAACAGCTTGCCATCCTGAGAATGTCCTGTTTATTCCTGCTGTCTGTTTTCTGTCAATTCTCAATCCAACCAGTATAGTCCCCTCAACCCATGTGTTGAAGCGTGAAGGGGAAAAGCAGCAAGGAAAACAGGAGCAGTTCAGAGAAAAAGGGGAGAGGGAAGCATTGTTAAACCCACGACAGATCCACTGGAAGTAGTTCCTTAGGTGAACGTCACTGAGGAGCTATGTCTCCAGGAGCTTGGCATCACAAGGAAGTCTGTCATTGTATGATGCTGCAGGCATAACTTGCATTCTGTACTCACACATGGACAGCACTATCCATAGCTTTTCATAACCTTTATGCAGCAGACTGGTTCCAGATTTTAGCAAGCGATGTCACTGGAATTCAGTTTGAAGTCCACTATTAGATCAGAGTGGTAACTGAGACCCGACAAACCAGGAATGCAGCAGAAAGAGGGACTTTGCTTCCACTGCAGACTAACCTCAGGTACAAGGTGTCATAGATTGCACCCACATTGTCTTACGTGTTCCCCACCACCAGGCAGGCATCTGTCTGATTCGAAAAAGATCCCACTCCCTTAATGTCCGGCTTGTTTGCTACTACAGGTGGGTCTATAACTGATTTACTGGCCGCTGCCCTGATCAATATTCACTCTAATTTTAAATTGTTGTGTTCAATCTGTTGCACTCCTTTAAGGCAGAAGTTTGACGATGCACATGTGCACCTTAAAGGGAATGTTGGTCAAGTTTGGCCTGTTTGTTGCACTGTGTGGTTCATCCTGGATTGTTGTGTGGCTGAACATCTGCACAGCTTAGAGGGAATGCTGATGATGTGTTTATCCTGTGCCAGTCCTATAGGTCCATATTTCCATCAGCCAGGAAGGGAAGTTTACAAAAATAACTGACTGTCAACCCTGAGTGGAAGTGCATCTCATTGGATGTCCAATTTGGGAAATAAATTCCCACAACCGATGAGCGTCACAAGCAAGTCCAACACCATTTTGGTTTTAGTGCCACCTAAAAAGGCATTCGACCCTTTAAATATGCTCATAAAAGGCCGAACATCTTTTCTTAGAACCCAGTTTAAAACATTCTGCTTGCCGTGTTCAAGATGGAAAGTTTTATGTGGGATCAAATCAGTGGTTCTTAAAGGACCACACTCCTCACTCCACCTTAAAACTCCAGGCTGCAAGTGGACATCACTGTTCCTCCTCCTCCTCCTCCTGCTCACCCCAGCTCACCTTCTTCCCACAGAATTAGTTCAGAATCCCGGCTGGTCAATCCCATACCCGTCACCGCTAGCCCACCCCCAACCCCGCATCTGGTGAGCTGTTTCTAGGACCACAACCAATGCCCATGGCTCACTGGTGCTAGCGATTTTCCCCGGACCTGAAGCAGGGTCCTTGGGGTCATCCAGATGGCGCCCCCATTTGGACTTGATCCAATCTTTAGCTTGTTTTGTTTAGAATGGATGAGCATGAAAATAAGTGAGACATTCAAAACCAAAATAATTATCACTCCGAGTGATTGAGGCTTAGCAGACCCGCAAACCACAGGGTTTGTGCGAACGGACGAGTTAAGTCTGGTTTTATGTTTTGCAGTGAGAGAGAAAAACAACCATTTTCTGACATATTATACTTAATTACTGAGTGAGCGAAATTAGTAAGAAGCTATTGGGAAATGTCAGCTGAGGACAACACTAACTTATAAAGGTTTCTCATATTTCTGGGCACACAACAGGTGAAGGTTTGGTGAAAGTGCAGAATTCCACATATTTCTGACATGACGTGTTTTTTTGATGAACTCTGCAGTTCCAACTGTTCCTCACAATATCAATGCACCAATACCTCAGACCGAGCTCGCCTTCAATCAAGTTACAGACCCCAGCATAAATTGCAGGGTCAGCCAATTTGTGTCGATAGAGGTGTGCAGATTGTGTAAGCACAGTCTGCAACACCTTAAGTATGGGCGGAAAGGGCAGGTTACCAGAAATAGAACATCGCCACAGAAGGAGTGGGAAGTGAGATGTGAAACGAAGGGGACAGGTCGGAGGAGAATTAGAGGGGTGGGCCTGAAGGAGGGGCAGACACCTGGTGGAGCAGCATTAGATAAAACCAGCTCCTGCTTAAAGGGACAACGACAGCAATGAAGGAAGCAGACAACTTGAGTGGCAAGGATGGCAGCCAGAGCAAAGAAATGAGTGGCCCATTTCACTCGAGTATTCCCATATCCGAGAGACGGAACAATCAGATCCAGAACTCAACCAGAGCCTGCCATCTCACTGCTAGTAGCAGCTCATGTGATTTTCTGGTCAGCTTCAGAGGTTAACTCATGTAAGTGTTAGGACTACCGATACACCTACAGTGGTGACACAGCCTGCTGAAGATTCCTCCTCAGACTGAGAACCCTGAAATCAGGAACATATTTGAGGCATGGCTAAGCACAATTTTTGTTTTTTGTTTTTATAAATTTTGATTACCCAATTATTTTTTCCAATTAAGGGGCAATTTAGCATGGCCAATCCACCTACTCTGCACATTTTTGGGTTGTGGGGGTGAGACCCACACAGACACGGGGAGAATGTGCAAACTCCACACGGACAGTGAAGGCTAAGCATAATTGACACCCCTGGTCTTAATGTATCATCTTAGCAGAGCACTAGAACAGACTGCTGAACTACATGCAGAGGTACCTGGGTTACGTGCAGTGGTACAGGGCTGGTTTAGCTCAGTTGCTGGACAGCTGGTTTCTGATTCAGAGTGAGGCCAATGGCGTGGGTTCAATTCCCTTACCGGCTGACGTTATTCATGAACCTTCTCAACCTTGCCTTGAGGTGTGGTGATCCTCAGGTCAAACCACCACCAGTCAGCTCTCTTCCTCAAAGGGGAAAGCAGCCTATGGTCATCTGGGATTAAGGCGCATGCGCGGCTGACGTCATATGACGCGTCAGCCGGCGCAAACTCTGGCAAGCGGGCTTAACGAAATTCGTTAAGCCCGCGTAGCCGGAGTTTACGGCAGCGGCATGCTAGCCCCGACCGGGGACCAGAATAGGTTCCCGGTCCGGGAGGGGGGGGCTGGCGTCAAACCCGCCCGGATTTGACGCCAGCCTTACGATTTCTCCCCCTCTGGGAGAATCGCGCCCAAGATTCCTCTGCCTGAACCTGCCAACATTTAGCTTTATTTAAAAAGAATGTTTATCTGAGGTGGGTGTTGCTGGCAAGGCCAGCATTTATTGCCCATCCCTAATTGCCCTTGTGATGAGCTATCTCCTAGAATTGGCACAGTCCGTATGACGTAGGTACACCCACGATAGGCAGTTCCAGGATTTTGACCCAGCAATGATGAAGGAACTGCAACATAATTCGCAGCCGACACAGCGATTGACCCAGAGGGGACTGTGCAGAATTCTTTTGTAATTACACAGTTGAGAATTCAACCTTCCAATTGCTTCTGTCAAAACTGATGTTTCGCGCAATGTTTGTGAACTTTTAAAGACGATGAACTCAACCACTTCTCGATTTGATACGTCACACTGGTGATTTGGCTCTCTCTTTGTGAAAACTTACATCAGCTGAGATTCAGCGTGAATGACTGAATTTCTGGGGCAGCAGCATTTGCCCACACAGTTGTGAATAGACACAAGTTTAGGTTTGCAATCCTCTGCCACTCATCAATTATTTTGGAATTTTGTGGCTCCAAATTCTTTGTGGAGAAATCAGGGCATTTTTCTCTTTTGGCCAGCAAAATGATGCAGGGAACATTTATACAGTTTTTCAGACCAAAATAGATCATTCTTCCCCTTACGTATGACATTTCCTGTGGGCAAACTACATGTCATTAAGATGAAGGTGACAAAGAAGTAGCAAAGGATGGAGTCAAGGATAATGAAGAAGCGCCTAAGGGGACTGTGCCACAGCAGGAAAGACATTCCCTATAAAAACGTTAAGGAAGAGATCCCTCTGAAACAAAGTGTGCTTTGCCATGGGGCGGCAGGGTGGCACAGTGGTTAGCACTGTTGCCTCACAGTGCCAGGGACCCAGCTTCAATTCCGGCCTTGGGTTACTGATAGTGTGGAGTTTGCACGTCCTCCCTGTGTCTGCGTGGGCTTCCTCCAGGTGCTCCGGTTTCCTCCCACAGTTCAAAGACGAGCAAGTCAGGTGGACTGGCCATGATAAACCGCCCTTAAGCGTCCAAGAATGTGCGGGTTAAATGGGGTTAAGGGGGTGAAAGGATAGGGCATGGGATTGGGCCTAGGTGGGTTGCTCTTTCAGAGGGTGGGTGTCATCACGATGGGCTGAATGGCCTCCTTCTGCACTGTAGGGATTCTACGATTCTAAGAAAGCAACAGGGAGATCTGTCATCTATTGGACGCAAGACTAATGCCACAGTCATCAGCCCACACGTCTCTGCTTGTGGTTATGAACATAATAACTTTTATGGCAGTGTCACTTTTGTCACTCACACGGGATCTCTGTGAAACCAGACAGGGTGTAGTACAGACACAATTAAGGCACTTTGCGAGCAACATGGAGAATTTATTAGCTTTGCCATCACAGCAAATCAATTGAGAAATACTAGGGCCATTGAGCTTCACGAGGTCACTTCCTTTCCCAAGCTTCAGGGTGAAACAGATGACACCCGTTGGACGGGATTCTCCGGTCTCATGCCTGGATAAATCCCCTTGCAAGGGAAAACAGAAAATTTGGTGTTCCAGCCAAATCTCCATTCACTTTCAACAGCACCAGAAAGTCCCAGCAGCGAGTGAGGATGGAAGATTCAGCCCCAGTGGTTCAGAAGCTTCTGAAGAAATTATGTTCCATTTCTTTAATAGGATGCTTTCCAGTCCCTGAATGTCCAGATTGTCAAAGATATGCGGCCTGGCTTAGTGGCACACTGCAAGTTGTGACAGTGCACAGGTGTAATGAAAAATCCAGGCCCAAGGAAAATAATCAACAGATACTTTGTGAGTGACAAGCTCCACCCATTCCAGTGATGGATATTGACTCCATTCAGAGTGATCGAAAAAGCAACTGTGGGGTTTATAATGAGGCAGGCACTTCTATATTAGTGGGGGTTTCGTCTGTGGATTCCAATGTAGTTGCAACTTACGTTACAATGCGGAAAAAGATTGCCTAATGCTCCCACAAATGAGTAGACACCAGACTGAAACCTATTGTTTGCCACACATCCTTTGAGACTCATCTCATAGTCTGCAGATGGGTCTGTGGTTCCTCCAATGTCCTTCCTTAAAGGGCAGAATTTCTCCTCCTCCCACTCCTTCTTTCGAGTCTCATCATCATCTTCATTCTGCGATTCATTGCTGCGTTCGATCTGCAGAAGTAGAGGTACAAGTTAAGAATGGGTTAGCATTACCTTTTTGGGATTAATGACACGAATGAGCAAATGGAAGATGTTGGGCAGGATTCTCCCTTCTGGCGACTAAGTCCCCACACCCGGGCCGGAAAATGGGCGGGAATCAGTCCGGACTTTTTCCTAGAAAGTCTGGGGTGATTCTCCGTATTCAAGGGGGCTAGCAGGGCCCGGCGTTAATCCCGCACCTCCAGCTGCCGCTGGGGCCCTGCAGTTAAGTCCACGCGGCCGCACATGCGCACGCCGGCCGGCCGCGGGTCCGCACATGCTCGCAGCAGCCGTCTTCGCGCCGGCCCCCGCCCAATATGGCAGAGCCCTACAGGGGCCCGGCGCGGAGGAACGTAGACCATCCTCGGAATGAGCGCGCCCGCCGATCGGTAGCCACTGATCACGCGACTGGCCTCCATGGAGGCCACCCCGGAATTGGATCCCTCCGCCCCCATCCCCCCACCAGAACGGCCCCCGCAGCCAGAATACCGAGCTCCCGCCAGGTGGGAGCACAAGTGAACCACGCCGGTGGAACTCGGCGGGCACTCAGCCCGTCGAGCGCGGAGTATCGCCACAGGGGCCGCTTTCAACGGTCCCTGACCGGCGTTGTGTCGATCGCGTGTGCGCAAATGGCGGTGATTCTCCAGTCGTTGGAGAGTGGCTTGCCAGCGTGGGAGCCTATTTTGGGTAATTCTCTGACCCCGCCCCGAGCGTGATTTCAGTGCGGAGGGTCGGAGAATCCCGCCCGATGGCTCTGTGGTGCTTCACTGAAATATAATGATGACTATCTAATGTCCTTATTCTTGATCTCCCATGTAGAACTCGTCCCCTTCCGTTCGTTGGTGCATTGCCCACAGAAAGTGTGTTCCTCTTTCCCCATCCAATAACCTGCTTGCCGTAGGCAGTGCATACCACCAGATGTCCTGCAACCAAATTTAGTGAATTAGATGACAGCTAATGGGCAAGATTCTCTAATCCCGCGGCAGAGTGTCCACGCCGTCGTAAACGCCGTCGCGTTTTACAACGGCGTGAACGGGCCGACCCGACGATTAATTCTGGCCTGCAAAAGGGGCCAGCATGGCACAGGAGCGGTTCAAGCTGCTCCAGCTGCTGATTCCGGCTCAAACTGGACTCCGCAGCGTCTGCGCATGCGCAGTGACACCGGCACCAACGGGCGCATACGCCGTGCATTCCTTCTCGCGGATCAGGCCACATCGGAGGCCCCCCCCCGGACCTGAGGAACCTCATTCACCTGAGGAAGGAGCAGTGCTCCGAAAACTAGTGATTCAAAACAAACCTGGTGTTGTTAGACTTCGTACTGTGCTCACCCCAGACCAACGCCGGCCTCTCCTCATCTTCCATTCCGGGCTTCACGTTTTCGGAAGGAACAAAAGACTTTGGTTCTGTTGTAGAAAAGATTTACCGGAATTTACCTAAATTTTCGCAAAGATGAGGGATTACTGACACATGGATAGACTGGAGAATCTGAGCAGAGAAGACGAAGAGGTGATATGATAAAATTTATGAACAGTTTAGATAGAATAAACAAAAAGAAACAGAAGAATAGATATTTGGAGGGTTAAAGATTTATGATAGTTGGCAGAAGAACCAGAGACAATATGAGGAAAAATTGATTTTTACAATAGATTTGGAATGTCAGGGCTGACCGGATGGTTGAAACAGATTCAGTAGCAGCCATCAAAAGCGAATTGGACAAATTGTAGGCAGAGAAACATTTGCAGAAATATGAAGAAAAAGAAGGTGAGTGGGGAGCTAACTAGATGGCTCGACGAAAGAGCCAGTTTGACAAGCCAAATGGCCTTCTCTACTGCACTATTCTGTCAAATGAATTTTTCCTACGATGGAGTTTTCCACCTGCCACCGGAGAGATCGACAGGAAATGCATTCCTGCCAATCTGTGATTACCATCAGTCATTTAATTGTCCGAGGAGACGGGCCTTTTGCACCTCAATCAGGTGGACGTTCCAGCTCAGAGAGTCACTGTCTTTGCGGTATCTGTACCTTCTCCCCGTGTCTGCATGGGTTTCCTCCAGATGCTCCGGTTTTCTCCCACAAGTCCTGAAAGACGGGCTTGTTAGGTGAATTGGACACTCTGAATTCTCCCTCCATGTACCCGAACAGGCGTTGGACTGTGGCGACTAGAGCTTTTCACAGTATCTTTATTGCAGTGTTAATGTAAGCTTACTTGTGACACTAATAAAGATTATTATTATTATAAAAGTTTGGAAGTCCAGGCCCTGGATCTTTAAATCTATTTTAAAGTGAAACTTGCATGCCCTCCCATCCGATAGGTGGAGGTTCTTTTCATCCTTTCTATTTCATTTTTAGCAAATGATCATCGTTGACTATTTTTAAGCAGTTTGCTTCTATAAAATATTGGCTTGAAGTTCTCATGAAGATGCATGTACTCAGAGCATAGTTTTCACTTTCTGCCCATAGGTCACTATGTCTCCTCTCCACTTGCAGAGACACTTCAAATACATTTTCTCACATTTGTTGAATGTCATCATTCCCCTTGGGCTATACATAGAGGTATCTAAGGGCAGTGACCTTTGTTTTCAAATTTACGTGAGCATTTCACTGAAGAAACTATCCAATAACGTTGAGAACCACACCAAACACCCACGCCATGCATATTTTCTAAGTTATTCAAGTTTATCTGGTATTTCTGGTTATTTTACTACCGTTGATGAAAATATTAAGATTGTAGTGACCTGTGAACAGCCTGTAGAGCACCTGGTTTCCAGTTCGACCCCTTTTATGAAGGCAGCTACACGGTTCGGAAAAGGGGGTGTGAAAGAGAGAGTATGTTTACCTCAACAATTAGCCTCTAACCCTTTGTCTCCCAATTCTTTTGCAGGACTTGCCGTATGGGCAGCACGGTAGCACAGTGGTTAGCACAGTTTCGATTACAGCTTGGGTCACTGCTTCGGTTTCCTCCCACAGTCCCAAAAGATGTGATGTTAGGTGAATTGGACATTCTGAATTCTCCCTCACTGTACCCGAACAGGTGGCGGAATGTGGTGACCAGGGGCTTTTCACAGTAACTTCATTGCAGTGTTAATGTAAGCCTACATGTGGCACTATTAAAGATTATTATTAAGAGTGCAAGTTTCATGCATCCCAATAAAAACAGAAAACTTGCAGCTATGTGGCACTTTGCATGACCACCGGATGTCTCAAAGTGCTTGACAGCCAATGAAGTACTCACAAAATCATCATAGAATTTACAGTGCAGAAGGAGGCCAATTGGCCCATCAAGTCTGCACCGGCCCTTGGAAAGAGCACCCTACCCAAGCCCATACCTCCACCCTATCCCCACACCTCCACCCTATCCCCGTAACACCACCTAATCTTTTTTGGACACTAAGGGCAATTTAGCATGGCCAATCCACCTAACCTGCACCTCTTTGGACTGTGGGAGGAAACCGGAGCACCCGGAGGAAGCCCACGCAGACACAGGGAGAACGTGCAGACTGCGCAGAGACAGTGACCCAAGCCGGGAATCGAACCTGGGACCCTGAAGCTGTGAAGCAACTGTGCAAACCACTGTGCTACCGTGCCGCCGTAAATCTTAAATGAGAGCTCTTTTCCTGAAACTGTGCCTGCTGGATCTAGATTCCCCAAGGGGTAACCAGCACCAACTCAGCATCTGCCTTGCAAAACCCCCTCAGGATCTTATAAGTTTCAATAAAATCACCTCACACTCTTCTGAACTCCAATGAGGATAGGCCCAAATTGCTTAACCTTCCCTCATCCCAGGAATCAGCCTGGTGAACCATCTTTGAATTGCTTCCAATGCACGTATATCGCTCCTTAAGTAAGCAGATGCAACCTGTGCATAGTATTCGCGGTGCATTCTGACCAATGGTTGGTACTGGGGTAGTAAGATATCCCCAGTAATTCTCCAATCCCCATTTTGACATAATGTGGAGATGCTAGCGCTGGGCTGGGGTGGGAACAGTAAGAGGTCTTACAGCACCAGGTTAGAATCCAACAGGTTTATTTGGAATCACACATTTTCAGAGCGTGGCTCCTTCATCAGGTGAGTGAAGAGGTAGGTTTCACAAACACAGCATATAAAGACAAAGCCAATGCTGCAAGATGATACTTTGAATGCGAGTCTTTACAGGTAATTAAGTCTTTACAGGTCCAGACGGTGCAACTGGAGATGGGATAATCACACGTTAAAGAGGTGTGAATTGTCCCAAGCCAGGAGAGTGGTAGAATTTTTCAAGCCCACGCCAGATGGTGGTGGATTAAATGTAGTGAGACATGAATCCAAGATCCGGTTAAGATCTTACTCATGCTTGCGGAACTTGCCTTTCAGTATCTGCTCGGCGATTCTGCGTCGTAGTGCCTCCTGGAGGCGGCCTTGGCGAACGCTCACCCGAAGATCAGGAGCTGAATGCCCTTAGGCTGCTGAAGTGCTCCCTGTCTGGAAGGGCACATTCGTGCCTGGTAATTGTCATGCATTTTGACGTAGAAAAAAGAAAATCCAGGCCTCTAAGTTTAAATTCTGTCCCACAATTTAGGTGCAATCCTTTTTTTTATAATTCCGACCTTCTCCCCAGCACTTTCAACTCAAGCTGGTTGTTGGACTGAAGTGATTATTTAATTATAATGCACAGGAGAACACCTAGGGTGCTTTCCTGTTTTTCTCTGAAAAGCAATAGATACTTTAACAATGGACATTGTGTTCAGGGTAAAACTAACAGTCAGATTTATTTACAAGATAATTATACAGGAGCGCAAAACATTGCAAGATATTGAGTACAGACCCACACCAAACCATTAAAAAAAAGAATGAATCAATCCAAAAGAATTTAAAGTATTTTCTCCAGAGTGTAAGTTTTACACATCCCAATAAAAAATAAAATTTGCATTTTTCACGACTAGCGGAAAGTGATTTACAGCCACTGACGTACGTTTTGAAGGACAGTTGTTGTTGTATTATAGGAACCAGGGCAGCCAATTAACGCACAGCCATCTCCCACAAACAGCCATGCGATAATGATCAGATCATCTTGTTTTTTGTGCTGTTGATGCACTGGCAGAATCAGCAATTTGTTGCCCATCTCTAATTACCCTTGAGAAGCCGGTAGAGAGCCACCTTCTTGAACTGCTACAGTCTGATGCTGTTAGAAACAGATTTCCCAGGAATTTGACTCAGTGACAGTGAAGGACCGGCGATATAGTCAAGGAAGGCTTGGCCAGTATAATATTCCTGGTCTTGTTTTGCTAACACAGAGTGTTCAATTCTCTGCCGGCGTTGTTCCAGCAGCACACCCACGCCCACGGGTTCCCGGCGGTATGGGGTGGGCACAATGAGTAATCTCACTGGCAGGTGGCGGGAACGGATATTCCCACTGCCGGCGAGGGCGCGCCGCCCAGGAAAAGGCAGCTGGCGGACTGGAGAATCTCGCCCAGGGTATTTACAGAGTTTGCTGAGGTAAGGAAGACCTTGGGCTGGATTCTCCACCCCGCCGCAACTCATTTCAGGATCAGCACGCCAGCGGTATGCTGGTCAATGGGGTTTCGTACCGTGGGGCAGCCCCACGCCGTTGGGAAACCCCCAGGTGCCAGTGCACAAGTGAACCAGCTCCGTGCCTTGCACAACAGCCTTTGCCATCCGGGGGTCACCCGCTTGTACCATCTGATCAAAGCCCGCAATCTGCCCTACTCCGTCGAGGAAGTACGGACAGTCACCAGAGACTGCCAGATCTGTGCGGAGTGCAAGCCGCACTTCTACCGGCCAGATCGCGTGCGCCTGGTGAAAGCATCCCGCCCCTTTGAACGCCTCAGCGTGGACTTCAAAGGGCCCCTTCCCTCTACCGACCGCAACACCTACATCCTTAGTGTGGTCGATGAATTTTCTAGGTTCCCCTTTGCCATCCCATGCCCAGATATGACGTCTGCCACCGTCATCAAGGCCCTGGATTCCATTTTTGCCCTGTTCGGTTTCCCCGACTATATCCACAGTGACAGGGGATCCTCATTCATGAGCGATGAGCTGCGTCAGTTCCTGCTCAGCAGGGGTATCGCCTCCAGCAGGACGACCAGCTACAACCCCCGGGGAAACGGGCAGGTAGAGAGGGAGAACGGGACGGTATGGAGGGCCGTCCAGCTGGCCCTACGGTCCAGGAACCTCCCAGCCGCTCGCTGGCAGCAGGTCCTCCCTGACGCGCTCCATTCCATTCGGTCGCTACTGTGCATCGCAACTAACAGTACACCCCATGAACGCGTTTTTGCCTTCCCTAGGAAGTCCACATCCGGAGTGTCGCTCCCGACTTGGCTCACGACTCCGGGCCCAGTCCTTCTCCGTAGGCATGTACGGCACCACAAGGCGGAACCCCTGGTGGACAAGGTACGCCTTCTCCACGCCAACCCTCAGTATGCCTACGTGGAGTTCCCCGACGGCCGCCAGGACACAGTCTCGCTCCGGGACCTGGCTCCCTCAGGTGCCGATCCCATGCCCACACCCCTTCCTGCGCCAACCCCAGCGCCCCCCTATTCGTCCCCATCAGGTCCATCCGTCATCCCCCTGCCCACCCTGGAGGACATGGAAGATTTCGGCTTGCTCTCGGAGTCATCCCGCCAGCAGCCAGCACCAACACCGCCAGCACCTGCACCATCGGGGCCATCACCGCCTGTGCCGACGTCACCACCACAGCTACGCCGCTCACAGCGGAACGTCCGACCACCGATTCGGCTCAACCTGTAACCTGCTAACCGGATGGACTCTTGATTTTCCATGTTGGACCCTCTTGTAAATAGCATCCTTTATATTAGAGTTACATGTCACCCCCGCCGGACTCATTTTTACAGGGGGTGAATGTGGTGAGATAACCACTGTAGTTATGTGTACTGCAGTAGGGGGATGTATGCCTGTACCTGTAATACAGGTTCCTCCGGTCAGCCCCTGCCGGCTAGCTCCGCCCACAGGGAGCTTATGTATAAATGTATGAGAGCTGCTCAGACCCTCAGTCTACAGTTGCGGATGGAGGGACAACATCGTACAGCAATAAAGCCTCTATTGTACTAGTCTCTCGGCTTCGAGTATAATTGTTAGCGCCACACTGTGTTATTCTTGTCATGAGGTCAACAAGAGAGAACAAGATCATAGGAAATTGCTTGTCAGAGTTTTAGTGAGAAAACCACCGTTTTGCTCTCATGCTGCACTGCTGAGTTTTCTCCCCAGATTCTCTGGCACCCAGTATGTAGAGAATCTACTGGTATGGTTTCCACAGTCACGCTGATGGGGCAGGGTGATAGCGCCGGCAACACTGGCGCCACAGAGGTGGGGGTGTCATTTTTTAAAGCGTGCCCCGATCGACGTTAGAAATAAACTGCCCACCCCTACAACCCCCAGACACTGAGGACCTCCACACAAGCATCGGGGCAAACCTCCCCAAATATATATAGGAAACCGCTCTAATGGAGTTCCCCAGAGAGCCCGCCTCTAGCACAGCCTTGGCATTGTCATTCTGGCATTCCCACCCTGGCAATGCCAGATTGGCATTTACAAGGGCAGTGCCAGGGTTCAGTGCAAGGAGGAAGTGGCAGGTTGCAAAGGGGACAATGGCAGGTTGCAAAGGGGATGTGCCAAGGTACTGCCCGGGCATGTCCGGGCTAACCATACCTTTGCGCCCGCTGCAGGTTTCCATCAACAGCCTCGTGCTTTCAAGATGCTGTCGTAAAACCCGTCAATGTGGTGTCATTCTGAATGAGCCTGCTCCGCCAGCAACCTCAGCTCTGGACAGATCGGGCCGCCGTTTATAAAGGGAGCCTAAGGTCAGAACGACTAAAATAGATCAAAGGAAACACCCCCTCCACCTTGGATCATCCCCGCACCACAACGGAATCCCCCCCCCCAAGGAATTACCCCCCCCCCCAGGCACCATCACAGAACCCACCACCACAATGGAAATCCCCCCCCCCCCACCTCCACTGCACTAGAATACTCCCAACATAGAACCCTCCTCTCATCAAGGACATGGACACAATCACCAAGGACACAGAATCCCTGGCACCTCCCCCACGGACCCGTGCCAGCAGTGCCGGGGGCAGTGCCCACACAATGCCAGGGTACTGCAGACAGATGACTCTCTCTCCCCCGGTCCCCCTGTAAGCTGCATTCACCTGTGTGTCCCACCAGATTCTGTTTCCCAGTTCCTTGTTTTTAAAAACCTGTTGTAAACCACGCCAATGTGAAGTCACGCTGCTGGGAGGAGGGGGTGAGGGCAGGGGGACTTCCCTACGTGGGGGGGGGGGGGGGATTGTTACAGCAGCAAAACCTGCTAATTATATTAAAATATATTTTATGGGGTTCCTGTCATTGCTCCCAGGGTAGCGTAGCGGGCACACACATGCATGGTTCGGAGGTGGTGGTCACACGCAATCTGAACATTCAGGGAGTGGAATCTCTTCCTGTTAATATAGGGCACATTCTGATGCCCTGATGCTCTCAGGGCGACATGCGTGCCATCGAAGGCCTCCTGGACCTGGGGCATCCTGGAAATGGCGGCTTATCTTACAGCCTGGGCATCTTGGTAGGTCTGGTCCAGGTCGAAGGTGATATAGTCTGATGCCCAGGCATACAGACCATTCGTCATCTCACAGATGCACCTGTGGGCTGACGACTGCAGGTTGCCACGCAGGTCCCCGCTTGAGCCCTGGAATAACCTGGTGGCGTAGAAATTTAGGACTGCAGGGACCTTCACAGCCAGTGGGAACCCTCCTGCTCCATGGGTTACCATGTCCGTGAGGAGGTGGCACAGGTGGGCACTTCTCTCTGTTGAGATGCACTCTTCTGCAACATATGTTGTCCGTCAGGTCGTTGAAGAACTAACGACTCCTGTCCACCACGGCATCTCGCTGGACTCCCCATCTGACCTCCTCCGCAGCCTGATGGGCGGCCGGGTCTTGAGGGTGTGCAGCGGCCCCCTGCACGTGTGGTGCCACCTCTAGCCTGCGTCTGCCTTGCTGGCGTCATTGGCATCTGCCCGCTCGGCTGCAATTAGCACAATGAGGGCAGCCTCCATGGGATTTACACCAGCAAATATCTTTTTTTCTGGAAGGAATTGAAGAAAGAGAGAGACTAACAATCAGTTAGGTTTTCCATCCCAGGACCCTCATATCTCCCGAGCCTCCCGCACTCTTACCATGACTGCCCCGCCTTCTCTCGGAGTGCCACCCAGCGAAATAGTTGTGATGTAATCTTCACTGTGCACATTCACTCCTGGCCAGAACAGAAGCCCCTATGTTCCAAACCTCGTCCAGCAACATTAAGGAGGCCTACTCATCCAGACACGTACCCTTTAGCTGCGAGAGGGTCCTCAGTGGTGAAGCCTTGCTATTTACTGTCTGATTGTTGGCAGCTGTCTCTATGATGCTGACACTCCAAAAATACAGGCACACTGTTCAGGCATCAACGGTTGCAACGCATCCAGCCCACTAATGATTTTCTCAGACAGAGCACCTGTTCTTTCGAGGAGGCACTTGATCGTTCAGGTGCTTTCACAAATAAAAAGGCTGATCCCTCCTTAGAGATAGCCTTCAGTTGTGAAGCTGGAGGATGCTCTCAGTCAAAGGGGATGAAATTGACTCTCACGAGAGAAGCTGCAGAATGGACCTGTCCTCAGAGAGTTTGGTCTGACAGACTGGCTGCAGCTGTGGTGTCCCTGCTGTAGGTCTCCACAATATTTAAAGATGGCTTGATGGTCCCACAGACGGAAATCAATCCCCCCCCCCCCCACTCATTGGCCCAGGGGCGATCCCTGACCTAGATCCCTCCCACTCCCCCGAACAACGCCAACCCCCTTATGGGTTTACTTATTAAATTTTTAGCAATGGCTAAGACATTTCCATATTTGTAGTTTCATTCGCTGCCACCATGTAATATTCTTTCTGGTCTCGCTGTACTAACACAGAATATTTACATAGTCTACTGATTTTATTGGAACATCGCTTATTGTGTCTTCATTGCCATGAAGCCTGGAAGAGAGAGCAAAATCATGAGACATTGCATCACTTCCGTTGATGATGTACCGTATGTCTCATTAGCATATCACATGGTTGGAATTAACCCCTTCTATTGCCCCTCTCCTCCAAAGTCTGATTCTCCCTATTGTATACTACAGTGGCTGCAGTGCATATTGCACATGGTGCTTACAGCTGGCAGTGTTAAAGGGGGTGAAAGTTTAAGGTGGTGTAAGAGATGCAAATCAAGCGGGCTTCTTTTCCTTGCATGGTATTGGGCTTCTTGAATGTTGTTGGAACTGCACTCATCCAGAAAAATGGGATCACATTCCTGATGTGCCTTGTAGATACTATACAGGCTTTGGGGAGTCAAAAGGTGAGTTAGTCACTGCAGAATTCCAAGTCTCTAACCTGCCTTTGTGGCCACAGTGTTTATATGGCTGGTTTAGTTCATTCTGGTCAATGGTATCACTCTGGACTTTGATCATGGGAGATTCAGAAATGGTAAATCTGTTGAATGTCGAGGGGAGTTGGTTCGATTCTCTCTCGTTGGTGATGGTTATTGCCCGGTACTTATATGCAGTGAACGTTACTTGCCATTGATCAGCCCAAGCCTAAATACTGTCCCTGTCTTGCTGCCTATGGGCACAGACTGCTTCAGTCTTTCAGGAGTTGCAAATGGTACTGAAAACTGCAATCATCAGCGAACAACTCACTTCTGACCTTATGATGGAGAGGCCATTGATGAAATGGCTAAAGGTGATTTGGTCGAGGACATTGCCCAAAGGAACTCATGCAGCGATGTCCTGGGACTGAGATAATGACCTCCAACAGCCAGAACTATATTCCTTTGTGCCAGGTATGACCCCTACCAGCAAAGACTTTTCCTCCTGATTCACACTGACTTCAATTTTGCCGGGAATTCTCAACACTACACTGGGTTAACTGCCAAGGACAATCATTCACCCCGATCAGCTACCTACCACAACACTAATAATAGATTCCCCGGTTCTTCTTCGAAATAGCATCATGGGCTGTTTTACATCCACCCAAGCTGATGAAGGGGGGACTCGGTTTAATGTTTCATGTGAATGATGGCACTTCCAACAATGCAGTGATCCCTCAGTACTGTGTTGGAGAGTCAACTTTGTTTTTAGTCCTCAAGCCCTGGAATGGAACTTGTATCCTGAACCTTGTGACTCAGAGACGGAAGTGCTTCCAACTGACTCATGGCTGTCACTAATGAAGGAATATATTTTGTAAACTTTCCCGTGTATGCAAGTGAAGTGATATCCCTGACTATTGCATTGAGCTGAAGTGGATAATTCCACAAGCTGAAATAAAATGAAAAGACTGAATGAAATTTATTTTGCACTAAAATAAATATAAATGGGGAGCAGGAGTAGACCAGTCCGTCGCTTGAACCTGCTCTGCCATTCAATGAGATTGTGGCTCATTGATGGTAACCATGGGCGGGATTCTCCAACCCCCCCCGCCGGGCCAGAGAATCGGCGAGGGGGCGGCGTGAATCCCGCCCCCGCTGGCTGCCAAATTCTCCGGCGCCGAGGTTTTGGCAGGGGCGAGAATCGTGGCGCGCTGGTCGGCGGCCCCCCCGGCGATTCTCCGACCTGCGATGGGCTGAACAGCAGCCCGTTTTAGGCCGCTCTCGCCGGCGTAACTTAGACATGGTACTTACTGGCGGGACCTGGCTCTGTGTGCGGCGTCCGGGGTCCTCGGGGGGGGGGGGTGCAGCGGATATGCCCCTGGGGGGTGCCCCCACGGTGGCCTGGCCCGCGATTGGTGCCCACCGATCCGCAGGCGGGCCTGTGCTATTGGGGGCACCGGCTGCTGTGGACCTCCGCCATGACCGGTGCGGAGACGAACCCGCCCTACACATGTGCTGGGATGACGGCAGCACACGCTGGCGCTCCCACGCATGCACCAACTCGCGCCGGCTGGCGGAGGCCCTTCAGTGCCGGTTGGCACGGTGCCAAGCCCCTTTTGCGCCGGTTGGTGTGGTGCCAACTCCGCCGGTGCCGGCCTAGCCCCTGAAGGTGCGGAGGCCCGACGCTGGAGTGGTTCACGCCACTCCTCAGCACCGGGACCACCCGCCCCGCCGGGTAGGGGAGAATCCCGCCCCATGTCTTCACATTCCCACCTATCCTTGATAACGTTTCACTCCTTTGCTTATCAAGAATCAATCTACCTCAACCTTAAAAATATTCAAAGATTCTGCTTCCACTGCCAGGAGTTCAGGAGGCTCACGACCCTCTGAGAGATAAAGAATTCTGTCTTAAATGGGATCTATTTGTGTCGATATTTCAGCACCTCTATTCCAAAAGAAGCTTTTCCCTACCTGTGTGTTAGCCTCGTGACTTTAACTACCTTCTACACAAGTTTTCTACAATAAATCAGCCACTAAATTTAAATACTTCTTCTAATGTACAATTCTTGATGTGGCAACGCTTGCCAGCGAGGAATGTTCTTACGAACCCATGCTAAGGTTTACAGATCTAATACCCACAATCCTCTGAAATATCACTAATTCTTTATCATCTTGAACAAGGTTTTTGTTTCCTGGCTGAATTCTGCATCAAACAATGTTCGGATGATCGTGTGGGCAGCAAGGTCAGGACTTTCCGCAGCTTTCAGAACATGACAGGTCAGGATGTCCACCCACCCACGTCATCCCACCAGCAGCCAAATTAATTTTCCTGTGGAGGCCCTAATGCAGAGCAGGTTGAAGGCAGGTTAATTCCACAGCTGAATGGCCCTCGCACACTGGGAGGGTGGGAAATTCAGTTTAGCTGAAGCTTCCAAGGCCAGATGATGTTTTAAGTCTTAAGGAGGTAAAGCATAAAAACAGTGAGGGGACGATGGGCATATGGGGTTACTTGTTGCGTCCAAGATTCCAATGTTATGTAGAGCTGCTACAATGTTTGCCGAGATAAACATAAGAAGGGCAAAGTTTTTTGCAACCAATGGCAAGAAGTTCCGGAAACGAGTGGTGCACACGGTGTGGAAGTAGGTGGTGCAGGCTGTTAGTTTTACAGCAACCACTCCATGAATGGCAACACAGCGTCAGAAATGTTTTAATGACTACTCCAGCTTGCCAAGATAAACAAAGGCATGAAAATCTCTGCACGTCCTGAAATAATGTTGAAAGCACGATTCACTTCCCCACCATCAATGACAATGAAGAGATGAATGACACGATTAATAAGGACGAGAGACTTGAGATACTCAGAATATTCAAAAGTCTTGGCTGAATAACTGCTTGGGAATGGCCAATAAGCAGATCCACATCTCTTTAAAAGATCTTTTAAAAGGTTGAGCAGCAGTCAAGATAGTGTCCTTTGATGTATTGTAGTTAGAGCATATTTTGTAGTCCACAACCTGTTTCTTCAGTGCAATGAAGGAGTCACATAAGAGCATGTTAGATATGTCAGAGCATGTTGACTGAAGTAGTCTAAAGATTTCTGCGATAACGAGAGGTCAGGGAGGCCAATCACTGATTCCAGAATGGCAGCCATGGCTGCTCCCACAGATCTCTCTTGACATCTCAGGGACGTCAAGATCTAATTGATAATCTTTGAGCTATTCTCACGTGGACCACTAGCTCAACGAGGCCCAATACAAAAAGGCTGAAAGAAATACCTGCAGATGTCACCATTTCTCATACAACCTGTGGCTCATTGTCACTAGTTATCTCTTTGAGTCTTGTGGTGATATAACCACTGTATTTATGTGTACTTGCAGTAGGGGGATGTATGCCTGAACCTGTAATACAGGTTCCTCCGGTAAGCCCCTGCTGGCTAGCTCCGCCCACAGGGAGCTTGTGTATAAATACAGTATGCGTGTGAGTCACTCAGACCTTAGTCTACAGTTGCAGATGGAGGAACAGCGTCGCAATGCAATAAAGCCTCGATTGTACTAGTCTCTCGTCTTTGAGTATAATTGTTAGCGCTACAAGTCTAAAATTCTTGCTATTAAGAGCCAGAGTGAAGATGAGGAGAGTGTTTTATTTATGCAGCGAGTGGGGACGATCTGGAACACACTGCCTTAAATTGTGGTGGAACCAGATTCAATAGTTACTTCCAAAAGGGAATTTGATATATTCTTGAAAAGGATGATTTTGCAGGGGAATGGGAAAGGAGAACAGGAATGGGACTAATTGGTTTGTTTTTTCAATGAACCGGTACAGGCACGTTGAGGCCAATGGCCTCCTCTTGTGCTCTACGATTTTATGATTCTCTGTCCATCTCTGATCATGAAACTAGTACCTAGCAGCAACAACTATTGCTGTCATCGAACTGACTGCTTTCAAAAATAAAGAACTAGGGTTGGATTCCCCATTTCAGCGGCTAAGTGGCAGCTGAAATGGAGACTTCCCGGGCATTTTACGACACCAAAATCGGCACCGCACCCTTACCGATTCCGGGACTGGTGAGTGGCTAGCAGCGGCGCCGGATAAAACTCCCGGCTCCTGTGCCATAAATGGCCGGAGAATGGCCGGGTCCATGGCCACGCATGGGCACAGCAATGACCTACAGCGGTCGCTCGGTACAACATGGCGCTGGCTGGGCACAGGTACCACTTGGCCACCCCCTGGCCACCCACCACCAGTCCCCCCAGCCATCGCGGTAGCCCCCCCCCCCCCCCGTCCCGGGCCAGTGGCATGGCTCCGCAGCCGCCACACCGGGTTCCCGACCGCTCAGACCATACATCAACCACCCGGTCAGGAACTTGGCACATCGCGGACAATCACGGAGCATCGCGGGAAAGCCCTCCGATGACGCGGCAATGCCGTTCCAATGGCATGTGGCACATGATGCGATGACGCCATTTTGGAGGGGGCCGAGACTCAAAATCAAACCGGCGCCGCCCCCGATTTGGGCATCGGAAGGGATTTTCTGCCCGATTGCCGATTACGCTATCGGTGTCGGGCAACGGTGAATCCCGCCCCAAATGTTTGAATCACTATGGCTATTTTTGGTCAGTCAAAACACACGCTAGCCAACCTCATTACAGTTAAAGTGTACTTCTATATTATTGGCAACTCTGCTCTTTATTCAGCTCTTCTGTTTCTGAAACCCTCACCCATGATTTTGTTACTTCCAGACTGCACACTGGATGATATATTCCTGACCATAGACCACCACGTATAAACTTGAAGTCATGCAAAACTCTATTGCTTTTATCTTAACTCACATCAAGTCTCATTTAATCAGCACCCCTGTGCTTGTTGACCTGCATTGGCTATGGCAAAGCACCAGCTTGATTTTACAATTCCCACTCTTGGTTTCAAGTCCCTTTATGGCCCTGCCTCTCAGGCTTCTGTAATCTGCTTAAGGCCTACAGCTCTCCAAGGTATTTGCATTCCTCTAATTCTGGCCTCTTGAGAATCCCCAACTTTAATCACTCTTCATCTTAATCCATTGGAAGGGCAGCACGGTGGCGCAATGGTTAGCACTGCTGCCTCACGGAGCCGAGGTCCCAGGTTCGATCCCGGCTTTGGGTCACTGTCCGTGTGGAGTTTGCCCATTCTCCCCCACATCCCAAAGATGTACAGGGTAGGTGGATTGGCCACGCTAAATTGCCCCTTAATTTGAAAAAATGAATTGGGTACTCTAAAATTTTTTTTTTTATAATCTTAATCCATTGGTAACTTGGAGTACTGTCCACAATTATGATCTCCTTATTGTAGGAAAAGTGATATTAAAGCACAGGAAAAGTTTTCCAATGATGATGCCAGATCTGAGTAGATACACGTGTCTGGAAAGGCTGAAAAAGTTTGGGGAATGACTGTGAAGCTGAGGGAGGTCTTTAAGGCAATGGATTTTCTACAACGACCTGAGATGGGTATGTTGATATATTTGTATTTTTGTGATGTTGTGGCTTGATGCAGTAAGGTGGAGAATAATCACTGGCACAGTTCAGCTGAGTGACCTGTCTCTCTGCTGTATGCTCGGCATAATCCTGGGCTGGATTCTCCAGTCCGCCAGCCATGTGTTTCTGGGCGGTGGGATTCTCTGCTCCTGACGCTTGTCAATGGGATTTCCCATTGAAGCCACACCACGCTGCTGGAAAACCTTCAGGAGGGGGTGCGTTGCTGGTGGGAACAGAGAATTCCAACAGCTGAAGAATTCCAGCCCCTGTGTTATGTTATGCAGCTTGCACAAAGTAGTGCTGATGGAAATTCAGTACATTGCCCCTTACAAGAATTTGTGTGGAGAGTGCTGACCTTGCAATGCTCAAAGGGCCATGTTATTGTAAAAATGTGTGATAATCAACAAGCCTATTCCCATATGCCATGGTACCATGCTGACAACAACTACATAGATTTTTTTACTATGGCACCTTTAAAGTCATAAAACATGCCCAACATATTTCTCAGGAGACTCATCAAACTAAATTTGGCATCAGAGCACCCAAGGAGATATTATGGCAGGTAACCAAATGTTTGGCCAAGAGGAAGGTTATAGCTGCCTTAAAGGAGGAAATGAGATATGAAAAAAGAAGCTGAGAAGGGAGTTCCAGACGTCAAGTCTAGAAAGCTCAGAGGCTAGGAATCCTGCAGCGTGTGACTCACCTCCTGACTCCCCAAAGCTTGTCCACCGCCTCCATTGCACAAGTCAAGAATGTGATGGAATACACTCCATTTTCCTGGATGAATGCAGCTCAAACAACACTCAAGAAGCTCAACATCATCCTGGACAAAGCAGCCCCACTTGATTAGCAGCCCATCCATAAACATTCACTCCTTCCACTACCGACGCACAATGGCAGCATTGTGTACCATCTACAAGATGCACTGCAGGAACTCACGGCTGTCACCATCTAGACAGACAAGGGTAGCAGGCAAAGGGGAACACCACCTTCTGGATGATCCCCTCCCAATCACTCACCACCTTGCCTTAGAAATATATCGCAGTTCCTTCACTGTGACTGGGTCAAAATCTTGGAACTGCCTCCCTAACAGCACTGTGGGCGTACCTACACCTCAGGGACTGCAGCGGTTCAAAAAGGAGGCTCACCACCACCTTCTCAAGGGCAATTAGGGATGGGCAATAAATGCTGACCAAGCCAGCGAAGGCCACATCTCGTGAATAAATAACAAAAAGTTCAAAGTTGTGTCTATTCCCAGGCTCAGATGACAATTATAAAATGCATGATTGGAACACCTGTGATGAATAATCCCAATTGCTTTATTAGTGACTGCCCTGTAATTACTACCACAGAGGCTATTCTCTTGCTACGTTCTGCTGACAAACCAACTTAATGATTAATTTCCGTTCAATCAAATGACCACTAGGTGTGCATTTGGATCAGGAAGTGTTTGGTAAGAATAATTTCTGTGAATAGCTGGAGGCACAGGGAAGATCCACATTGTTCTATATTGTTATAGTTTCAAAATAGGAGCTGCTGATGTAATGCCGTACACAAAGGTATTCAAGCAGGCGCAAGGATTACCAGAAGTTTCAGGGTGGATCAATTTCTTTGTTCATCTCTTTGTTCAAGTTCAGCTGAATTGAAAAGTTACCAGTCCACAGGACTGTGTCATTATTCTTTTGTTCCTTAGAGGATTGAGAGTAAATGTTGCACATTTAGTCTCAGTCAGAGATACATCAATCTACATCGAGGGTGGATCTAAGCTTTCGTTGCATCAAATCATTTAATTCTACTTTATTTTGGAAACACAATAAATTATATTGGTCATTTAGATTCTTCCCAAGAAGCAAGTTTGCAGTACAAGTGGCTCCAAAAGAGATGTTTCTACTGGGAAAGGGGGTTAAGGGAGATGATTAAAAAGCAAATATATGAGACTGACCAATCAGAAAATGAGGTGGAGGGAAAATCCAAAACAGCACTCCAAAACGTCCTTATGCTTCTATCACTATACCAAGGGTCATTCAGAGGGCAGGCAGCAACAACCTGGTCGAGGATCTATGCCAAAATCACTTGGAGCTGCATATAGAAATTATGAGAGCAGAAGTAGATTGACTCATTGTGAGTTTACCTCAAAAAATAGCATCCAGCCTTTTGTCTCCCAATTATTTTTAAGGACTTGCTGTATGGGCAGCAGAGTAGCAAAGTGGTTTGCACTGTTGTTTCATAGTGCCAGGAACCCAGGTTTGATTCCCGGCTTGGGTCACTGTCTGCACGTTCTCCCCGTGCCTGCGTGGGTTTCCTCCGGGTGCTCCGGTTTCCTCCCACAAGTCCCGAAAAACGTGCTTGTTAGGTGAATTGGACATTCTGAATTCTCCCTCGGCGTACCCGAACAGGCAGCAAAATGTGGCGACCAGGGGATTTTCACAGTAACTTCATGACAGTGTTAATGTAAGCCTACTTGTGACAATAATAAAGATTATACTTGCAAATTAATTTGCAAATAAAATTTTTAACTTTGTAATGTGCTTCTTACTTTCACTTTGTGTCTCACTTTTCTCTCATATTTATTCCAATCTCTTTTTTGCACTCTTTGGTTCTGTTTCAGTGCCTGATTTTGGTTCCAACTCAATCTGCTTTTCTGCTGTTCCACTGTTTCTTCCTCAAACCTTAAACGTTGGTTAAGGGGGTACACTGTCAGCCATTGTTCGCTAACTTCCCAGATGCTCCATTACCAACTTGCACTTCCATCTAATTAACACTTCAAATTATATTGGAGTTGAAGAGTGCAGGAAAACGTCCAATGAACAGCCTCCACCCCTTCTCTCGCGTGCACCCTTTCTCTCTCACCTGCTTTCTCTTGCATGCCACACCATTCTCTCTGTGCCTGCATGGGCTTCCTCCAGACGCTCCAGTTCACAGCCCAAAGATGTGCAGGTTAGGTGGGTTGGCCATGATCAATACGCAGGGTTACGGGGTTGGGGCAGGATTGTGGTCCTAGGTAGAGTACTCTTTTTGAGGGAAGGCGCACACTTGAAGGGCTGAATGGCCTCATTCTACACTGTCAGAATTCTATGAATTGACAAACCACCAGAGCATTAAGAGTAAAGCACATGATGTGGAACTGAAGTCCGATGTCAGCGAGTAATTGTGATGGTGCTATGTTTCCATTCCTGAAAGACATGATGAACCAGTTGAGTATTTACAGAAATCTGGCAATTTCCATTACTACTCTTCTGTACTGAGGTCACTGGACAACCAAACACAAATTACATCAAATTGCATTTGAGGCATAGTTCCGTGATCTCCCAATCCCAGCAGGAAAGCAGGTTCACTGTTGGAGAATCAGGGCAATAATGTTGCAGCCAAGTTCCCTCAGCTGCAGATCCTCAAAAGCAAAATGGAACTTTGGAATTACCAATCAGATTTCATCAAGTACGAGGAGCATTTTCATTGCAAAGTCATATGAATGCATCAAGCTGCACAATTGTTATAGTTAGAAACTGCTTTTGAAGATATTAGCACATTTTCTATTGGCTATTTTAATGGTTTGGTCAGTTAGAACTTGCTTGATGACTCACACAGACTGAGCAGCTGATTATGAAGCCAATTCCTTTATCAGTCTCACCCTCTTGTGACATTGTTTTATATTAAAGCTACCATATAAATGCTATTGTCATTTTGCAGTCATCCACCAACTTTATGTTGGATGATGTTTTGGCTTTTTAGTCCACCCAAGAACGTACCATAGTGCAGAAGGAGGCCATTCGGCCCATCGGGTCCTCACCGACCCTCTGAATGAGCATCCTACCAAGGCCCACTCCCACACCCTATTCCTGTAACCCCATAACCCCATGTAACCATCTGGACACTATGTGCAATTTAACTTGGCCAATCAACCTATCTTTGGACTGTGGGAGGAAACCGGAGCACCCGGAGGAAACTCACACAGACACGGGGAGAATGTGCAAATTCCACACAGTCACCTGAGGCTGGAATTGAACCCGGGTCCCTGGCGCTGTGAGGCAGCAATGCTAACCACTCCGCGCCACCATGATAGCTTCAGTCACGTCTATAGTCGAGAGGATCAGAAAGCGTTCATAGCGCAGTGTTTGCGCGTTTCCGTTGCTCAGACTGCAGCCAAAAGGGTGAAAGACTGAAGAGAGCCATCTCACTCAACCTTGAAAGGATTAGGTTGGCTTGTATGTCAGTATACATAGGCCTTCACTGACCTCATTGAGGTAGAATACTAGTGGCATGCTGGAATGAGGACATAGGTTGTTATTGGATTTTGATAGGTTAGTTAACAAAAGGCTCAGACTTTAAAAATAATTTGGCGTAGGTATCCCTGATTTCCACAAGATTGCTTTAAAAAAGTTAGTAATAATGTCATTGAGTTTAAGAGTACTTAATACTCAGTGGGTGGCGTATCCCTGCTGACAGTGTATGAGCAGAATTTCAATGTGCACCATTGGTAATTCAATTACAGTGCTGTAATTAATTGCTATATTCTTCTCTCCCAGGTTATGTGGTTGATTATTCAACATAATTAGGCAGGAAAGAATCTTGCTGACTCACATTCATTTGCAGAGATGTTTATATTGTGCCTTTATTAGCCACAAGTCTAAGTAAGTTTGTGGTCATCGCACACAGATGCTTATATCCTTGAATGATTAATTATGAGAATTATACAGTTGTTTATCCTCCAGGATTTGGGTAATAAACTGAAGTGCAGCCTCATGAATATTTTGGCAATTTTACAAACCTCCTTTTGCACGCCATCAGATTCTCATAAGGCCCAAAGAAATATTCCAAAGGAATTGGAATTTTTACAGAATGAAAAAAAGTGAGGGTCCATTAGAGTTGAGTTTCTGACCTTGGATTATCAGGAAGGAGTCTCCATTGGGAATACGGGTTTGAAATTCAGTACATCCTATTTATCCTTTTTCAACTGTAATTTGAAGTAACCATAAAATAATTGGGGCAACGCATGCCTGAATTTACAATATGTATTAGCCCCTCACCAGCAGCACAAAGTATCACTTTAACGCCTTGCTTTTGTCATTTGGATCAGACTTCCTGTGTTTCTTCTATCTTTCCAAATGTAGCATCCTCCTGATGGTGATGTCTCGTGCTATGACATAGTTCAATCGGCACTGTCTGATCTATGCTTCTTTGTGCATGTGGCCGTCTCTCATGTAAAAGTTGTGGGCTGGATTCTCCGTTTTTGCTACTATGTCCCCACTCCGTCGTAAAAACTGTGACAGTAAAACTGGCGTGAAAGGGCCACATAGTCACAGCAGGGACCCGGCATGAATCTAGCAGCTTTTGCTGCAGATACGGGCCCCCGCACCTCCGGGTTGGAGGCCGCGCTTGTGCACGGCGTCGGCCTCCAGCAGCCGCGCCGTGCTCCATGGCGGACTCAGACCGCGGAGCTTGACTCACCAAATAGTGTCCCCAATCGGTTATGCACCCGATTCAGACTGCCCTCCCAAAATTAGTCCGGTGCTGTATGAGGCCCCCCCTTGCCCTCCGATTGGCCCGCCCCGGACCATGGCGGCCGCGGACTGAGTCTACAGCCGCAACACTGGTATTCCGACCAGCAGGACCACATTAGATCCACACCGTCGGGGGTGGAGAATGGCGGGGTGGGCCTCCAGCAATGGCCGCAGGTAGCCCAGAGAATCGGGGAAATGGTGCCGGTCCCAATTTCGCGCCAAAATGGATTCTCCGCGATTTCGGCATCAGGGTGTGGAGAATCCAGCCCACTGAGAGTAAATGTCAGCAAGCCATTCATCCAATGTGTGACAGAGAAGGAAGATTATAGCAAAGTCGGATCTCAGCAAATGGTAGCATCTGTTTTTAGCAGGGGTCACAGAATAATGACCAGAAGTAGTGGTCTGTGTTATTATGTGTAATGGTCTTTGATAACTGTAAAAGCCACCCACACATAACCAAAAGGGACCAGACCTCACATTGGCTCGCTTCAACATACATACCAGTGACCTCCCTCCCACAAAGTCATGGCTCTTCACATATGCTGATGACTTGGTCCTGACCCTCCGAGCTCAAGAACTTCAAGACACTGAGAAAACACTCACTGCAGATCTATGTTCTCTGGAAGCCTACTTCAGAAAATTACCAAAATTACTATGATTCATTTCAGCCTTCCACGTGAACAACTCAAAGACCAGGGAAGAACTTCATGTCCAGTCCTGTGGTTGACCATTCATCCACGACCCAATGCCAAAATATCTTGGCAACATTCCTAACCGTGCTTTGGTCGACTGCCGCAGAGACAAGAGTGCATTTCATGCAGAAACTGGCTTATCACCAACTGGGGCAACAGAGCGACATACTACACAGTGCTTCACTTGCCCTGTTCTACCAAGGAGCAGAGGGCTACTGCTCAACCTGCCTCAGAAGCTGCCACACAAACCTGGTAGATGTCCACCTCCTGGAAGCTAAGCGGAAATCTCTGGGATGTCGAGACAAACACAGCTTGAGCAGCATCCTCCTTTGGTACATATTGAACTTTCTGATATTCTGAAAGCATCATCCTCAAAGGATACAGTGGCTGGCAACTAATGAAGCACACCCATTGGCAGATGGTCCATTAAGCCCATGAACTCATCTACATCCCATAACCCCCACTGCAACACACTCTGCAAAGTGATGACAGCTCCACCACGCTCCTGTTTGACTGCGAACATCACCAACTACAACCTTCTAACTGATCCGAGTGGTGAAGTCCCAGGTTTCAGGGCAGGTTTTTAGGGCAGCAGGGTGGCACAGTGGTTAGCACTGTTGCTTCACAGCTCCAGGGTCCCAGGTTTGCTTCCCGTCTTGGGTCACTGTCTGTGTAGAGTCTGCATGTTCTCTCCGTGTCTGCGTGGGTTTCCTCCGGGTGCTCCGGTTTCCTCCCACAAGTCCCGAAAGACGTGCTGTTAGGTAATTTGGCCATCTGAATTCTCCCTCTGTGTACCCGAACTGGCGCTGGAATATGACAACAAAGGGCTTTTCACAGTCACTTCATTGCACTGTTAAGGTAAGCCTACTTGTGACAATAAAGATTATTATTATTATTTTAACTTTCCACGGAAAACCTGGATGGCCTCAACCACTTGAAGACGAGGCCGGGGAAGATTTGGCCACTTTCTCCAATGATTATTAGAGGAAGATGTCAATTGAAGATTGGTAGCCAACTTCCTCCAGTCAAAATTCTGCTACCTTGCAGTTCTTTATGAGCGAATCCTTCCAGGCAGCATCAGGTGGCCTTTGCCAGGTTAGTCAGGCAGCTGCTCACCACTTACTGAGAAAGTTAAATGATGCTTAATCAGTAGGGAACAATTTTTCCTGATGGAAGCAGACAATCAAAGAGAGCGAGGGCTTTGACAGTTTGACAACGAGCAGGCGTGAGGAATAACTAGTGGAACGCATGTTCCGTTCAAAGCCTCAATTAAGCCCTTTGATCTTATCAGTAGAAAAGATCTAGTCAATATGTAGTTGGTATACTCATCCCAGGAATACTCATCCCAGGGAGTTCAGCAAATCAATCTTAATCATTATTCAGAGCCATGTATCTGGATGATGAAATGTTGATCAGGGCGTTCCCTTGCAATCATGATTCATAACTTTGGGATGGTTGCCAGGGTTGCCAACGGTAACGTACAGTTGACATGGCACCTTTATTGTAGTAACATGCCTCAAGGCACAGGAGAGTTATCAAATAAACTCTTCAGTAAACTAGACTGAGATATTAGGACAGGTGACCAAATATTTGGTCAATGAGGTCATTTTTAAAGAGCATCTTGAATGTGGAAAGAGAGGGAGGAATGTTTAATGGGGGAATACCAGAGCTTAGGGATGAGTCAATGGAAGGCTTGACCACCAACGGTGGAGCAATAAAATCAGGGATGCCCAAAAGACAGAATTAGAGCAGCGCGAATATCTGAACGATTTGTGGGTTGGAGGAGATTACAGAGATATGGGAGGTGAGGAGGCAAAAGAGGGATTGAAAAGAGGATGAGGATGCTTCACCGGCAGGCAACAGTGACCATGGAGGTGGTGGGCGAAAGGGACTTGATGTGGCCGCAGAATTTTTTATGACCTCAATTTACAGAGGGCGGCAGACAATGGGAGATGGGCTGCGAGCGTATTGGTACAGTCAAGTCCACAAGTAACAAAGGCAGGAGAGCTGAGGCAGAGGAGGAGTCGGTAATGTTTTGGAGGTGGAAATCGTCAGTCTTGGAGATGGCACACATAGGTGGTCAGGGGCACATCTCCAGGTCAAACGTAAAGTTTGAGAGCAGACTGGTTCAGCTAGACAGTGGCCAGCAAGAGGGATGGAGTCAGCAGCTAAGGAACGGAGTTAGTGTTGGAGGCCCAAAGGCAACCAATCAACAGGAAGACAATTGCGCATTTTACCTCGATTCATCAAACAAATCAGTTTCAGAACTAATAAAGTATCTTAAGAAATCGCATTGCTCTTTTGTTTCTTGAGAGTGTGTTTATTTGAGGAGGAACCACGCCTGTCAATCTTGAGGGTGATTTCTCAATCAGTGATTAGATGGAATTCCCACTTTTCAGAGTACGATTAACTTTGATCTTTTCATCAGTCACAAATCCACTCTTTTTTTAAGCAACACAGCACCAGATCTTTCACATTTTTGCCAACCATTAGAAAAACTGCTTCCAGAACATAGAACATTACAGCGCAGTACAGGCCCTTCGACCCTCGATGTTGCGCCGACCTGTGAAACCACTCTAAAGCACGTCAGAGAACAATGCCAAATACTTGGTCACCTCAAGTATTGATGAAAAAAGTGATGTGAAAATCACAGTGCGACAGCCATTAATTTTGCTTGAGACAAAATATGGATGTAGGAATTTTCTATACAAATCTCTTCAAGTTTTGAGTGAGTGTAGATTTTCAATTAAGTCCAGATTTTAAAACATTTAACTTCGTGCTTCTCCCAAGGTTAATCAGCTTTCACCAGGTAACTTGAGCCCTTCACTCTCGTGAAAAGTTATGAAACTCTATTAAAACCTTGATTTAAAATCGCCTCAGAAAATGGTGCCTGTGCTCTTGCACATCTGCCCACAAGAGTATGGTCTGCAGTGGAATCATCTATTGCAAGTGGGGACAGGGCAAAAAACATATCTTGCAATGGCATTACCATCACTGAATCCCCCACTATCAACATCCTGGGGTTTACCATTGACCAGAAACTGAATTGGACCAGCCATATAAATACTGTGGCTGCAGGAATAGGTCAGAGGTTAGGAATCCTGCACCGAGTAACTCACCACCTGACTCCCCGAAATCTGTGGACAAGGCACAACTCAGGAGTGTGACTGTTTATATTTCTTTATTGCTGCAAAGGGAAATGGTATGGAGGTTTCCACACTCGAGATTCTTGGAAAACACAATGAGGTTTATTAAGGGTGTTGCTCATGCAATCAAGATGGTGATTTGCTCAAAGCCCAAGCAAACACTCTGCTGACGTCACTGCACGTCACGTGACGCAGGACCAGCAAGAATGCATTCCCAGGTACATAACATCCCTCCCTCTACTTCATTAAGTGCAACGACAACAGTTAACATTTATACAACAGATCTTCTGTTATTTCTATACATATAGGTGCAATTCAATTGTCTCCTGTTTTTTTCTGGGGAAACCAGATACTGTAGCAGCATGAACGTTTTATGGCCAAATGAGCTGGGAAATGGGACCTGATTAGCTATTAATGGCAATTGGAATTTATCTTCATATGAGTTTCATATTTCATAATCCTCATCAAACACGTCCATGGTGCCCATTTTGCCCGCCATTTCTGGATCACAACTCTGGCTTTCTCCCTTCCGACTGAGTTGGAACGTATGGCAGCAACAATCCATTGAACAAGCAACTAGGAATTCTTTCCATTTTATGGCTGAATATTTTGACATTTCTCCCGAGTAGTGGCCCATGCAAAATCTGCAGACATCAAAATCCCGGGCCGTGATTCTCCTCTACCCGGCGGGTCGGGGGGGGTCCCGGCGTGATGGAGTGGCATGAACTACTCCAGCGTCGGCCCGCCCCAAAGGTGCGGAAGTCTCCGTACCTTTAGGGGCCAAGCCCTAACATTGAGGGGCTAGGCCCGCGCCGGAGTGGTTGGCGCTCCGCCAGCTGGCGTGAAAGGTCTTTGGCGCCACGCCAGCGGGGGCCGAAGGGACTTCGCCGGCCAGCGGAAGTTCATGCATGCGCCGGAGTGTCAGCGGCTGCTGACATCATCCCCGCGCATGCGCAGGGGAGGGGGTCACTTCCGCCTCCACCATGGTGAAGACTATGGCAAAGGCGGAAGGAAAAGAGTGCCCCCACGGCACAGGCCCGTCCGCCGATCGGCGGGCCCCAATCAAGGCGGGGGGGTGTGGGGCACCCCCTGGGGCCAGATCGCCCCACACCCCCCCCCCCCCCCCAGGATCCCATAGCCCGCCTGTGCCGCCTGCACCCGCCAGTAAGGTAGGTGGCTTGATCCATGCCGGCAGGAGAGGCCTGACAGAAGCGGGACTTCGGCCCATCGCGGTCCGGAGAGTCGCCGGGGGTGGGGGGGGCACGCCGACCGACGTGGAGCGATTCCCGCCCCCGCCGAATCTCCGGTGCCGGAGATCTCAGGACACGGCGGGGGCGGGATTGATGCCGGCCCACGGCGATTCTCCGACCCGGCAGGGTGGGGTCGGAGAATCCCGCCCCCTGTTCCCCACAGCCGTGCAACTTTGCCACATGATCGGACCTTGCAACCGAGACCCCACTCACTTCAACACAAGCAAGTCTTCCCCGACTGTAGGTCTTCTTACTCACAGTTGCTGTTGAAAACTTTTGTTAAACCTTCACATCAGCAGCAGTGCATTGTCCAACATCTGTGTGTGTTGAGTCCAGTCCCGAGAATCTACCGTTATTCCCGATGCCGTCCCACAATTAGTCGATGAAACTCTTCTTCCTAGCGTTTTTCTGCCTCAATCCTCGACGCAGGTTTTATTCTGGCCCTAAATCCTCATCATCAGTTTTGTCTCCTGTTATATTTCTTTATTGCCACAAATAGAAAAGCTATGAAGGTGCCCACACTCTGGATTATTGTAAAACATGATGAGAGGCTTATTAAGGGTGTTTCTCATACAATCAAGATGTTGATCTGCTTAAACCGGCAGTGATGGAATATTCTCCACTTGCCTGGATGGTTGGAGTTCCAACATTCAAGAAGCTCGACACCATTCAGGATATAGCAGCCCCCATCCACAAACATTCACTCCCTCCACCACTGGCACACAGTTAGAGCAGTGTGTACCATTGACAAGATACACTGCAGGAACTCACAAAGGGTCCTTGGACTGCAGCTTCCAAACCCACGACCACTACCATCTAGAAGGACAAGGGCAGAAGATACCTCGGAGCCCCACCACCTGGAGGTTCCTCTCCTAGCCACTCACCACCCTGACATGGAATCACATCACTGTTCCTTCTCTGACACTGGGTAAAAGACCTGGGGCTGGATTCTCCGTCGGCGGGATGCCGGGGGTTTCCCCGAGGGCGAGGGGCTGCCCCACAATGCGAAACCCCATTGACCGACCGGCGTAACGGAGCACCCCCCGGCGGGGTGAAACAGAAATGTGGCGAGAATCCAGCCCCCGGAGCTTTCTTCCTAACTGCTCTGTGGATGCACCTACACCACATGGACAGTAGCTGTTCAAGAAGACAGCTCACCACCAATTTCTTAAGGGCAATTAGGGATGGGCAATAAATGCTTGTCTAGTCGTGGACATCCACATCACATGAATTAATTTTTTTAAATGCATCATTTGGCAAATTATGCGATGGAATTAGAGATTGTGGGAGTGAATATTCATTAGCATTTTTAATGCAGAAATATTTTGAAGTATGGAAATTTGGGTGGAAGATATTTCAACCTTCTGCCCTTTAGCTCACTTCTGCTGTGTTTCCCAATGCTCTTTTATCTGACACACAGTTCACCACTGACTCCCCGCTGGCCTCATTTGCACATGTCAGAGTGAGACCAAATTATCTTTGTAGCTGGAGTCTTCCCTAGCTTCACACTGCTAACGTTTTCTTTCTTCATTCATTTATGGGATGTGGATGTTGCTGGTTAGGCCAGCATTTATTGCCCATTCCTAGTTGCCCTTCAGAAGGTGGTGGTGAGTTGCCTTCTTGAACCGCTGCAGTCCTTGAGGTGTAGATACACCCACAGTGCTCTTAGGGAGGAAGTTCCAGGATGTTGCCCCAGCAACTGACGGAATGGTGAAATATTTCCATATCAGGATGGTGAGTGGCATGGAGGGGAACCTCCAGGTGGTGAGGTTCCCAGGTAGTGGGTTTGGAAGTTGCTGTCTAAGGAAACTTGGCGAGTTACTGCAATGCATCTTGTAGATGGTGCACACGGCTGCCACTGTTCGGCGGTGATGGAGGGTTTGAATGTTTGTGGAAGGAGGAACAATCAAGCGGGCTGCTTTGTCCTGGATGGTGTTGAGATTATTGAGTGTTGTTGGAGCTGCACTCATCCAGGTGGAGAGTATTCCATTACACACCTGACTTGTGCCTTGTCGATGGTGGACAGGCTTTCGGGGGGTCGGTGGTCAAGAGGTGAGTTACACGTCGTAGGATTCCTAGCCTTTGACCTGCCCTGGTAGCCACAGTAGGGCTCCTTGATGCCATACTCGGGCAAATGCTGCCTTGATGTCAAGGGCAGTCACTCTCACCTCACCTCTGGCATTCACTCTTTTGTCCATGTTAGAACCAAGGCTGTAATGAGGTCAGGAGCTGAGTGACCCTGGTGGAACCCAAACTGAGCTTCCATGAGCAGGTTATTGCTGAGTAAGTGCTGCTTGATAGCACTGTTGATGACCCGTTCCATCACTTTACTGATGATGGAAAGTAGACTGTTAGGGCAGTAATTGGCTGGGTTGGATTTGTCCTGTTTCTTATGTGCAGGACACACCTGGACAATTGTCCACATTGCTGGGTAGATGTCAGTGTTGTAGCTGTACTGGAACAGCTTGGCTAGGGGTGCAGCAAGTTCTGGAGCACAAGTCTTCAGCACTATTTTCGGAATATTGTCAGGGTCCATAGCCTTTGCAGTATCCAGAGCCTTCAGCCATTTCTTGATATCATGTGGAGTGAACCATATTGGCTGTAGCCTGGCATCTGTTATGTTGGGGACCTCTGGAGGAGACCGAGATGGATCATCCACTCGGCACTTCTGGATGAAGATTGTTGCGAGTGCCTCAGCCTTGTCTTTTGCATATATGTGCTTGACTCCTCCATCATTGAGGATGGGGATATTTGTGGAGTCTCCTGCTCCAGGAAGTTGTTTCATTGTCCACCACCATTCAGGGCTGGATGTGGCAGGACTGCAGAGCTTAGATCTGATGCGTTTGATGTGGAATAGCTTAGCTCTGTCTACTACTTGCTCTTTATGCTGTTTGGAACACTAGAAGTCCTGTGTGGTAGCTCCACCAGGTTGACACCTCTTTTTCCGGTATGCCTGATCTTGCTCCTGGCATGCTCTCCTATACTCTTCATTCACCAACAGGTTTGTTTTGAATCACTAGCTTTTGGAGCACTGCTCTTTCCTCAGGTGAGTCACCTGATGAAGGAGCAGTGCTCCAAAAGCTAGTGATTCAGAGAAAACCTGTTGGACTTTAACCTGGTGTTGTAAGACGTCTTACTGTGCTCACCCCAGTCCACAGGAATCTCCACATCATGTCTCTTCGTTGAACCAGGGTTGATCCCCTGGCTTGGTGGTAATGGTTGAGTGGGGGATATGCCAGGCCATTAGGTGGCAGATTGTGGTTGAATATAATTCCCTTTAATATAATGCACTCTCACTTTACTCAGACAGAATGTACGAGGTTTAGCAGCTGCCAGGATCAGTGACAGAGTCCCTGCCAGAGATGGGCCTTGAGAAACTGAATGCAAAAAGCTGATTATTTGTAAAGGATCATGGATGCCTTTGTCATTGTGCTAATGAACATTTATCAGAGGAAAACTTATCCACATTCCTTCTGTGCATATTCTGGTGTGCCTATGGAAGAGAAGAAGAGGAGATGGAGCATTTACTGAATCGGATATCAGAACCCACCCCACTACTGATCCAGTCTTCAATGGAGCAAAGTCGATTTTTCACACCATAATCTCACCTCCAATCTCCCTCACTTTCAATAAAGAGGACAGTTCCTCAAATTGATACATAGCCTATCATTAGCCCTCTTTGTCCCAACATGACGGTGTGAATCACCAACTGCAGAGTGAACATGTCAGCACCACAAATTACGCCCCTTCGTGTATGACTTCATCAATAACAAAATACATTCTATTCTATTATGTTGATTCCATGGGAGATGTGGTTGACCTGCACTGCATCAACAACATGCTTCTCCTGGGTGTCCACATGCACCTTTTCTACTCTTTCCCTGCTTCTAAGCTGCAATCTGAGGACCAGGAGCCTGGGAGGTGACTGGTTGTTAATACTCTTCAAATGGGACAGAGATGGTTCTTGTCTCATGGCAGCTTGCTTGCTTGTAGCACAAAAACACCTGGTGGCTGAATTGCTGGAGCTTGTACCCGAGGCCGTCTAATCTTACTGATCATGGTCCACAACTATGATGCCAAGGACCTGGCACATATGCCAACTGCTAAGAGAGACAACAGTCTCAGGCAATTGGTCACAAGCCATCACCATTTCACTGGGCCTGGCTCTGTAACCCTATGATCAGAAGGGTGGCTGGTCTAAAGGCTGCTATTAGATCCCAAAACACCCTGAGACAATGATCACGACAACCTAGGAGTCACGGTTCAGGCTGTGCTCCAATCTTCCCCCTATTATTGCTGCGATGTAAAGGCGTGGACTAGTCCCAGGTCATTTCCTAAGTGGCGATATGATGAAGCTTCCAATGAAACTGCTATTTCCTCCATTGATGCCCATAAGGAAGACAAAACCTCTGTGATATTAGTGCAAACTCAAAGCTCGCACACGTTAACTGCCCTTATACCCTCAGAAGTTGAGGTCAAAGCTGATGCAATGGTACATTAATAGGTTATGAAAAATGCTATAAAATGCAAGCCTTGCTCACTTAATGGCTGCACAATGATTTTCTATTGTTTACACATATTTACTTGAGTTTTGCACCAATTACTGCATCAGTAGCAATAAAAATGAACAGACTCTCAGAACACGCATCGATATCTCCCTGAAGTGCACTTTCAAAAAGGGCCCAAAGAGGCATGACTCACTTCAAGAAAAAAGTGGCATAACTTATTACAAGGAAATCTTATACATCTTTCTTATTAAACATGAGCTTTGGGACAATTCCGCCCCTTTATTAATAACTGACGCAATTACAGTCAATCAGATCCACAGTCAGCACATCACCTTCAGAAACATTGGCAGCAGTTGAAGCCACAGAAAGAGGCCAATCTTCAAGTTTTGAAAGGGCAGCAGTGACATAGGGAAAAGAAATTAGATAGCAATCTAAACTCAGAAGTATTCTCCTCCCTCAAACCTTTATTTATATTTCTCTATGTAATGTACAGAATCTAAAAAATCTTAACAAAAGTTTTACTGGGTATATTGTGCAATGCCAAAGAGATGTTGCTTCAGTAACAAAAGTATGTAGCATCTTGCATAGAAATGTAAACAAGATTACTTGATATCCTTACATAATCCATCATTTGCGTAGAGTAAGACTATATTATTGAAAGTGTGACCAAACAACAGAGCGACTGCCCAATAAATAGACATAGTTGTCAGAATTAATGAGAAACATTGCACACATTGATCCTTGAGGAATTACAAGTCTGTGGTTTACATTACTTTTCTCCTTTGCCTGAATGCATCTTTATTTATGTACATGTATATAAATTCACAGGCGTCTACATTGTTTTTCTATTGTTCAAGTTATGCAGAAACATATCGTGGTCAGATTTAAATATACAATTGTGGCAAAGTGCTTGATAAAGTCCATGCATTAATGTAATTGATAAAAACTGAAGCAGATACAATAAATGTTACCTCTCACCCCTCCACCGAACTCCCCTTCTATTCTTTTTGGACACTTTAGTGATGCCAACTAAATGTCCATCCAAAAAGATTTAAACAATTGCAAACGAAACTGAGTGCATTCAAAAAGTCTAAACAATTAAAATGACGGTTCTTCAGCACATTGGTCGAAATAAATCCAAAGGATTTGGACACGTCCCACCTCCAATTAACTTTCCCACACTTCTTCCTTAATAGAACTATCAGTTGATGTGCAATTATTTCAGATCATTGAATTATTGATTTGTCACTTTAACACTTTTGCACGGGTATACAGGGTAATTCATGGGCGATACTGGAAAAAGAGTATGAAAGCTGCTACACTGCAGTGAAACCCCCATCTAGGTGCCCAATGCCCTTCAGGGAAGGGAACCTGCCACCCTTATATCTGATACATTTTGGGTTGTCGTTTAGTGTGACACCATGAGCAAGATTCTCTATTTCAGAGACTAAGTGTTGCGCCGGGACAGAATCGGTGGACGTAAATGACAGCACAATTGGCGCCGGTCCTGGAGCAATTCCGGAGCCGTTAATGGGTTAGTATCAGCGCCACCTGGAACATGAGAAATTCCAATGAAAGATGGTGTCCGATTTGCCGGGTGTGGTGAATGTATCATGGCAACTATTCACCACTGTGAATGCATTGTATATGTTGTTGCCCTAGTGGGCTCCACCTATGGACCATTGTATTGTAACAAGCACCTCACAACTCAGTTGTGCCATGTTGGTGCCCTTGTGGGCTCCGCCCCTGGCTCCGCCCACTTGGGGGAAGTATATAGAGCTGCTGCCCTGCAGGCGGCTCTCAGTGAAGAACAGTCACAGGCAGGCACAGTTCTCGCTGATTAAAACCACTGCTCACTTCAACTCTCCGTCTCGTGTGAATTGATGGTCGCATCAATTTAATTAGCTACAACATCGTGATGGAAGCAGCCCTCAAACCTGATCGACTGGAACTCAACCCACAGGCTGCTGAAGCCAAAGGGATTTTTTTGCACTGGCTCCGCTGTTTTGAGGCCTACTTCTCCACCTCCTCCTCGCCCTCCATCATCGACGAACAGAAACTGAGCCTCCTCCATGCCCAGGTGAGCCACAGAATCTCAGCGCAGATCGAGAAAGCGACCAATACGTGAAGCCGGTGAACGAAGTGTTCACACTGCATCTCCTCACCACTCGTCACCAATGCCCCGGGGAATAGCTGGAGGAGTACCTACATGACCTGAAAGTACTCGCGCGAAGCTGCAATTACAACACATGGAACTCACTATCCGGGACACCTATGTGGCTGGAATCCGGTCCAACTACGTCAGACAGCTCCTGCTCGAGAAGGGCGCCCTCGACCTAGAAGAAATGGTAAAACTATCCAAGCGTTTCAGCGCCTCAACGCTTTCCCCTCCGACCATGCAACCCCCTCGTGGACACCCGACCAGAGGGTGCCCCAGGCCTGTGCCACGTGGCTGCCCGCCCAACCCAGGGGGGCTACCCTGCTATTTCAGCGGCCAGCACCAGCACCCCAGGCAGCGTTGCCCGGCTCGGAACGTGACCTGTAGTGACTGCGGCAAGAAAGGACACTTTGCCAAAGTTTGCCTGGCCAGGTCCAAGACCTCCAAATCACAGACCCGACTCTCAGACTCACAGGCCCGCAGACCCCGCAACGTGGCTGCGTGCCTGTCGGCTCCTCCCCCTCCGGATGCGTCATCTGACTCGTGTTGTCCGTGGGGGCAGCCATCTTCGACTCTACGCAACACGTGCGACTCACGGGGGCCGCCATCTTGGCCACCATCCCCCATGCGGCCCACCAAGTGCAACTTATGGGGGCCGCCATCTTGGCCGCCATCTTCATCGCCGCCTGACACGTGCGACCGACAGGGGCAGCCACCTTGGGACCACCCCATCACCTCCGACCACGCTGGCTACCCGCAACTCGGCACGGTCACCCTTGACCAGTCATGCCCAAAGCACCTCAGGAACTCGATGATGACCGTCCGGGTCAATGGGCACGAAACGCCGTGCCTGTTTGACTCCAGAAGCACGGAGAGCTTCGTACACCCAGACACGGTAAGGCGCTGTTCTCTCCAAATCTCCCCCACATTTCAAACAATCTCCCTTGCTTCCGGGTCGCATTCAGTGCAAATCCGGAGGTACTGTGTCACGAACCTCGCGATGCAGGGCACCGAGTACGCCAACTTTAAACTATATGCCCAGCAAAACTCTGGGTCACATACCAAAACAAGGAATATTTCTTTACAGCCCCTGCTGAGGCGAATAGGTTCGTCGAGGAGCACGGGCTGGAAAAACGCCATGGGAGGTAGGGACGAGGGGCCCATGGCAAGGAGAAACGACATGCTGACGGGGGGGTGGGGAGGGGCGAGGCAAAGCCAGCCCCCTCCCCCCCGGCAGGAACACCCAGAACAAAAAACAACCCACTGCCCAAGGGACCGCTCCAGGTGGGAGGCCAGGCCCCAGCACGAGGGAACGGGAGTAGTGGAGAAGGGAGAGGAGAAGCGGGACAGCAACCTCCGAGAGGGGAGCCACTGTGCTAGCAGGAAAGCTAGCGACGGGGGCACGCAACAAAGCAGGGCCGCAGCGCACCCCCAATAGGGGGGAAGGCGCCAGGCAGGGGAGGGGGGGATCACCCATCAAAGTCGGGAGAGCAAATGGGGACAGGAATAGGGGATAGAGGGGCAAAGGAGGGGTATACAGGGGAGGGGGGAAAAGGGAGAGAGCGGGGGGGGGGGGGGCACTCGGGTGCGAGAGACCAGGGAGGGGAAACGCAGGGACAAAGGGACAAAAGAGGCCAGAAAAGGACCAGGGCCACAAAGTGCCACAAACAAGGGCTCGAAACAGGGAACTGCTGCAAGCACCCACCCAGTACGGTCTGTGGGTGAAGGGGCCCCCCAGAGTGTAGGGGACTACCCGCGTGGCGGACACACAGTGGACGGCCATGGCGGGTGCCCCCGGGACAAGGGGAAACCCCGGAGCGCAGAGACCCGACCGCATGGGGAGAGCAGTGATAGCGGCCATCCTAGACGGCCCCCTAACAAAGGAAAACCCCGGAGGGCAGGGGCTCGTCCACCAGACAAATATGGTTAATCCCACAGGAACGAGGGGGCAGAAGCCCCCCACCAGGATAGTCACCTGGAACGTAAGGGGACTTAACGGCCCAGTGAAGAGATCTAGAGTCCTCACCCACCTCAGAAATATGAGGGCCGACATAGTCTTCCTCCAAGAGACGCACCTGAGGGAGCAGGACCAACTGCGGGTAAGAAAGGGCTGGGTGGGACAAACCTATCACTCCTGTTATGGGGCAAGGGCCAGGGGGGTGGCGATCCTGATTGGCAAGAGGACAATGTTTAGGGCGACAAAGACGGTTACAGACCCAGGGGGGCGGTATGTCATGGTCAGCGGGGCCCTGGATGGGGCGCCGGTAGTTCTAGTCAACGTGTACGCGCCCAACTGGGACGACACGAACTTCATCCAAAAGACCATGGCAGAAATCCCGGACATAGCGACGCACCGACTAATCATGGGGGGGGACTTCAACTGTGTACAGGATCCAAAGACGGACAGATCAAACCCCAGAACGGGGAAAACCTCAAACATGGCAAGGAAACTCAGTCACTATATGGAGCAGATGGGAGCTGTGGACCCCTGGAGATTCGCCCACCCGGGGGAGAAGGAATTCTCTTTCTTCTCCCCAGTACACAACGTGTACACCAGAATTGACTTCTTTGTGGTGGGGAAAACGGTGCTTCCAGAGATAGACAAGGTGGAATACTCCGCAATTGTGATATCAGACCACGCTCCACACTACATGGATGTGCGGCTAGAGACGGGAAGGGCCCAGCGCCCCAAATGGAGGTTGGACGGTGCCTTACTAGCTGACAAGGCCTTCAGCGAAAGGATAGCGCAGGCCATAGCGGAATACACGGAGAACAACCAAAACGGGGAGGTCTCATCCTCCACGTTCTGGGAAGCGCTTAAGGCCGTACTAAGAGGGGAAATGATTGCCTACAAAGCGCAAAGAGATAGGGAGGAAAGGGTGGCTGGGCAGAAGCTGGTCGACTCCATACTGGAGGTAGACCATAAATACTCCGAGGCCCCAACCGTAGAGCTCCTGGCGGAGAGAAAAGAATTACAAAGGAACTTTGACCTGCTCTCCACCAGGAAAGCAGTACACCAACTCCGCCAGGCACGCGGGGCCCTATACGAACACGGAGACAAAGCCAGCCGCCTGTTGGCCCACCAGCTGAGAAAGCAGACAGCCAGCAGAGAAATTGCGCAAATCAGAGGTACCAGAGGCACATGGGAAACAGAACCAGAGAGGATTAATGAAACCTTCAAGGCCTTCTACCAAGAGCTGTACACCTCAGAGCCCCCAACGGGGAAGGCTGGGATGAACCGGTTTCTTGATGGACTGGACATACCAGTCGTGGGAGAGGGCAGAAAACGGGATCTGGAAGCACCACTAGCACTGGGAGAGATCATGGAGAGCATTAACTCCATGCAGACGGGGAAGGTGCCGGGACCGGACGGATTCCCGGCGGACTTCTACAAAAAATTTGCGACAGCGCTGGCCCCGCACCTGCGGGAGATGTTCACAGACTCGCTAGCTAGGGGCACACTGCCATCCACGTTAGCACAGGCCTCAATCTCGCTGATACCTAAGAAAGACAAAGACCCAACGGAATGTGGGTCATACAGACCCATATCTCTGTTGAACGCAGACGCCAAAATACTGGCCAAAATCCTAGCCAAAAGGCTAGAAGACTGTGTACCTGAGGTGGTCACAGAGGACCAGACGGGCTTCGTCAAAGGTAGACAGCTTACCGCGAACATCAGGCGCCTGCTGAACGCGATAATGACCCCCTCCGGGGAGAGAACACAAGAGGTGATCGTCTCCCTGGACGCAGAAAAGGCCTTCGACAGAGTCGAATGGAAATACCTCATAGAGGTACTGGAGCGGTTCGGGCTTGGAACAGGGTTCACCGCTTGGGTAAAGCTCCTATACAACGCTCCCATGGCGAGTGTACGGACCAACGATACCAACTCCCAATACTTCCAGCTGCACAGGGGCACCAGACAAGGATGCCCACTGTCCCCGCTGCTGTTCGCACTAGCAATCGAACCGCTAGCAATCGCGCTCAGGGCAGCAAAAAATTGGAGGGGGATCCAAAGGGGAGGTAGAGAGCACAGAGTCTCACTCTATGCGGATGATCTGCTCCTCTATATCTCGGACCCACAAAGCAGCATGGACGGAATCATCGCGCTCCTGAAAGAGTTTGGAGCCTTCTCGGGCAACAAACTCAACATGAGCAAAAGTGAGATCTTCCCAGTACACCCGCAAGGGGGGCAGCACTAAAGGGGCTGCCGTTCAAACAAGCCCGAAATAAATTCCGCTACCTGGGGATCCAAATAGCCCATGACTGGAAAGGGATCCACAAATGGAACCTCACCAGCCTGACGGAGGAAGTTAAAAAGGACCTGCAAAGATGGAACACACTCCCGCTCTCCCTCGCGGGGAGAGTCCAGACGATCAAAATGAACGTACTGCCCAGGTTCCTCTTCCTGTTTAGATCCATTCCAATCTACATCCCCAAGGCCTTTTTCAAAGCGCTGGACAAACATATCATGGCGTTCGTATGGGGGGGGGTAAAAATGCTAGGATCCCAAAGAAGGTCATACAAAAAACAAAATCCAGGGGGGGGCTAGCCCTCCCGAATCTACAATTCTACCACTGGGCGGCAACAGCCGAGCGAGTAAGGGGATGGATACAGGAGCCAGAAGCCGAGTGGGTGCATGCGGAGGAGGCCTCCTGCATGGGGACCTCCCTCCGGGCCCTCGCCACGGCAGCACTCCCATCCCCACCCAAAAAACACTCCACCAGCCCAGTGGTGACAGCCACCCTCCAATCCTGGAACCAACTGCGGCAGCAATTTGGCCTGTACAAAATGTCGGACAAGGCTCCCATCTGCAACAACCATAGGTACAAACCAGCACTGACTGACGCCACCTTCAAAAGGTGGAGGCAGGACGGGGGGACACTGATAGTCAGGGACCTATACACGGACGACAGGATCGCAACACTGGACGAACTGACAGAGAAATTTCAGCTAGCTGGGGGGAACGAGCTACGGTACCTGCAACTCAAAAACTTCCTACGAAAGGAGACAAGGACGTACCCACAACCGCCACGACAGACACTACTGGAAGACCTACTGGACGCAAGTATCCTAGAGAAAGGGAACTGTAGTGACATGTATGACCGACTGGTAGATAGGGACGACACCGTACTGGACGCAACAAGAAGGAAATGGGAGGACGACCTGGGGATGGAGATAGGGTGGGGACTCTGGAGCGAAGCACTGCATAGGGTCAACTCCACCTCCACGTGCGCAAGGCTCAGCCTGACGCAACTAAAAGTGGTACATAGAGCCCACTTAACGAGAAACCGTATGAGTAGGTTCTTCCCGGAGGTGGAGGACAGATGTGAGCGGTGCCAAAGAGGCCCGGCCAACCACGCCCACATGTTCTGGTCTTGCCCCAAACTTGTGGAGTACTGGACAGCCTTCTTCGAGGCTATGTCCAAAGTGGTGGGGGTGAGGGTGGAGCCATGCCCGATAGTGGCGGTCTTCGGGGTTTCAGACCAGCCAGATCTATTCCTGGGGAGGAGGGCGGACGCCCTTGCCTTTGCCTCCCTGATTGCCCGCCGTAGAATCCTGTTTGGCTGGCGGTCAGCAGCACCACCCAGAGCTGCAGACTGACTGTCCGACCTCTCGGAATCTATCCAAATGGAGAAAATCAAATTCGCCATCCGAGGGTCGGACGACGGCTTCCACAGAACGTGGGAGCCATTCATGCAACTGTTCAGGGACCTGTTTGTGGCCAACGTACATGAGGAAGAATAGTCGGGTGGCCAAGAACCAGGGGAAAATGGATGGGAATTGGGGGAAGGTCGCCGGGGGGAGGGGGGGGGGGGGGGGTTACGGGCTCGGTATGGGGGTTTGATGGCAAGCCAAGGCCCAAAACCAAACTATAAATAAATGCCTATAAACATGTGCCTCGGCCATATTGGGGAATGTAAAATATGTATGCTGGCTAAAGGGGGCGGCCACAACTGTTGTTATGAAGATGCTTACCTGTAAATATTCATGTTAAATTTTTGTGTTTTCCTTTTTTTTCTCTCTCTCTAATAATTTGTAATTTGTCATATATAAAATATGAAAACTCAATAAAAAACATTTATAAAAAAAAACTTTAAACTATATGTACTCCCCGATCTCTGCACTCCTCTCTCCTCTGGGACTGGACTTCCAGTGCAAACTCAGGAGCCTGACCCTGAAGTTCGGCGGGCCCCTACCCTCTCTCACCGTATGTAGCCTCGCGACCCTGAAGGTCGACCCTCCCCCCGCTCTTCGCGAACCTCACCGCCGACTGTAAACCCGTCGCCACCAGGAGCAGGCGGTACAGTATCCAGGACAGGACATTTATCAAGTCTGAGGTCCCACGGCTCTTGAGGGAGGAGTTAATCGAGGCCAGTAATTGCCCCTGGAGAGCCCAGGTGGTAGTCACCAGGACTGGGGAGAAGAACCGGATGGTTGTAGATTACAGCCAAACCATAAACCGGTGCACGCACCTCAATGCGTACCCCCACCCTCGGATAGCGGAAATGGTGAATTAGATCGCACACTACCGGGTGTTCTCCATGGTAGACCTGAAATCCGCATACCACCAGCTCCCAATCCGCCCGGAGGATCGCCACTACACGACCTTTGAGGCAGACAGCCGCCTCTTCCACTTCCTCCGCGTCCCCTTCGGCGTCACCAATGGGGTCTCGGTCTTTCAAAGAACGATGGACCGAATGGTGACCAGTACGGGCTGCGGGCCACATTTCCGTACTTGGACAACGTCACCATCTGCGACCACGACCAGCAGGACCATGACGCCAACATTCAGAACTTTCTCCAAACCGCCCAAGCCCTCAACCTCACTTTTAACAAGGAGAAATGTGTTTTCCGCCCACCCTGACTGGCCATCCTCGGCTATGTCGTGGAAAACGGAGTCCTAGACCCCGACCGCATGCGCCCCCTCCTGCAATTCCCCCTCCTCCACTGCCCCAAGGCCCAGAAAAGATGCTTCGGGTTCTTTTCCTATTATGCCCAGTGGGTCCCCAACTATGCAGAGTCCCCACCCTATCTCAATCCCCAGGTCTTCCTCCCACTTCTTGTTGCTTCCAGTGCGGTGTCGGCCCCTTCTACCAGTCGGTCGTACATGTCGCTACAGTTTGACTTTGGCAATATCTGCCTTAATGCGGCTGAAGGCCTGGCGGGGCAGGCCTTCATATAGAGCGGGGCAGCAGGGTAGCATGGTGGTTAGCATAAATGCTTCACAGCTCCAGGGTCCCAGGTTCGATTCCCGGCTGGGTCACTGTCTGTGTGGAGTCTGCACGTCCTCCCCCTGTGTGCGTGGGTTTCCTCCGGGTGCTCCGGTTTCCTCCCACAGTCCAAAGATGTGCGGGTTAGGTGGATTGGCCATGCTAAATTGCCCGTAGTGTCCTAATAAAAGTAAGGTTAAGGGGGGGGGGGGTTGTTGGGTTGCGGGTATAGGGTGGATACGTGGGTTTGAGTAGGGTGATCATGGCTCGGCACAACATTGAGGGCCGATGGGCCTGTTCTGTGCTGTACTGTTCTATGTTCTATGCAGACAAAGTCCGCCCACTGATCAAAGCCACCATCTTCCCACTGGCGGCTGAGGCCCGCCAGGCCTTCAGCCGCATTAAGGCAGATATTGCCAAAGTCAAACTGTAGCGACATGTACGACCGACTGGTAGAAGGGGCCGACACCGTACTGGAAGCAACAAGAAGGAAGTGGGAGGAAGACCTGGGGATTGAGATAGGATGGGGACTCTGGAGCAAAGCACTGCATAGGGTCAACTCCACCTCCACATGCGCAAGGCTCAGCCTGACGCAACTAAAAGTGGTACATAGAGCCCACTTAACAAGAACCCGTATGAGTAGGTTCTTCCCAGAGGTGGAGGATAGATGTGAACGGTGCCAAACAACAAACAAGCAGAAGAGCAGCCAGGTAGCCAAGAAACGGGAAAGTAGCCAAAGCATGAGAGGGAGAGATAGACTGGGAGAGGGACAGCTAAATCTAAGAGGAAGGAAAGGCAAACAACAGGGCTGGGGGGGGCCAGAATCGGGGAGGGGGGGCAGAGAGGAGGGACAGGGAACAATAGTGGAGAGCCAGGGAAGGGGAGGGGGGCAGGGAAACGTTAATAAACTTGGCATCCACAGGAACAGAGAAAATGGGGAAGACGGGAGGGCCGCAGAAGCAGTAGTGCGCACGAAACGACAACGTCAGCGAACTCCGTCCGGAAGAAGCAAGGGACAACATCACGAACGGATGCCTACATGTGTGTGTAAATAACTTTGCCAAGGGTACAGAGCTGCCGCTGTTGAGCGGGGGCACAAAACTGTCCGCTGACTCGCGGGGAAAATTAAAACTTCAACAGCAGCGGCACGTGGGGGGGGGGAGTACCCTGATGGGAGGGGGTGGGAGGACTGAGGCGTGTGGGGTAACGTCTAGTGGATTGCTGATGTATATTCTCTTTATGCACTATGTTAATGTTCACTAATTTGCTGTGTTAAGATTATTACAATTTAATATGAAAAATTTTGCAAAACCTTAATTTAAAAAAAACAGCAGCAGCAACCGGGGGGGGGGGGGGGGGGGGCTAATTTATTTTCCTTTTTGTAAGGGGCGCATGCTATATCCTGTTTTGAATTGGGTGCTAATTTGCTAAACTGTTTATCGTTTAGAGGGTTAAGTTGTTCCGTTCTGTTGGCATGTTGCCCTTCTTTCTTTGTATTATTTTCCTTTTTGGAGGGTTTTGTAAACTTATTGAAAAACTTTGAATTAATACATTTTTAAAAAAAAATATTGCCAAAGCCGCGATGTGCGCGGTGGACGAGTCCATCCCCTTCCAGGTGGAGAGCGACACGTCAGAGGTCGCCCTCGCCGCTACCCTTAATCAGACAGGCAGGCCCGCAGCCTTTTTCTCCCGTACCTCAACGCCTCCAAGATTCGACACTCCTCAGTCGAAAAAGAAGTTCAAGCCATTGTGGAAGCCGTACGACATTGGAGGCACTACCTCGCTGGTAGCAGGTTTACCCTCATCACCGACCAACGGTCGGTAGCGTTCATGTTCGACAACACGCAGCGGGGCAAGATCAAGAACGATAAAATCTTGAGGTGGAGGATCGAACTCTCCACCTATAATTACGATATAGTGTATCGTCCAGGTAAGCTCAACGAGCCCCCAGATGCCCTGTCCCGCGGCACGTGCGCCAGCGCGCAGGATGACCGACTCCGGGCCATCCACAACGACCTCTGCCACCCGAGGGTCACCTGGCTTCTCCACTACATCAAGGCCCGCAACCTGCCCTACTCCACTGAGGAGGTCAGGGCCATGACCAGACACTGCCAAATCTGCGTGGAGTGTAAGCCGCACTTCTATCGACCAGATAAGGCCCACCTGGTGAAGGCATCCCGGGACTTTGAGCGTCTCAGTATCGACTTCAAAGGGCCCCTCCCCTCTACCAACCGCAACGCCTATTTTCTCAATGTCGTTGACGAGTTCTCCAGCTTCCCATTTGCAATCCCTTGTCCCGACATGACCGCAGCCACCGTCATTAGGGCCCTGCATAGTATCTTCACCTTGTTCGGTCCCCCCTCTTAAATCCACAGTGACCGGGGCTCCTCGTTTATGAGCGATGAACTGCATCAGTACCTGCTCGGTAAGGGCATCACCTCAAGCAGGACTACCAGTTACAACCCCCGGGGAAACGGGCAGGTGGAGAGGGAGAACGCGACAGTAAGGAAGGCTGTCCTCCTGGCCCTACGGTCTAGGAGTCTCCCAGTTTCTCGCTGGCAGGAGGTCATTCCTGACGCGCTCCATTCCATTAGGTTACTCCTTTGCACAGCCACGAACGAAACCCCTCATGATCGCCTATTTGTTTTCTCTCGGAAATCCACCTCCGGGGTCTCGCTTCCGGCCTGGCTGACGACACCGGGGCCTGTGCTCCTCCGAAAACACGTGAGGAGCCATAAGTCTGACCACCTGGTCGAGAGGTTCCAGCTCCTTCACTCCAACTCTCAGTATGCCTACGTGGCGCACCACGACGGCCGACAAGATACTGTCTCCCTCTGGGACCTGCCTGCAGGATCCCCGATGACCTACCCTCCCAAACCTACTCCTAACAGCACCCCCGCCCCTACATGGCCTCCACCCCCCCTTCTACATCCCCTCCCCCCCATCGCCGACCTACAAAGATGAAGCTCCAGAAGACATGCTCCCGGAGTCAACACCCATGCCCGCATTGACGAGTTCAACACCCATGCCCGCACCGACGAGTTCAACAACCATGCCCGCAGCGAAACCAGAGCTCAGGCGATCACGGCACACGATCAGGGCACCGGACAGACTCAACCTGTGAGCCCCTTCACCCCCGCTGGGCTTCAATTTTTTAACAGGGGGTGAATGTGGTGAATGTATTATGGCAACCATTCACCACTGTATTGCATTGTACTATGTTGTTGCCCTTGTGGGCTCCCCCTATGGACCATTGTATTGTATTACACTGCATTGTATCATGTTGGTGCCCTTGTGGGCTCCGCCCCTGGCTCTGCCCACTTGGGGGAGGTATATAGAGCTGCTGCCCTGCAGGCGGCTCTCAGTGCAGAGCAGTCGCAGGAAGGCACAGTTCTCGCTGATTAAAACCACTGTTCACTTCAACTCTCCGTCTCGCGTGAATTGATGGTTGCATCACAGGGGTGGAGATTGGCACTTGAGAGGCTGACAGACTGCAGCTGCATATTAGCACTCCACTCCCCACATACACAGTCATTCAGCTGAGATGGCACTGGTCGCGCTGGAGCAGGCCTAACCCGTTGATGGGTTGGCTGGGTCCAGAGGAAACTGAGGGGTGTGGCCTGGGGGGACACCTGTACAACCGGTGGCACTAAGTTCACAATGGGCAGTCATATCCCACTCTCTCCCTCAGTAGCCATGCCAACTGTTTCCCGATTTTTAAAACCACAAGTGAAGCTCGCCACCGGCAATACCTCCTGGTGGAGGCAGGGCATCGCGGGAGCCCCGGAGAATACCGAGTCAGGCCCGCTAATGCTATGCCAAAAGTAGAACACATTGACGCCACAGTCGGGCACTAGAGCATGGCATTCTGTTGGGTGGCCGCGATTTTCACCTCGCACGATTCTACTCCAATCACGTTTCCCGACACAGAATCCCATGCCATTTGTTTTCAAGTCAACAGGTCATTCTTCTAAATTTGAGAGATATTTAATATAAATCATTTTTTATTGATTTTCTCCAATTTACTTATTTTTCAGTCCAACGTTCCTCCACTATTTCTCTTTTCCTTCACTTTATATAACGGGTTTTAGTGTGTTTGTAAATTGATAATAAAAATTCACTCCAAAGATGGGGTGGGATTCTCCACGAACCGGCGGGGAGGGCTACTCTGGAGTCGAGGAGTGGCCTCCCCGAAGGTGCGGAATCCTCCGCACCTTCAGGAGCTCGGCCGGCGCCGGAGTGTTTGGCACCACGCCAGCCAGCGCAGAAGGGCTTGGCGCCACGGCAACAGCCTCCGCCAAAGGGCCTCCGCCTGCTGGCGCGAGTTGGCGCATGCGCGGGAGCGCCAGCGTGTGCTGGAGTCATCTCTGCGCATTCGCAAGGGGTTCTTCTCGGTATTGGCCATGGCGGAGGTTGACAGCGGAGAGTGAAAGAGTTCCCCCACGGCACAGACCTGCCCGCGGATCGGTGGGCCCCAATGGCGGGCCAGGCCACTGTGGGGGCCACCCCTGGGGCCAGATCCCCCCCCCTCCCTCCCCCGCCCCCCGAGGACTCTGCAGACCGCCCATGGAGCCAGGTCCCGCCAGTAAGGACCTGTTGTGATTTACGCCGGCGGGACCCGCTGAAAACGGGCTGCCATTCGGCCCATCGTGGGCTACAGAATCACCTGGGGGGGTTCCCAGCGGACACCGACCAGCGTGGGGTGGGGGGGGGGGGGGGTCAGAGAATCCGCCCCCCTTTGCATTAACATCAAGCAGAAGGTGAAGGTTATGCTTTAGATCTTTTTCCAGGTAACATTGCCAAATAAACAAATTATTATAATCAAGCAGTTGTTGGAACATGTTACGTGTAACAAATTAATCTCCAAATTACGCCAACTTTCAAAGTGGAATGATTATACTCTGTAATTTGCTCCAAATGGTGACAACAGATGCCTTCACTTTATTAGCTTATGCTGAGAGCTTGAGGATGGCAACTTGTGGAAGAAACTGATGCTCTCGGGAATTTAGAATAAAAATTCAAAATGTTGTGATTTTCAATGCCTCCACTGGTGCTGACAGCCTCAAAGTCACATTAACAACAGCTTATATTTATTTACAGCCTTTAACATAATAAACCATTATAAAACAAAATATCGCTCTGAGTCACATTAAGAGAAGTTAAATCCGATGCCAAAAGGGATGTTCAAAAAGTTTTAAAGTAAGGGATCTTTTAAAATGGAGATGAGAATCATAGAATTTACAGTGCAGAAGGAGGCCATTCGGCCCATCAAGTCTGCACCGGGCCTTGGAAATAGCACCCTACCCAAGCCCACGCCTCCACCCTATCCTGGTAATCCAGCAACCCCACCTAACCATTTTTTTTTGAACGCTAAGTGTAATTTAGCATGGCCAATTCACCTAATCTGCACATCTTTGGACTGTGGGAGGAAACCAGATCACCTGGGGGGAAACACACGCAGACAGGGGGAGGAAGTGCATACTCTGCACAGACAGTAACCCAAGCCGGGAATCAAACCTGGGACTTTGGAGCTGTGAAGTAACTGTGCTAACCACTGTGCTACCGTGCTGCCAAACTTTCTTCTCTCAGAGAGTTGTGAATTTTTGTAACTCTCTTCCGCAGAGAGTTGCGCAGGCAGGGTCAATTAATATTTTGAAGACAAAGGTGGATAGATAATTGACTAACAAGGGCAGCACGGTAGCATGGTGGTTAGCATAAATGCTTCACAGCTCCAGGGTCCCAGGTTCGATTCCCGGCTGGGTCACTGTCTGTGCGGAGTCTGCACGTCCTCCCCGTGTGTGCGTGGGTTTCCTCCGGATGCTCCGGTTTCCTCCCACAGTCCAAAGATGTGCGGGTTATGTGGATTGGCTATGCTAAATTGCCCTTAGTGTCCTAAAAAAAAATAAGGTTAATGGGGGGGTTTGTTGGGTTACTGGTATAGGGTGGATACGTTGACTTGAGTAGGGTGATCATTGCTCGGCACAACATCGAGGGCCGAAGGGCCTGTTCTGTGCTGTACTGTTCTATGTTTTATGTAAGTGAGTCGTACAGTTTTGGAGGTCGAGGAGAATGTGGAGTTAAGGCCACATTCAGATCAGCTATGGTCTTACTGAATGCAGAGAAAGCTCGAGGAGGCCAAATGGCCTTCTCCTGCTCCCAATTCTTATATATAAATAGGTTTTAAGGAGTGTCTTAAAGGAGGAAAGTGTGGCAGAGTGGCGGAGAGAGGTTTGGGAAGGTAAATCCAGATCTTAGGACCTAGGTAATGGACGACACGGTCTCCAGTGGTGGAGCAATTAAAATCGGGGGATGCTCAAAAGGCCAGAATTAGATAAGTGGCGATATCTCAGAGGTTTATGGGCGTGGAGGAGAATACGGAGTGAGGGAGAGGTGGCGCCACCATGGAGGAATTTAAAAGCAAGGATCAGAGTTTTAAAATCGGGATGTTGCCTGACCAGGCGACAATTTAGTCGGTGACCATCCCTGTGGTCACCGACTAAGAATGAGACTTGTTGGGTTTTAAGACATGGGCTGTAGAGCTTGGAAAGGGCCTCAAACTTATGCCAAGTAGAGTGTGGGAGAGCAGCCAGCCAAATGTTGGCACAGTCAAGTTTTGAAATATCAACGGTGTGAATGGGAATTTCAGCAGCAGATAAACTGAGATGGGATAAATCCGCCGATATCCTGGGATTACAGGCCAGCAATGGTTTTCCTCCGCGGGCTTCGGTTTCCTCCCAAAGTTCAAAGATGTGCAGGTTAGCTGGATTAGCTACGCAAAATTGCCCCTTAGTGTGTCCAAAAAGATAGGTGGGGGAGTGGGCCTCAACAGGGTGCTCTTTTAGAGGGTCGGTGCAGATCGATGGGTCGAATGGCCTCCTTCTGCACTGTAGGGATTCTATGACTCTATTCTATGATTCAATGCAGATGGCTCCATTTGAAAGGGTCAGCATCTTTTAGTCAAAATTCAATATTAATATTCAATCCTACGACATAAATAAGAGCGAATGGCCTACTTCTGTTCTTATATTCCTATGTTCCTCCAGGAGCACAGGCACACACCCCCATCCCACCTCTTGCAATGTACCTTGCTGGACTTTTCACTACTCCAACCTTAAAGGCAGCAATCCAATGAACTGTCCTGAGATGTCCTTTTGTTCTCTCGTAGCTTACTGGCCAAACTTAATTAAGGTTGGGGCCTGAAAATTGCCGGCCTCTTTCACCACGGGAACAGGTGACCAACCAGCGCAGTCCAAATCAAAACTGCTAAACATTTTACCAACATCTTCTGCTGAGATTCATTGAGTTATTGTTGTGGAGGTATTTTCTGAAGAAGGAGACGTGCAAATATACATCTTTAGCCTTTGCTATAAAAAGCCACACTTGAATTGGTGAAAAATTAACAACCACAATTTGTATCTATACAATGACTTACACTGTTTCCAAGGGTTCCACAACCAGGTAGTTAGAAAATCGGCCATTCCTGGAAGAGATTGAGGATGAGTAACTTTTGTGAGGACCACAAAGAATCCAGCACCAGTTTGTAGAGTCAGATTCCTTGATACCTTTGCTGAACAAAAATCTTATTGACCTCGGTTTTTGCATTTTCAATTGCAGCAACTTCCATAGCCATTTCAGGGAGACAGTTCTGAATTTTCGTTCTTGGGTGTAAAAAAGTGCTTCTTTTTTTTCAGTTTTAATTTTAGGATCATGGCCGGGATTCTCCGCCAGCGTGATTCTCTGTTTTGCCGGCGCCCGGGGGTTTCCAACAGCGTTGGTGTGCCCCACAATGGGAAACCCCATTGGCCGACCGGTGTAACAGAGAATCCCGCCAGCCGGTCGGGGCAGAAAGGTGGCGCGGCGGGGCGGAGAATCCAACCCCCGGTCTCCATGTTCTGATTCCCACAAGGGAGAAACTTGCTCTGTATCTATACTACTCAATACCGTGACTGTCCAAAGACTTTGATTAGATTACCTCTCAATTGAACACCACCCATGTTTATGCAACCAATTACCCTCAGATTTTAAGCCTTTCAAACACTTGTGTAATTCTGATGAGTCTATGCTGTTCCTACTTCTTGGACAATATCTTTTTTAATAAGGTTTGTTGTCCAAAACAGAATATCATCTTCCAAGGATATGTAGAACTAAAGCGGATCTTCCTCAGAGGGAAGCAGTCAAGATCTGAAGGACAAGGGTAATCGGAAAGTGGCACTTAGTTTAAGGCAAGCTAGGTGCAGAAGAGCTTGGACTTGAGTTTAATGGCAATGGGAGGTCAGAGGGTGTTTTCCAGAAGCTGACGCTATGAGATAGGTGCAGAGGCAAACAAAGTTGCAGAGGTCTTCTGGAAATCTAAGGGAGTGATCTTATCAACAGATCGGATGTGAAATATGAAGATCAGATCAATTTGAAAGAGAATCAATATCATGAATGCTCTGGTTCAGCCTGAGAGAGTAGCTGGGGAGGGAGACTGAATAAGTACAAGGGAGCATGTTGTGGCAGAGGGCAGTCTTCAGTGTTCCCATTGCTGAGCTAGAGAGATTGTCCAGAACTAAAAGTAATTTTCTGAAACTCCGTAGGTTCGGGGAAGGTACCATTAGATTGGAAGTTACCATTATTCAAAAGGGAGGGAGACGTAAAACAGGAAACAACAGGCCAGTTAGCTTTGCATCTGTGACAGGGAAAATGTTAAAAGCTAATATTAAAGAAGCTATAGCAGCCAAAAGTTCAAGGTAATCAGGCAGAGTCAATATGGTCTTGTGAAAGGGAAATCATGTTTAACCATGAGCTCCTTGAAGAAGTAATATGTGCTGTGGATAAAGGTGAACCATTGGTTGTCCTGTACTTAGATTTCCAGAAGACATTTGATAAAGTGCCACATCAAAAGTTATTGTGGAAAATGAAAGCTCATTGCATAGAGGGTAGCATGTTGGCATGGAGGGAAGATTTGCTGGCTAACAGGAAGCAGAGAGTGGGCATAAATGGGGTTTTTTCAGGTTGGCAAGATGTAACAAGTGCTGTGCCGCAGAAATCTGTCCTGGGACCTCAACTTATATAAATTACTTGGATGAAGGAAGGGTTGTCACATTTGCTGATGACACAAAGATAGTAAGAAAGTAAGTACAAAGTAAGTACAAAGGATAGAAATGTGCTTAATTGTTTACTTGGTGAGGGACGGGGAGGGCAAAATTGAAAGTCAGTGATAAGTTGGGGTTAAGGGGGTAAATGAGCTGCTTCATTTCTGATTTTCCTAAGTTCCTATCGGGCCTTGCACAAACAAAAAAATGTCAAACCATGTGCTAGCCACACTGGGCGTATTTATACACCCTTGTTCACCATTAACTTCACTACAGCTATGAAAAATGGCTTTTTCAGCCACAGAACCGTGCACATCAAATCTGAAACTGAAAACTAAATGCAGCAATTATAGCTGGCTGCATCAAAGGAAAAGGGGATACAGAGCTGTCAATTTGTAAAGAACATCGGATTACTGAATGTATTCCTTTTCACACATTTCATTTTTGTTTGGAAGGTGCAGCATTTGAATCGACAGAGGGGCAGAGCTTCCATTAATCGTTAAACTGATAAGGTCATTGTCTCTTCAACAGAAAGCAATGAACCCCAATAACATGTAGGGTTATCCCCAGCACCAAACCACATTTTAAATGAATATTGTCAGCTGTTTTGTACTTTATGTTAAGCAGTGTAGCACTCTGTTCTATAATGTATGATCCAATGCAGTAGTGTATTCAACAGGATATGCCATACTATTAGAGTACAGGTCACTCCCCCCCCCCCCCCCCCCCCACAATGTACTTTACTCAAAAAAATTACAAAAGTACATTATATTACAGTTCAAATCTGACACTACATAAAACACAATACAGAGTTAGGACTCCCGTATGAGAATCCCAGCAATTTGCAATTTGTAAGACTGTGAGGGAAGACTATTAAACCACAGGAGTGATAACATTGACCAATAGGAATCTCTTATGCTGAAACAAACTTTAATTTCAGCACAGAAGCAATCACATTAGCAACACAGTAATATCTTTCCAACTAACAGAAAAAAACAGATAAATCATCATTTACATATTTAAACCACTTTGATTCAGAAACCAGAAGGACCGCTGAGCTCAGCTTTGACCCACCACATCATCAACCTCTGAGAACCACATCACTTTAAACTTTGTTGGACTTTAAAATTATCCGTCGATCTAGACTCCCGCTTTGTAAACTATTTTTGTATATCTGAACCTGTGTGTGTCTGTGTGTTATTTTAACTTTACCAGGTTAAGTGCAATAAAAACTATCCTCTTTCATTCTCAAAAGATCTCAGAAAGCCTGTCTGTGTATTTTATAGTAAGAAGTCTGACAACACCAGGGGACAGTCCTACAGGTTTGTTTGGAATCACTAGCTTTTGGTGCATAGCTCCTTCATCAGGTGACTTTAATCTGGTGTTGAATGACTTCTTACTGTGCCCACCCTAGTCCAACATCGGCATCTCCACATCATGTGTATTTTATAGTCACAGCACTCACTGAATTGGTAAACAAAGCCTATTTTTAAAATGAAGCTGACGTCAAAAAAAGAGTGGGAAAAGAGGGGAACCATTTCACCTCTCCTCACCTGATCGTAACAATGTGCATATGTGTTCTGTGCTACTAATTGGCATGCCTTAACTTTGTGCTCGTTTTTAACTTTTATACTTCTTTCTGGTCTTCACCTAGGTCTTCAAAGTGTAAGAATCCTTACTATTTAAACTTCGTTTCCCTTGTATATTCCCTTTATTTTTTGTATCGTGGCTATTCTAACTTTTGTATCTGGACGATTATTGAACCCCCCCTCCCCCCCCCCCCCCCCCCCCAGCAGATACCTTGTTTGGTTTGGCCTCTGGAGACCCTTGACCTGTGCTATTTGGTCTGGCTCAGTAATAACATATTTTGATGGATTTGGCTGGCAGCCAATGGACTACTCTGATTTCCCTGGACTTGACTGGCACTGGATGATGTTTGGTCCTGGTGTTCCAGAATGTTCTACTAAACTCAGACAGGCTCCATTTTGTAGAGTGAAGTTCACTTTCAAATTAAGAGGCTTAGAGAGCTGCAGTTCTCATTTCATTTTCTCCTGATGACTTCTCTAAGATCCTGAAGAAAAGCCCTCTCCCCACAGCCAGTTAAACCAGCAGGAAGATCCAGACAGCACCAGGCAGGCTGGGCTATTTGAAAACCTCCTTTTAAAATCTGCTAATTGGAGAACTCTAATCTTACCTCAGTAAGGCTGATAATTATGAGTTTTAACTGAATGCCCATACCAGAAGATCAAATCCAACTGCTGGTTTTCAACAGTCCACTTCCTAAGAAGATAGTCATCTATAAAGACTTCGACATCAGCAATAAGAACACATCCCTCTTACTTCCATACTTTAATCCCCTATCATTTACCCCTTTCCCTTCCTCTGTGTGCGTCTGGCTTGAGTGTGTTTGGGTAGAGGGTGGGATGGCAAAGGGGAAAATACTAGATTAGCAGGCCATTATTCCAGTTTAATTATTGCATGTTTTTACTTTTTTCTTGTTACAAATAAACAATTTTTGTGTTTTACTTACACATCTGGTGCCTGTAAAGTATTGGAGCAGTCTAGGGCCAAAGACCTTGAAACGTTTACAAGAATTATTGGTTAATTCACTTGTGTTGCGACTCCGGTTCGAGAAGGGCTGGAATTGATTGTGCCCTATCCCAGGGTGTCGTAATAAAAGTCACTGAACCAAAGTCAATTGATGTACTGAACATTTGTCACTTATTGTCCACATTTTGCATTCTCAATTACATAACTCACCAAAACCTGCTCACATTTCTCCAGAATGGAAAATATAATCACACGCTGGACAAAAATGTGGTTTGTCTCAATTTTCACTAAGCCCTCCTGTACAAAAATGATACATTCCACAGTTAAGTGAAGGGGCTTTGTTGACATATCTATCAGTTACCTCACTAAGTAGATGCTTTAGAAGTATTAAAGTGCCATTATAACATCACAATTAACTGCTGGCTTTTCCTAACCAGAAGCAAAATACATTCTTAGGAGCTACATACTTTACAACATCATATTTCTGCAGCGCTGTTAGCAGGTAATACATTATGATGAGGAGTGAGCACTTCTGATTTGAGTCCTGAGGATATTGTGACGAGTGTATTGCTTCAAATGTATGACCATATATAGCATGTGGTTTATAGACACTATACATACAGACCAGAGATCAAACTTAGTTTGACTGGATCTGGAACTTGTCTGAAAATCTTTACTCAAAAATATATAAAAATGTGATGAACACATCTGCCAGCTCCTAATTCTCCCTCAATTCATAATAACTCTGATATTGCAAAACATGGAAAATCAGTTCCAGGAATAAGTGCCTGCTAATCTACAGTGCACCATGTCCAAGTTCAATTTTACAGACCTAGTTCATATGAATAAATAGCATAAATCCCCAGCCCTGACAGCCTTGTACCTGTAGCTAGTCTCTTAGGGAAGTACAGACTCTCGCCAATAATCAAAATTATTGGGATGCACGCACTTAAAGATCGGTGGCAGCTCAACTTCTTTTCAGTCTACACAAAGCTTTGAAATTAATATGAAATATTTGTCAGTCTTTGACGCGAGGTGGGAGGGTTGAGAAAGAGCTGTCAAACAAAAATAGAAAGAACTTATAACACAGAGGAGGCCCAAAACAGTCTTCAGGAAAGTGAGAAAGTGACTCAATGTCCCATATTTGATGGCTGACAAAGTAAATGTGCTGCTGTGTAAGATGGGTACCATGGAGACATTCATCCCAGAAGAGAACAGTGTACCTTTGCCTGTCAGGTTGAAGTAGTGAGGCATAAGCCCTGTGCAATACTTCTATATTTGGCAACCTTGGAACCAGGAAATGCTCTGTGTCCTGTGAGACTGATGCCTCCTTTCTGTAGGAAATGAGATGTGCATGTTGCTCTTTACGAGCAACCTTTTCTTCTCATCTCTTTTTGTGGAAGGTGTTAGCCTTGGCTCAATGGTAGAACTCTAACTTCTGAGTGACAATGTTGTGGGTTCAAACCCCACATAATTGAATGCATAATAGGCAGAAAATGTAGGTCACCCAAGGAACCTTATGGCCTGTTATGTCTGTGCTGGCTGAGCAAGTGATACCCAACCTAATCCAACCTTCCTGCACCAAGTCTCTAACCCTATAGGTCACAACTCTTCAAGTCCACATCTGTTCAATGTGGTGAGAGTTTCACCTTTTCGGGCAGTGAGTTCAAGGTCCCTACCACCCCCCAGAAAAAGAAAATTTCCCTCTACTCCTTCAATAAAATTGATTAAATCTACGCCCCTTGGTTTTTGACCTCTCTGCTGAGGTAAATAGACTGTCCCTATTTACTCTATCTGCCCCTCTCTTATTTAATGCATATTTATTAAGTTATTCCTCAGCATCTTTTGTTCCAAGGCAAAGAATCCCCAGCCTATCCAAACTCCCCACATAGCTAAAATCTTCCAGTCTATTTCCACCTCAGTGATGTTGCCAATTTCATCCCTTTCTCAGCTCATCTGTTTTTGAAACCTTCCGTCATGCCGTTGCCACAGTTTGACTTGGCTATTCTAACGCATCACTGGCAAGTCTCCCACATTTCACCCTCCAAAAACACATCCGAAATTCTGCAGTCTGTGTCCGAAATAGCACCAAGTCCCTGCGTTTGTTGACCTACATTGGTCCACAATCAAGCAGCATCTCAAACTCATTTACAAGACTCTCCCTCTCTTTATAATCTCCAGTGTCACCGCTCTCTGAGAATACCTGCCCTCACCTATATCGGGCCTTTTCACCATCCCCGATTTTAATTTCTCCACCATTGGTAGCTGTGTCTTCAGTTGATTCAGTCCTAATCCTCCAACAGGTGCGAAGAGGGGTGGGGTAGGAGGAGGACCTCCTCATCAACCTGGCACCAACAGGTCCAGGCAGTGGGCGACCGAGGGGGCCCGTGCGACCCGGATGTTTACCCCTGGGTGTCCCTGGAGAGGAAGAGTGTGGTGTCCACTAGTACCATCAGGCCTTCCATGCCCGTTGGGCACCCTCAGGGTTGGACTGCCTTATTGACCCCTTTAATCGCATTTTAGTTTGCTGTTTTAAGTCGCATTTGTGATTTGTTTAAGGCAGCATCCCTTTAAGGGGCTTCACCTTTTACTTTGTCCCTCAGTTGGTTTGATTTAGTCTAACGTGTTTCATACAAAATCTGTCAGTCCCAATGCCATCCCTGAAACTTTCCGCCTCTCTAAGAAACTTCTTAACACCTATTTCTTTGACCAAGCTTTTGCTTACTTGACCCAATATCTCCTTATGTGAGCGAGTATCATATTTTGTTTTTGATGATAGTTAATGGCCTTGCATAACTTGCTGTTATCCAAGTGTCGCGGTGGTTTATTTCAGTAGGCCACCAGCATACACCATGAGCTGTGTATGGTCAGGTCCTCAAATGTGGCCCTTGTGAATGAATCCACAATGAAATGAAAATCGCTTACTGTCATGGCTTCAATGAAGTTACTGTGAAAAGCCCCTAGTCGCCACATTCTGGCGCCTGTTCGGAAGCTCCTGATGCTGTGGTTATGTTGCTACTGATTGAGTTAACTTGGCAGTAAAGAGTTCAACCATGCACTTTAAAGTTTAGGAAATGTGTTTGTCTATTTTTAACACATTTCTTGTCAGTGGAGAATTCGCAGGAACGCTTGCTCTTGACTTCAGCTCAATGAAAGACATTGGGAAGGTGTGTAGTACCCCTTCTCCCTTGAGGAACAGCATGCTTGCTTGCAAATTCTACTCGAAGGAAGGTGTTACTCTCCCACTGGAACCAGGTATAATTGCGACATTTGAAGTAACGTTTCAGAAGCAGCTGCACTCCACTCACCACTTATTGCAGACATTTTATCATTTCACTTCAGTGCTCTTTATAACCATCTTTTTCTTCAACTCTATATTCCCCACCCATTTCGTTTTGACACCGTTACATTGCTCACATTTCTGACGGATTTTTTTCTTTAGTAAACATTCAAGGACAATGCGTGTGCATGGCATTCATTATAAACCCAGTTTAAAAAATAAATCTGGGAGTTTCAAGGATAATTATTGGTGTGTTCCAAGCTAGATGGGAAGATGGGACAGAGCCACATCGAGTGGATTGGGAGGGTCGTTGTGCAGCATGGTAGCACAGTGGTTAGCACTATGGCTTCACAGAACCAGGGTCCCAGGTTCGATTCCCGGCTTGGGTCACTGTCTGTGCGGAGTCTGCACGTTCTCCTCCTGCCTGCCTGGGTTTCTTCCGGGTGCTCCGGTTTCCTCCCACAAGCCCCGAAAGATGTGCTGTTAGGTAATTTGGGCATTCTGAATTTTCCCTCTGGGTACCCGAACAGGCGCTGGAATGTGACGACTAGGGGCTTTTCACAGTAACTTCATTGCAGTGTTAATGTAAGCCTACTTGTGACACTAAAGATTATTATTGTAAACTGAAGCAAAATAAAAGCGAAAGGGGGGGTTCTTTGAAGGAACATTAATTTCAGCTCGATCGGTTTATAAACTGAAATATAGCAGGGCAACACCTCAAAGTTACTCAGGGGCAGAGTTAAAGGAGAGATTTTATTGCAAAACAACCAGGGCAAACTGAACGAATCGAGATCTCAGTTTGACCTTTTCGATGATGCACATGTAACTGTTCTGAAAAGTGGCATGCATTGAGAACATGCACAGTAAAAAGATGCGAACGCTGGTTAAAACAATTAGGATCGCTTCTGTGCCACATAAATAGATATTGTTATCAGCTGCAGATGTTGAGATAAGCAGTCGCCGTTCACGTGCACGCATTGAGCCGTGCTGCTTGTGTGCACGTCCCCTTGCGTTTTATTTCAAATTGAGTATCTTTTTCAGAATCTATCGGTCCGCTGTTGTTCTCAATGTTTTGAATTGCTGGGCCCCGCTGCTGTGTCGGCCGCCTCCGCACGTCCGCATGGAAACTGCCGGGGATCATGCATGCATCCCCGAGCAGACTCGATCCCTCCCGAGAGCAATACACCGGGGAACCACCAACTTAATCCAGGGGAGATTACGCGTTCATTATCCACGGAGACAACAGTGTGTGTCATACTGCGTCCCCACAGAGTGCACCACTTAGAGGGAATAAACAGTCTCTCCCTGTGTGCCTTTGACGTAACGTGGGCTACATCGTACACTGATATCGACAAGAAAAATGTGCTGGGGGGGGGGGGGGGAGAAACCTGTTCAACGACTCATTATTATTTGGAACATGACAGGGGTTTGCTGAGGAATGCAATAGCCCGGCGTCGTTAACGAGAGTAAATCGGTACACATTTTTCGTTCGGGGGTTTCATTTGAACCGAATTGCAAAAAGAGAAGTAAAATGTTGGCAAACTAATTGGGGCGCAGCCTCATTTCTGGAACTGGGCTGGGAGAAAATGAAGGGAATGAACCAAAACATAATTTATTAATTTGGTTTGACATTTGCAAAACCAAACACGTGTGTTCACAGTTTAACCTGAATTTATAGAGAGCACTGGGGGGGGGGGGGGGGGGTCCCCATATAATCCAATTTTCTTCTTTACACAGTGCAACGCCCCATATTGCACCTGAGCAAAGGCCAGCAGCGTTCCCTGCTCAGAAAGTTTACACAGACAGAAATAACAAAGATCAAAACAATGAATGAGCGCACAGACAGACAACTTGTTTCGGTGTTTCATTGTTTCCCGCGGCGAGGAGGATTGCTTAGCAACTCCAAAGAAAAAAATATATACAATTAATTAGGGGGTGAGAGAGGAGTGAAGAATAAACTTCATTCAATAACCGGGGGGGGGGGGGGAGGTTCCAATTTAGTAAATCGATAAATCGAGTTGATTCCTCTTGTTGTGTTCATTGCCTCACTCGGGGTTGGCTGGAGAGTTTTCAGTACCTTCTTTCCGCGCCCTTTCTCCACGCCTCCTGCTTTATTTACTGTAACTGTTCAGGAAACAATTGCAGCGTATTCAAATCATATAGCAACCCTGGGAGAGTCCATCCAACAGGTGTAAAAAGGGGGGAGGAGTAGGAGAGAGATAGGTGCAGTAACATTAAATCTCAACAAGATCATTGATTTAAAGTGCCTCCGTTTTTTGGAATGTACCTGATTTGCGAATGTTTTGGGGGAATGTCGATCAAGGTTTAGGTGACGGGTGGGGGGGAGGAGGGGAGTGTGTGGAGGGTGATTTGCTGCTGATGGCCCTGTGATATTTCTTCTCCCCTCCCTCCCTCCCTCTGTGAGGTGTGGCCATGGCTGGATCGAGCAGTGATATTACACAGGTCTGAGCCAGTCTCTGGAGACTCCGGGAAAGGGGTTTGTCCCTCACACAAGCGAATTACCTGGGCGCGCTCGAAACTTCTACAACAAAAATAACCAACCTCAATGTGAAGCCAATCTCCGCTTTCCAATCGCTCAACGAGGACAACAGGGTCGCCTCGCTCAAGGTGCTCCCGGCTACTGTCTGAGAGGGAAAAGGGGACAGTTTTCAATTCGATCATTTGCTTCCATGGTCAGCGGGACTCCTCAGCCTTTGCCAAGTCATTGATACCTGGGATTACTCCTGGAGGTTTTTTTGTTTTACACCTTGCGGAAGTGTCTGTTGAAGCGGCAGACAAGCAGCACAAGGCAGCATGAACTTGGAGGTGTTCGCTGGCAGTAGGTTCGGGGATAAACCAGCCGAGGTTTGCAGTGACTCGGAGGGCAGTGTCCCCTCGCCCCTGTCCGTGGAAGAGGAGCTGGGGTCGGATGGAGACTGTGTGGCCAATAGCCCGGTGCCCACCAGCCCGAGCTCCGAGGGGAAAGCCAAAACGTACACCAGGCGCCCCAAGCCCCCTTACTCCTACATCGCCCTGATCGCCATGGCCATCAGGGACTCTGCCTCCGGCCGCCTCACCTTGGCTGAGATCAATGACTACCTGATGAAGAAATTCCCCTTCTTTCGGGGCACTTACACCGGTTGGAGGAACTCAGTCCGCCACAACCTGTCCCTCAATGACTGCTTCGTCAAAGTGCTCCGCGACCCTTCCAGACCCTGGGGGAAGGATAACTACTGGATGCTGAACCCCAACAGCGAGTACACCTTCGCGGACGGGGTGTTCCGCCGCAGGAGGAAGCGAATTGGCCGCAAGCTGCTGAAGGAAGCCGGCCCGGGAGACAAACGCATGGAGGTCATGCCGGGCATCATCTCGGTGCCCGGCAAGGATGAGGGAGCGGGCGCCAAGTTCTCCAGCTCTTTCGCCATTGACAGCATCCTGAGCACGCCCTTCCAGAGGCGAGAGGACAAGATGACAGAAGACAGGGTGGCCTGCAACGTGGGCAGGCTGTACTGGTCCAGCAGACCCCTCCTGCCCTACCCGCTCATGCCCTACTCTGCCCCGGTGACACCCTTGTTCTCCATCAGCCCCGGCGCCAACTCAATGCTGCAGCCTTACCGCTTCCCCGCCACCGACTTGCTGCAGCCGCGGGGCACCCACTTCTCATCCAAGGGCTACCAGGGCACCGAGATGCCCCCTTGCCTCGGACTGTCAACGGCAATGCATGCCCACCCTTACCACCCCTACAAGATCGAATCGCTCATCGTTTAGAAGACGAACCTTTTTTTTAAAAAAAATAAAATAAATAAACTCCAAGGGGAAGAGAAATGGAGCCCCTCATTTCGCACTTTTAGAACCTTATATAGAGTGTAATCTGTTCTCTGCCTCCCCCCTCCTCCCCCTCCCTCCGCCGGGAAACCGCTCCGAAGCGGGACAGACACAATGTTATTTGTCCCAGATTTTTGTCTGTTTTCTTTCTTCTGTATATCGACAAAACCAGTTGTTCTGGTCCTTACCGAAAGCATCGTTATATTACAGGGATTCGAGTAAGTTATCAATCATTTCTGAACAGATAGATTTTTTTTAAAAACAAAGAAAATGTGCGATATACTGGGGATCAGATCATTTCTGTCGAAAACAAAACGATGGCATGGCTTTTGTGTGCCAAATTAGCAGTTACCGTGATTTTAAAAAAAACACAAATATTTATACTGTTGTTTTTCAAACAAGAGGTAACCTGACGGGCTTAGAGAGCTATCATTTCGTGGTTTTAAAACAGTTTAGTTGATGACAACGCTCCAATTGAGTGGAAGAGTTTTGATAGATCTTAGTACTGTTACTTAAAGACGGGACCACTGCCAATGTAAGCAGGTGACTATTTTGTGTGTGTGTGTGTTTTTTTTTTGTTTATTAAATGACGCATGAGCCTTATATTTTCGAATAAAAGCTTTGATAACAAGCCTCATTAGCGTGTGGCATGCACTGATTTAACAATCGATTGGTTTCATCTCTGTCATTTGAAAAGAGGGCGATCTTATCGAATGAAAAGTTCAATGGCATGAATGGGATTCGCGTGAGAAATTATTGGAGAAAAAAAAAAACCCCGCGTCTGTGCGTGTTGAAATGTGAGAGATCAGATTATGAAACACCATTTGCCTTTGAAAAGTCTGGGGCGGAGCCAAAGGCTTGGGGAAAGGCAGAGACAGGTTGTTTACACGGTGCAGCCAGCGACTAGAGGGGAGTTGGAAAGGAGCGTTCCCCGCCTTTAATAATATTATTATCTTTCTCTGCTTTATGTTTTTAAACACTTGTTTCAATCAATAACCTGCTCAAGAGCAAATCTGAACTTTCCTGGAGGGTACGCCGACTAATGTCCACGTTTTCTTTTCACAAAATTGCCAAGAAAATTAATCTTCAGGTTTGAATTACCCCCCCCACCCCCCAGCATAAATGCAACATTACTAACATTGCGTCGCATCTCAATAGTTTTCACCTAGTTCAACTAAGTTTAACTAAGAGGGCGCATCGATAGTTGAAACTTCCTCAAGGGCGCCTACAAACAAATGAATGAGCTGGGAGGTGCCTTGGAATAGAAATTGCCCACGCAGCGTAATCTGAATACTGGAGATATTTTAAGCAGGTATGCAGTTACATCAGATCTTATCATGGGCCAAGGCTCGGCACGGTGGTGGATTTAAAAGGCAGGGGATCTGACAAGGGGGTTGGCTGGATGTTGTTGGTGGGGAAGGGGCAATGTTCTGTCAACATTTGAAGGAATGCAGGCCTTCATGTTCGTTCACAATACTGAAACATTTTTTAAAAAATTATTTCCATATATTTTATTTGACATAGACTTTATAGTACATAAGGAGGCCATTCAGCCCACCGAGTCTGCACCGACCCAAACCTCCACCCGTGACCCAGTAACCCCACCTAACCGTTTTGGACACTAAGGGCAATTTAGCATGGCCAATCACCTAACCTGCACATCTTTGGTCTGCGGGAAGAAACCCACGCAGACACGGGGAGAACGTGCAGACTCACCACAGTGACCCAAACAGGGACCCAGGAGCTGTGAAGCAACTTTGCTAACCACTGGGCTGCCGCGCTGCCAACTCTCTACCCCCCCCCCCCCCCCCCCCCCCACCACCACCACACACACACACACACCACCCCTTCCCTGCCCAACACATAACTTCCCAAATCAAACAATGTATTCTCAACCGCTCACGCTCCACAACTCCGAGTCAAAATGTAAACAAGTTGAATCCTATCGCAACATCAAAGCCTCTGGTGCAGGTGATACACATAGTTTCGTCAATGGTATGTATGTCTGCTTTGCACCAATCACGCGTGAACTTGCAGATTGCCTGGGGCTTTGCTGCGGTCTTGCCTGTAAACACTGGCGGCCTCTGCACAACTCCAGGGCCACCTTCCAAGACCTGGAGTGCCCATCATCGAAGCTGCTCACAAAACACTGACACAACGGATAGCACCTTTCAGAAGAACACCTATCAAACTCACTGTTTCTCGAATCCGTGTATTTGTTTTAGTCTTGAGGATCCATACTGACGTGTTTATTTTTTAACACTTGGGAAAGACCTGGATTTCTGGCTAATTGCGTTTCCTTTTATACTTGAAATTCACTCTGATCTGCGGGCAACTAACAAACTGAGAAACACAAACCCAGCTTTGCAACAAAGAGCTATATATACCCTCTCACCGAACTGCCACGGGTTTAAGAAAACACGTACAAATATGATTTGTTATGAAAAATATTTACTTTATTCATAAATTATCCAATGGAACATTACGAAGCATTTCAAAATGGTTATGACAGGGAAGTGCAATAACGTTCAATTTATTGCCACATAGCATGCGGCACTCCTACGATCCTCACTACTGGCAAACTGACAGGTGTAATTCTGATCAGCGCAGTTGTGCACTGCCATTGCAGGTTAGGTGGATTGGCCATGCTAAATTGTCCCCTAGTGCCTGAAGATGTGCAGGTTGGGTGCTTGGGCCATGTTAAATTGTTCCTTAGTGTCTAAAGATATACAGGTTGGGTCGTTTGGCCATTTGAAATTGTCACTTAGTGTCTTACAACACCAGGTTAAAGTCCAACAGGTTTGTTTCAAATCACTAGCTTTCAGAGAACTGCTCTTTCCTCAGGTGAATGAGGAATGAGGATTCACCTGAGGAAGGAGCAGTGCTCCGAAAGCTAGTGATTTGAAACAAACATGTTGGACTTTAACCTGACGATGTCCGACTTCTTACTATGTTCACCCCAATCCAATGCCAGCATCTCCACATCATAAAGATACGCAGGTTAGGTGGTTTGGCCATGATAAATTGTTCCTTAATGCTGAAGGTGTGCAGGGTAGGGGTGGATTGGATTTGGATTTGATTAATTGTCACATTTACCGAGGCACAGTGAAAAGGAGTGTTCTTCATACAGTCCAGACAGATCGTTCCATTGATGAAAAAACATAGGACACACATAAATACACAATGTATACAGGCATCGGGTGAGGCATATGGAGTTCAGTACTACTCAGTAAAGAAGACATGTGAAGAGATCAGTTCAGTCCATTAGACGGTCATTCAGGAGTCCAATAACAGTGGGAAGAAGTTGTTTTTGAACCTGTTCATGTGTGTTCTCAGACTTTTGTTTCTCCTGTCCGATGGAAGAAGTTGGAAGAGAGAATAACCCTGGGTGGGAGGGATCTTTGATTATGCTGCCCACTTTCCCAAGACAGTGGGAGGTGTAGACAGAATCAATGGATGGGAGGTGGGTTCGCGTGATGGACTGGGCTGTATTCATGATTCTCTGTAGTTTCTTACGGTCTTGGGCCGAGCAGTTGCCATACCAGGTTGTGATACAGCCAGATAGGATGCTTTCAATGATGCATCTGTAAAAATTGGTAAGAGCCAATGTGGACATGCCGAATTTCCTTTGTATCCTCAAGAAAAGGGGGCAGCAGGATAGCATGGTGGTTAGCATAAATGCTTCACAGCTCCAGGGTCCCAGGTTCGATTCCCGGCTGGGTCACTGTCTGTGTGGAGTCTGCACGTCCTCCCCCTGTGTGCGTGGGTTTCCTCCGGGTGCTCCGGTTTCCTCCCACAGTCCAAAGATGTGCGGGTTAGGTGGATTGGCCATGCTAAATTGCCCGTAGTGTCCTAATAAAAGTAAGGTTAAGGGGGGGGGGGTTGTTGGGTTATGGGTATAGGGTGGATACGTGGGTTTGAGTAGGGTGATCATGGCTCGGCACAACATTGAGGGCCGAAGGGCCTGTTCTGTGCTGTACTGTTCTATGTTTCTATGTTTCTAAGTATAGGTGCTGTTGTGCATTCTTGTTCATACCATCGACGTGGATGGACCAGGACATATTGTTGGTGATGTGCACACCTAGGAATTTGAAGCTGTCAACCGTCTCCACCTCAATACCATTGATGCAGGCAAGCCATGCTAAATTGTCCCTTAGTGTCCGAAGATGTGCAGATTAGGTGGATTGGCCATGCTAAATTGTCCCTCAGTGTTCGAAGATGTGCAGGTTAGGTGGATTGGCCGTGCTAAATTGTCCCTTAGTGTTCGAAGATGTGCCGGTTAGGTGGATTGGCCATGGTAAATGTTCCCATAGTGTCTAAAAATTTGCAGGCTAGATGGACTGGCCATGCTAAATTGTCCCTTAGTGCGCGAAGATGTGCAGGTTAGGTGGATTGGCCATGCTAAATTGTCCCTTAGTGTCCGAAAATGTGCAGGTTAGGTGGATTGGCCATGCTAAATTGTCCCTTCGTGTCTAGTGGCCGAAGGACCTACTTCTGCATGTAGAGATTCTATGGACCGCTTGAGTTATGGCCAATCAGTTACCAATCTATGTTGTTGAACCACCTTTAGGGCACTCCCATGGCAAGTGTTGCGATTCTGCATAAGAGTATTTATGCAGGGCGTCGCTTTTCCATTCAAATTACAGCAATTTCACATTTCCCCTCCCTCTGAAAAAATGTTAATTGAATTACAAATAAAAGCAGGAGCGGCATTTCAAGCAACGAATGAGGGTTGTTGCAGTCGGTGGGCGATTGGCTAAAGGGACAGTAAGGTTGGGCTGCACTTGGACTGGCGATCGGGTAAATCAGCAAGGGCCGAGGGGGGAAATCCTATTGTCATTTTGGGACTGAACCGAACACGCTTGCGGGTCACTTTTTGATCGCAGTGAGTTTGTCGAACACACCATCCCAAGCTGCCTGGTTGGAATGGTTATAAATTAGGCTGTGACGCGGCGGAATCTCGAGGAATATCTGACATGTGCAAATATGTATCGCTGCCCTTCTGAAAACAGGGCAGACTGTTTATTCAATGCGGTAATTTAAATAAACATTATTGCTTTAAAAAGTTAAGCTCCACTTGTTTCTGTAAACTTACCCGCAATTTGGCTGCATGGTCTGCAGGTATAAATAATGACAGTGGAAGAGAAGGTGGGGATTTCTGTTTAGCCAGATTTTGGGTTTCTCGTCAAATCGAAATGTTTAATCAGTCTAGGGAAGGTGCATATTACTGACACAGAAAGGCAATAGAGAGTGGACCAAACCCGCGCTCTTCCCAATCCACCCAGAGTTGGACAGTTGACCTGATGTGTCTCGTTTTAAAGGTGGGATTTGATCTAAAACGCGGTTGGCACTTTATCATTTGCGGTTGAAATTCATTGCGGCTTCGCTAAGCCATGCTCAGGTCGAATCTCGGAAAAGCACAGCGTCCCTGGAGTGGAGCCTGGCTTTTTTTTCAAACAAAATGCGATCTGGTGTTGGGAGGTTTGAACGAAAGTGTCTTCTCAGGTCTCCGAGACCTGCCCCTTTCCCAGAATTTCACCCCTCCCCAACTCTTTCACTCTGACCTTCCAAACGCCTCACACATATTGAAACAGATTTCAGTTCATCGAGTGGGTTCCACCTTGTTCTGTGCCACTCAGTTCTGTCAAATTCCCCTGATCGTTGGAGATGTCACTCCAACTGGAATAATTGAACTGAAGCAGATTGGAAAGTCGAGGAATGCGCACCTATCCAGAATTTTAAAAACACAAAAAGCTTGCAATTTCTGGAATGTTGCTTGCCTCCAGTGATCTTATACTGGAGACACAAGGGAACTCGGCAACCCGGGCAGAAATGTAACTCAGGGCGAGGCGCCTGAAAGGGATGTAAGAATATTGAGGATGAGCAAAGAGTATCCATTGGGAGGGGAGATCAATTGGGGAGTATGGAGTGAGGCACTGCGTAGGGTAAACGGGATCTCTTGTGCAAGGATGAGCCTGATACAGTTTAAGGTGGTGCACAGGTACATCTGACTGGGGCAAGAATGAGTGAATTCTTCCAGGGGGTAGCAGATGAGTGTGAGAGGTGTGGGCAGGGGCCAGCAAATCACGCGCACATGTTTTGGGGTTGCAAAAAATTGGGAAGATTCTGAGCGGGAGTGTTTGTGATCCTAGCCTGGACAGTGGAGGAGGAGATGGATTCGGACCCTCTCATGGCGATATTTGACTGTTTCAGAGAAGCCGGAGCTGGACAGCATTTCATCATACTCAGGACCTGTGCTTTGTAAATGGTGGACAGGCTTTGCAGAGTCAGGAAGTGAGTTACTCTGCAGAATTCCCAGCATCTGACCAGCTCTTGTGCCATAGGTTTTTTATTTGGCTGGTCCAGTTCAGTTTCTAGTCAATGGTAACCTTCAGGATGCTGATGTTGGAGATTTCAGAAACAGTAATGCTACTGAACCTCAAAGGGATTTAACTAAATTATCACTTGTTGGAGATGGCCATTGCCTGGCAATTGTGTGGTACTGATGTTGCCTACCAGGCCAAACCTCATTGTTGTTCAGGTCTTGCTGCATGCAGGCATGGACTGCTTCAGTATCCGAGGAGTCATGAATGATGCACAATGCAATCATCAACAAACATCCCCAATACTGACCTTATGGTGGAGGGAAGGTTATTGATGAAACAGCTGGAGATGGTTAGACCTAAACATTGTCCTGACAAATTGTCCTGGCAGCACGGTAGCATGGTGGTTAGCATAAATGCTTCACAGCTCCAGGGTCCCAGGTTCGATTCCCGGCTGAGTCACTGTCTGCGCGGAGTCTGCACGTCCTCCCCGTGTGTGCGTGGGTTTCCTCCGGGTGCTCCGGTTTCCTCCCACAGTCCAAAGATGTGCGGGTTAGGTGGATTGGCCATGCTAAATTGCCCGTAGTGTCCTAAAAGGTAAGGTTAAGGCGGGGCGGGGGGGTTGTTGGGTTACGGGTATAGGGTGGATATGTGGGTTTGAGTAGGGTGATCATTGCTCGGCACAACATCGAGGGCCGAAGGGGCTGTACTGTTCTATGTTCTATGTTCTATAAACCCTGCAGTGATGTCCTGGGATTGAAATGATTGACCTCCAACAATCACAATCATTGTCGCTTGTACTAGGTACGACTCCAGTCAGTGGAGAGTTTCCCCCAATTGTCACTGACTTCAGCTTGCTAGGCCTTGTTGCTGCCACACTCAGTCAGATGCTGCACTGATGTCATGGGCAGTTACTCTCAACTCAAGGTGCCAATCAAATGAGCCATTTTGTCTTGAGTGATGACTTTTAACAAGGTCCCACATGGGAGACTGATCAAGCAGGTAAGAGCCCATGGGATCCAGGGCAATTTAGCAAATTAGATCCAAAATTCGCTTAGTGGCAGAAGACATCGGGTGCTGGTTAAAGGTTGTTTTTGTCTCAGGAAGCTGTGCCCCAGTGGTGTAACACAGGAATTGGTGCCAATTCCCTGTTGATTGCAGTGTACATTAATGATCTAAACGTGAGTGTAGGAGGTATGATCAGTAAGTTCACAGATGACACAAACACTGGTGATGTTCTAAATAGTGAGGAGGAAAGCCTTACATTACAGGACAATATAGACGGACTGGTCAGATGGGCAGAACAGTGGTAAATGGAATATAACCCTGAAAAGTGTGAGATGATGAATTTTGGGAGGACTGACAAGGCAAGGGAGCACATAATGGACTGTAGGACACTAGGAAGTACAACCCACCAGAGGGGAGCTGGGCTGCATGTCCAAAGATGCTTGAAAGCAGCAGGACAGGTAGATAAGGTAGTGAAGAAGGCATATGGGAAATTTTCATTTATTAGATGAGACATAGAATATAAGAGCAGAGAGGCTATAATGGAGCTGTACAAAAACACTCACTAGGGCACAGCTAGGTTACTGTGTGCAGTTATGGTCGCCACACTATAGAAAGGATGTGGTTGCACTAGAAAGGGTGCAGAGGAGATTCACCAGGATGTTTCCTGGGCTAGAGTGTTTCAGCTGTGAAGAGCGGCTGGGGTTAGAGCAGACAAGCTTGAGGGGGGACCTGTACAAAATGATGAGGGACATAGATAGGGTAGATAGGAAAAATATGTTCTCCTTAGGAGAGGGGTCAATAACCAGAGGGCATAGGTTTAAGGTAAGGAGCAGGAGATTAAGAAGCTCTTTACGCAAAGAGTGATGAGAACCTGGAACTCACTCCCTGAAAGGGAGGTAGAGACAGGAACCATCACATCATTTAGGAAGCATTTGGATCAGCACTTGGAGCACTATAGCATACAAAGCTATGGACCAAGAGTTGGAAAATGGTATTAGAATAGGCCGATGGCCAGCAGGAGCTAGATGGGCCAAAGACCTCTTTTTGGTCTGGAAAACTCTATGGACAGAATTCTCCATGTTTTCACGGTGCTGCTGCAGTGAATGGGAGATTTGGCTCATCCTAATCATGATGCCCATGAAACTATCGCAAATCATTCACTAATGTCCTCCAGAGGAGGAATTCTGCCCAATTTACCTGATCTGGACTACATGTTACTCCTGAGCCAGAGCAATGTGGTTGACCCCTAACTTCCCTCTAAAATATACAACAGTGACTGAACTTCAGACCAAAGATGTGCAGCTGATGTGGATTGGCCATGCTAAAAGGTTAGGAGGGGTTACAGGGGTTAGGAGGGCAGCGATTGGGTCTGTGTAGGGTGGTCTCTCAAATTGTTGGCAGACCTGATGGGCCGAATGGCCTCCTTCTGAACTGTAGAACAAAGAACAAAGAAAAGTACAGCACAGGAACAGGCCCTTCGGCCCTCCCACTATGATTCTACAATTCTATGAGGCATCGGTCGTAAGGTGCTTTGGGATGACCGGAAGTCATAAAAGATGCCATGTAAATCCAAGTGTTTCCTTCAGCTTCTGCAATTAAAGTGTTTTTAAAAATTGCAACTCTGACCCCGAAGGGCTGGCAAAGCCATTCAGCTCAGTGATGAACTAGAAAGACACTGTAGTCTCCCTTGCCCTCAGGTATGGCACACATTCCAATGGTGCCAGGGGAAACTATCTATCTGAGTGGGTCTCAGTAACACGACCTTGCTTTATATCATTGCAACTGAAGATTTGTTTTCCTGCGACAGCTGCATTCAGAAGTGAATGGAGCAGTGAAAGAAATATTTAACGCAGATGTTCAACCCATCCAGGACCAGCTACAACTGCAAAATTCCTTTCTTGCTCCAATTATAATTGAACTGGGAGTCATCATCAACTTTTATTCCCCGAATGAAAAATTACTGCAATAGTATATTTAGAATCGCACGACTCCAAACTAGTTTCTTTCAGCAAAATCTATATGTCGAACAAAACAGCTTAAACATTAAAGAGCAAAAACATTTGCCATTTTGTGCTTGGCCCTTTATTATTGCTGATTTTACATCTGCTGTTTTAACCAAAAATGTATCCCTAGCGCACTGGTTATAAGAACATAAGAACTAGGAGCAGGAGTAGGCCATCTGGCCCCTCGAGCCTTCTCCGCCATTCAATTAGATCATGGCTGATCTTTTGTGGACTCAGCTCCACTTTCCGGCCCGAACACCATAACCCTTAATCCCTTTATTCATCAAAAAACTATCTATCTTTACCTTAAAAACATGTAATGAAGGAGCCTCAACTATAAGAACATAAGAACTAATGAATTATGAAATGTTTAAGCACAGAAGCAAATCCCTAATTTATACACTTGGCTAATTGTAGTTGAAAAAAGTTGGTTTGGAGAAGATAGCCTCCCAGACGAAACGGCGGGGTAGGATTCTCCGACCCCCTGCCGGGTCGGAGAATTGCTGGGGGCCGGCGTCAATCCCACCTCCGCCGTGTCCCGAAGTCTCCGGCACCAGAGATTCGGCGGGGGCGGGAATCGCGCCGCGTCGGTCGGCGCCCCCCCCCCGGCGATTCTCCGGCCCGCGATGGACCGAAGCCCCGCCGCAGTCATGCCGGTCCCGCCGGCGTGGATCAAACCACCTACCTTACGGCTGGACCAGGCGGCGCGGGCAGGCTCCGGGGTCCTGGGGGGGGGGGCGATCTGGCCCCGGGGGATGCCCCCACGGTGGCCTGGCCCACGATCGGAGCCCACCGATCGGCGGGCGGGCCTGTGCCATGGGGGCACTCTTTTCCTGCCGTCTTCGCCATAGTCTTCACGATGGCGGAGGCGGAAGTGGCCCCCTGCCCTGCGCATGCGCGGGGATGACGTCAACAGCTGCTGATGCTCCAGCGCATGCGTGGACGTCCGCCGGCCGGCAAGGTCCCTTTGGCGGGGCGTCAACCACTCCAGTCTGGGCCTAGCCCCTCAATGTTAGGGCTTGGCCCCTACAGGTGCGGAGAGTTCCGCACATTCGGGGCAGCTTGACGCCGGAGTGGTTCATGCCAATCCATCACGCCCGGACCCCCCGCCCCGCCGGGTAGGGGAGAATCCCGCCCCAGATTACTCAAGCACTCCAGGTAAGCCCACCATCATCGGTACCATTAACAAAAATATCGCTTACCCCTCTCATAAATACTAAGTTCTTGCCAAAAGATTGCTTTTTCAGAGGTATATTGAAAGCAGTGCTCCCATGGTTAGAACATGATATGGCGGTGTGGTATCATGCTACAAAGTGGTGATATATTGATTTGAAAAGTTTTAATTTAATAATAATAACCTTTTATGGTCACAAGTATGAAGTTACTGTGAAAAGCCTTCGTCGCCACATTCCGGCGCCTGTTCGGGTAAGGCTGGTACAGGAATTTAACCCGTGCTGCCGGCATTGTTCTGCGTCACAAACCAGCTGTCTAGCCCATTGAGCTAAACCAGCCCTCATGCTAATGAGGGAATAATTGGAAGATGGTATCTGCTCCGCATTAGGTTTTCCATAAGAAAAATATAAGAACTGGTGGGATGTGGTTGGACTGAGGATAGCTCTCGGCTGCTGGAAGCTCTCAGTTGTGTGATAATCGACGGTTAATTACAGAAAGGAAAATAGCACACACAGTACATAATGGAGTGTTGTGCTGCTGATGTCATGAAACTGAAAAGAAGCAAAGCGAGAACCGTTTGCGCAGTAACTCGAACCTTGAAACTAAACTTTAGCTTCATAACACACTGCCGATTGTGTTTCTCCCCTCTTCCCCTGAAGGCATTGACTCATGTGGGAGTGAGTCTCCCATGAGTACCATTCCACAGGTGACAGCCGCCATCAGGCTCCTTACCTGGATTTCCATTCTTGGTCTATGAGCCCCAACACTCTACAGTGGGGATCGCTGTCAAGTCCGAACCTGTTTCTCCCTCGACACGTCCAACTGTATGGCAAACAGATCATAATGCACCCTCCACACCCCATAGTCTCCAAAGGCAGTTGTAGCACCAGCTGGCATCAATAAATGCAATGTAGACTGGTAATGGAAGCCAGGATCCATCTGGTTTGAATTGTTGGGCACTGCATCGGGGAGGCAGGTGGTGCCAAAACAGGGTGAAGATTTAAAAAAATTTAAAGGTAAAATCTAAGAAAAATAAACATACACAAAGTAAAGCTCTACCTGACAAATATTAGTTCTTATATGAGTTATGTGAATTATAATTACGCCACCATTTGACACTGTGCATAAATTGCTCTGGAAGTTCTGGAATTCCCTCCCTATACCTTGCTGCATCTCTACCTTGCTTTCTTCCTTTACGACATTTCTGAAAACCTACTTCTTCAGCCAAGCTTTTGGCCATCTGATCTAACATCTCCTTCTGTGTTTCGGTGTCACTTATCTAGTATAGATGAAGTGAAGCTCCTTGAGACGTTTAATTCGGTTAAGTGTGCTATATAATACAAGTTTTTGTTACAACATTTGTTGACAGAAAACATTTCTGGTTATTCCAGTTCTTCTGTTGACAGTGAAAAGCCCCAGCAGTGCCAGGCACTGTTTTGGCATCCTTGGAACTGATATCAGTGGTTTATACGAGGTTGACGATCTGACTCCTGAGTACGCTAAAACTGGGGGAAGTATTTTCACATCTCATTGAGCTCCATGGCAAGTGCACCATAATTAATCTGGTGGAAATCAAGTTTTTTAAAGCAATTCCCAAGTGTTTTAATGAACAGGCCAACCCCTCTGAACAATTAAACCAAATCTTGTGCATTTACAGGGCAATCCCAGTCATTAAAAACTGCTGATCATTCAGGATCCCGTGAACAGGTATCATCGCGGGAGCGCACGCGCAGAGCTCTGCTGTTAGACAGAGCAGCATACATAACCTGGATTTGCTGGCTACTCATTGTGCTGGTCTGAGGCACATATCTGGTGTATGGCTGCCTCATGCGACCAACTCATAAACCAGCCTCACATTAATTGCTAGAATTCAAATCACCCTCATATTAATAACATCATACTTCATATATTGAGTTAATGTAAAACTCACATGATATTGATGCAGAAATTGCAGTATAACTGCTTGTAGGCCTCTTTAAGAAAATTATGCAATAATACGATTATATGTAAAGAGGACACCCCTCAGTGAATAATGATAAAAATTCATTCATCTGATTCAAATAACACAATTCATGTATTTGAGCTCAAGAAATGTAGGATAATTACCTGAATAACCAAGGTCAGAACAACTCCTTAAATTCACTGCAAAGTAAATTTATGGATTACTTCTCCTGGAAAGTACACTTAGGTGAATCCCCTCCGGGGTCCTCTGATGGCAAATGCCACAAGCCTGCATTCTTTGATTGGCTAATTTTCAAAGGGTCTAGTTTAATTCATTGCGTAATTTTCTGGAAAGTTGGCAGGCGGGTGCAATTCTCACTTACGTGAGCCCAAATTTTGAGGGTGGTTTGTTGGAAGGGGCAATAGGGGGGAGTGTGGGTGGGGAAGGGCAGTGGCAGGTCTTGGTAACCTGCCTGTATAACAAAGAATTTTGTCATTGTCAGGGGGGTTGTCCTTTTGCTGAAACTGGAGCAAGGGTAGGTCATTCGGCCCTTTGAACCTTCTGCATCATTCAATATGATCCTGACTGATCTACCCCAATCCCACCTTCTCACACTATGCCCATATCATTCGGTTTCATGGCTATATGAATGCTTGGTGTTGCATGATTCAGCTGCCATAGTGCTGCCAATGAGTCATACGATTTATAGCCTCAGGCCTCAGAGACTATCAATTTTGTAGTGTAGGGTTTCAGAACACGTTAATCTTAAGGCAGTTGGGTTTTCTGGGTATCCTCATGTTATGTTTTGTAGCGAATTCCAGAGGAAATCACTGACATTCAAAGCTTGTTGTGTTACACCTTGATGCATTAATGAGTTTGAGCAAAGTTTAAGTGTTACCTTTGGACACTGAGAGGTGTTCCTGATTTGAATTGTGCTGCAGATTGTGTTGGTATTTGTCATGCATCGAAATCTTAGAATGATTCCTTGCTCTTTCTTGCTGACGTGAGTGGATGAGAGAACAATCACAGTTATCAGTTCAAGTTGTTGTTGCTGTTCCCGCACACATTGCCATGATATCATCCATTACCTCGCCCAGTTGACATTTTGCTTACATGGGAGCAGAAAGAAACACTGGTTCAATCATGTGCAGGACAAAACCAACTCTTTACAGTATCCACACAATTGCATGTTCCAGTACAGGGGACAATGGATGGTGGCAAGGAGCAGTAACCTCAGTCAAACTTCCATTCCCCGACCAAGGGAATGTCAGGGTCACTGAGGTAGTCTCATTGTCATTCCTGCTGATAATTAACTAACTCAGCAGAACCCCAGGGTCTAGCCCTGTCATTTAGCTGAGCAGCCGATTATCAAAATACGAGCGTTACTATTATTGAGCTTTAATTTAATATTACCAATTGCACAAACAGAGAATACAGGGTGATTTAATAGAGTGGATTAAAATTATGATGAAATGGGACAAAGATGATAGCTTATTTCCATCAATTTAGGGATCTGAACGAAGGGAACTTAAATCAGATTATGTTGAAGTAATTCAAGACAGAGAACTGGAAAAACATCTTTGCCCAAAGGATTGTGAAACTCTGAAGTGGAGCAGTGGAGACGATGGCAATATTTAGGAATAAGGCAGTTGTTAGAAGTAAAAGGGAATAAAGGCATATGGACAGGGCAGGCACAAAGGATTAGGATCCACTGGTAATTTCAAAGTCAGGGTCGCGACCAGTGGGTGGTTTGTGGGCAGGTGGTGGGAGGGTCACGGCGTTCCTGATCGCAGGAGAAGTGCCCAATGGCCACAACTTGCTTTCAAGAATGCTGGTCATCTCTCGCAGGCATACCCCCTCAGGCGGATCCAGCAGTGTGCAGACCCATGATCTGAGACCCTCCCCCTCCTGTCTCTGTTCACCAACTCGGCCATTAAGCTAGCCATCCCCAGCAGCTCGTCCAATCCCGGGTCCATCCTGGGCCCGCTCCACTCCCAGAGCCACAGCTCCACTCACCATGACTCCTGTGCACATTCCTCCATAACCCGGAAGGCGGCCAGGAGCTCAGTAGGGTAGACCACCTCCTCCTGACGTCAGCACGCTGTCCCAGTACCGTATCCTCTTGATGACCATGCGTTGTCCCAGTACTGTCTGCTCCTGAAGTCAGTGTGCTGTCCCAGTACCGTCTCCTTCTGATCTCAGCACGCTGTCCCAGTACCACCTCCTCCTGACGTCAGCGCACTGTCCCAGTACCGCCTCCTCCTGACGTCAGCACGCTGTCCCAGTACCACCTCCTCCTGACGTCAGCGCACTGTCCCAGTACCACCTCCTTCTGACGTCAGCGCGCTGCCCCGGTACCACCTCCTTCTGACGTCAGCACGCTGTCCCAGTACCACCTCCTTCTGACGTCAGCACGCTGTCCCAGCACCGTCTCCTCCTGACATCAGCACGCTGCCCCAGTACCGTCTACTCCTGATGTCAGCACGCTGTCCCAGTACCACCTCCTCCTGACGTCAGCGCACTGTCCCAGTACCGCCTCCTCCTGACGTCAGCGCACTGTCCCAGTACCACCTCCTCCTGACGTCAGCACGCTGTCGCAGTACCGCCTCCTCCTGACGTCAGCACGCTGTCCCAGTACCGTCTCCTCCTGACGTCAGCATGCTGTCCCAGTACCGTCTCCTCCTGACGTCAGCATGCTGTCCCAGTACCACATCCTCCTGATGTCAGCGCGCTGTCCCAGTACCGTCTCCTCCTGAAGTCAGCGCGCTTTCCCAGCACCGTCTTCTCCTGAAGTCAGCGCGCTGTCCCAGTACCGTCTCCTCCTGACGTCAGTGCGCTGTCCCAGTACCGTCTCCTCCTGACGTCAGCACACTGTCCCAGTACCGTCTCCTCCTGACGTCAGCACACTGTCCCAGTACCGTCTCCTCCTGACGTCAGCACGCTGTCCCAGTACCGTCTCCTCCTGACGTCAGCACGCTGTCCCAGTACTGCCTCCTCCTGACGTCAGCACGCTGTCCCAGTACCGCCTCCTCCTGACGTCAGCGCGCTGTCCCAGTACCGTCTCCTCCTGATGTCAGCACGCCGTCCCAGTACCACCTCCTCCTGACGTCAGCACGCTGTCCCAGTACCGTCTCCTGATGTCAGCACGCTGTCCCAGTACCGTCTCCTCCTGATGTCAGCACGCTGTCCCAGTACCGCCTCCTCCTGACGTCAGCGCGCTGTCCCAGTACCGACTCCTCCTGATGTCAGCGCGCTGTCCCAGTACCGTCTCCTCCTGATGTCAGCACGCTGTCCCAGTGCCGCCTCCTCCTGACGTCAGCACGCTGTCCCAGCACCGTCTCCTCCTGATGTCAGCACGCTGTCCCAGTACCGCCTCCTCCTGACGTCAGCACGCTGTCCCAGTACCGCCTCCTCCTGAAGTCAGCGTACTGTCCCAGTACCGCCTCCTCCTGACGTCAGCGTACTGTCCCAGTACCGCCTCCTCCTGACATCAGCGTGCTGTCCCAGTACCGTCTCCTCCTGACGTCAGCACGCTGTCCCAGTACCGTCTCCTCCTGACGTCAGCACGCTGTCCCAGTACCGTCTCCTCCTGACGTCAGCACGCTGTCCCAGTACCGTCTCCTCCTGAAGTCAGCGCGCTGTCCCAGTACCGTCTCCTCCTGACGTCAGCGCACTGTCCCAGTACCGTCTCCTCCTGACGTCAGCACGCTGACCCAGTACAGTCTCCTCCTGACGTCAGCACGCTGTCCCAGTACCGTCTCCTCCTGACGTCAGCACGCTGTCCCAGTACCGTCTCCTCCTGACGTCAGCACGCTGTCCCAGTACCGTCTCCTCCTGACGTCAGCACGCTGTCCCAGTACCGTCTCCTCCTAACGTCAGCACGCTGTCCCAGTACCGCCTCTTCCTGAAGTCAGCACGCTGTCCCAGTACCGCCTCCGACTGACGTCAGGACGCTGCCCCAGTACCGTCTCCTTCTGAAGTCAGCACGCTGTCCCAGTACCGTCTCCTCCTGACGTCAGCGCGCTGCCCCAGTACCGTCTCCTCCTGACGTCAGCACGCTGTCCCAGTACCGTCTCCTCCTGACGTCAGCGCGCTGCCCCAGTGCCGCCTCCTACTGATGTCAGTGCGCTGTCCCAGTACCACGTCCTCCTGACGTCAGCACGCTGTCCCAGTACCGTCTCCTTCTGAAGTCAGCACGCTGTCCCAGTACCGTCTCCTCCTGACGTCAGCGCGCTGCCCCAGTACCGTCTCCTCCTGACGTCAGCACACTGTCCCAGTACCGCCTCCGACTGACGTCAGCACGCTGCCCCAGTACCGTCTCCTTCTGAAGTCAGCACGCTGTCCCAGGACCGTCTCCTCCTGATGTCAGTACGCTGTCCCAGTACCGCCTCCGACTGACGTCAGCACGCTGCCCCAGTACCGTCTCCTTCTGAAGTCAGCACGCTGCCCCAGTACCGTCTCCTCCTGACGTCAGCACGCTGTCCCAGTACCGTCTCCTCCTGACGTCAGCACGCTGTCCCAGTACCGTCTCCTCCTGACGTCAGCACGCTGTCCCAGTACCCGCCTCCTCCTGACGTCAGCACACTGTCCCAGTACCACCTCCTCCTGACGTCAGCACGCTGTCCCAGTACCCGCCTCCTCCTGACGTCAGCACACTGTCCCAGTACCACCTCCTCCTGACGTCAGCACGCTGTCCCAGTACCACCTCCTCCTGACGTCAGCGCGCTGCCCCAGTACCACCTCCTCCTGACGTCACCACGCTGCCCCAGTACCACCTCCTCCTGACGTCACCACGCTGTCCCAGTACCGCCTCCTACTGATGTCAGCACGCTGTCCCAGTACCGTCTCCTCCTGACGTCAGCCGCTGTCCCAGTACCGTCTCCTCCTGACGTCAGCACGCTGTCCCAGTACCGCCTCCTCCTGACGTCAGCACACTGTCCCAGTACCACCTCCTCCTGACGTCAGCACGCTGTCCCAGTACCACCTCCTACTGACGTCAGCACGCTGCCCCAGTACCGCCTCCTACTGATGTCAGCACGCTGTCCAAGTACCACCTCCTCCTGACGTCAGCGCGCTGCCCCAGTACCACCTCCTCCTGACGTCAGTACGCTGTCCCAGTACCGTCTCTTCCTGATATCAGCACGCTGTCCCAGTGCCGCCTCCTCCTGACGTCAGCACGCTGTCCCAGCACCGTCTCCTCCTGATGTCAGCACGCTGTCCCAGTACCGCCTCCTCCTGACGTCAGCACGCTGTCCCAGTACCGCCTCCTCCTGACGTCAGCGTACTGTCCCAGTACCGCCTCCTCCTGACGTCAGCGTACTGTCCCAGTACCGCCTCCTCCTGACATCAGCGTGCTGTCCCAGTACCGTCTCCTCCTGACGTCAGCACGCTGTCCCAGTACCGTCTCCTCCTGACGTCAGCACGCTGTCCCAGTACCGTCTCCTCCTGACGTCAGCACGCTGTCCCAGTACCGTCTCCTCCTGAAGTCAGCGCGCTTTCCCAGTACCGTCTCCTCCTGACGTCAGCGCACTGTCCCAGTACCGTCTCCTCCTGACGTCAGCACGCTGACCCAGTACAGTCTCCTCCTGACGTCAGCACGCTGTCCCAGTACCGTCTCGTCCTGACATCAGCGCGCTGTCCCAGTACCGCCTCCTCCTGACGTCAGCACACTGTCCCAGTACCACCTCCTCCTGACGTCAGCACGCTGTCCCAGTACCACCTCCTACTGACGTCAGCACGCTGCCCCAGTACCGCCTCCTACTGATGTCAGCACGCTGTCCAAGTACCACCTCCTCCTGACGTCAGCGCGCTGCCCCAGTACCACCTCCTCCTGACGTCAGTACGCTGTCCCAGTACCGTCTCTTCCTGACATCAGCACGCTGTCCCAGTGCCGCCTCCTCCTGACGTCAGCACGCTGTCCCAGCACCGTCTCCTCCTGATGTCAGCACGCTGTCCCAGTACCGCCTCCTCCTGACGTCAGCACGCTGTCCCAGTACCGCCTCCTCCTGACGTCAGCGTACTGTCCCAGTACCGCCTCCTCCTGACGTCAGCGTACTGTCCCAGTACCGCCTCCTCCTGACATCAGCGTGCTGTCCCAGTACCGTCTCCTCCTGACGTCAGCACGCTGTCCCAGTACCGTCTCCTCCTGACGTCAGCACGCTGTCCCAGTACCGTCTCCTCCTGACGTCAGCACGCTGTCCCAGTACCGTCTCCTCCTGAAGTCAGCGCGCTTTCCCAGTACCGTCTCCTCCTGACGTCAGCGCACTGTCCCAGTACCGTCTCCTCCTGACGTCAGCACGCTGACCCAGTACAGTCTCCTCCTGACGTCAGCACGCTGTCCCAGTACCGTCTCGTCCTGACATCAGCGCGCTGTCCCAGTACCACCTCCTCCTGACGTCAGCACGCTGTCCCAGTACCGTCTCCTCCTGAAGTCAGCGCGCTGTCCCAGTACCGTCTCCTCCTGACGTCAGCACGCTGTCCCAGTACCGTCTCCTCCTGACGTCAGCGCGCTGCCCCAGTACCGTCTCCTCCTGACGTCAGCACACTGTCCCAGTACCACGTCCTCCTGACGTCAGCACGCTGTCCCAGTACCACCTCCTCCTGACGTCAGCACGCTGTCCCAGTACCGCCTCCGACTGACGTCAGCACGCTGCCCCAGTACCGTCTCCTTCTGAAGTCAGCACGCTGCCCCAGTACCGTCTCCTCCTGACGTCAGCACGCTGTCCCAGTACCGTCTCCTCCTGACGTCAGCACGCTGTCCCAGTACCGCCTCCTCCTGACGTCAGCACACTGTCCCAGTACCACCTCCTCCTGACGTCAGCACGCTGTCCCAGTACCACCTCCTCCTGACGTCAGCGCGCTGCCCCAGTACCACCTCCTCCTGACGTCACCACGCTGCCCCAGTACCACCTCCTCCTGACGTCACCACGCTGCCCCAGTACCACCTCCTCCTGACGTCAGCACGCTGTCCCAGTACCGCCTCCTCCTGACGTCAGCACGCTGTCCCAGTACCGTCTCCTCCTGACGTCAGCCGCTGTCCCAGTACCGTCTCCTCCTGACGTCAGCACGCTGTCCCAGTACCGCCTCCTCTTGACGTCAGCACACTGTCCCAGTACCACCTCCTACTGACGTCAGCACGCTGCCCCAGTACCGCCTCCTACTGATGTCAGCACGCTGTCCAAGTACCACCTCCTCCTGACGTCAGCGCGCTGCCCCAGTACCACCTCCTCCTGACGTCAGTACGCTGTCCCAGTACCGTCTCTTCCTGACATCAGCACGGTGTCCCGGTACCACCACCTCCTGACGTCAGCGCGCTGTCCCAGTACCGTCTCCTCCTGATGTCAGCGCGCTGTCCCAGTACCGCCTCCTCCTGACATCAGCACGCTGCCCCAGTACCGTCTCCTCCTGATGTCAGCACGCTGTCCCAGTACCGCCTCCTCCTGACGTCAGCGCGCTGTCCCAGTACCGTCTCCTCCTGATGTCAGCGCGCTGTCCCAGGACCGTCTCCTCCTGACGTCAGCACGCTGTCCCAGTACCGTCTCCTCCTGACGTCAGCACGCTATCCCAGTACCGTCTCCTCCTGACGTCAGCACGCTGTCCCAGTACCGCCTCCCCCTGATGTCAGCGCGCTGCCCCAGTACCGTCTCCTCCTGACGTCAGCACGCTGTCCCAGTACCGCCTCCTACTGACATCAGCACGCTGTCCCAGTACCGTCTCCTCCTGACGTCAACACGCTGTCCCAGTACCGCCTCCTACTGACATCAGCACGCTGTCCCAGTACCGTCTCCTCCTGACGTCAACACGCTGTCCCAGTACCGCCTCCTCCTGACGTCAGCACGCTGTCCCAGTACCATCTCCTCCTGACATCAGCACGCTGTCCCAGTACCGTCTCCTCCTGAAGTCAGCGCGCTGTCCCAGTACCGTCTCCTCCTGACGTCAGCGCACTGTCCCAGTACCGTCTCCTCCTGACGTCAGCACGCTGACCCAGTACCACCTCCTACTGACGTCAGCACGCTGTCCCAGTACCGTCTCCTCCTGACGTCAGCGCACTGTCCCAGTACCGTCTCCTCCTGACGTCAGCACACTGTCCCAGTACCACCTCCTCCTGACGTCAGCACGCTGTCCCAGTACCACCTCCTACTGACGTCAGCACGCTGCCCCAGTACCGCCTCCTACTGATGTCAGCACGCTGTCCAAGTACCACCTCCTCCTGACGTCAGCGCGCTGCCCCAGTACCACCTCCTCCTGACGTCAGTACGCTGTCCCAGTACCGCCTCCTCCTGACGTCAGCACGCTGCCCCAGTACCACCTCCTCCTGACGTCAGCACGCTGTCCCAGTACCGTCTCTTCCTGACATCAGCACGCTGTCCCAGTGCCGCCTCCTCCTGACGTCAGCACGCTGTCCCAGCACCGTCTCCTCCTGATGTCAGCACGCTGTCCCAGTACCGCCTCCTCCTGACGTCAGCACGCTGTCCCAGTACCGCCTCCTCCTGACGTCAGCGTACTGTCCCAGTACCGCCTCCTCCTGACGTCAGCGTACTGTCCCAGTACCGCCTCCTCCTGACATCAGCGTGCTGTCCCAGTACCGTCTCCTCCTGACGTCAGCACGCTGTCCCAGTACCGTCTCCTCCTGACGTCAGCACGCTGTCCCAGTACCGTCTCCTCCTGACGTCAGCACGCTGTCCCAGTACCGTCTCCTCCTGAAGTCAGCGCGCTTTCCCAGTACCGTCTCCTCCTGACGTCAGCGCACTGTCCCAGTACCGTCTCCTCCTGACGTCAGCACGCTGACCCAGTACAGTCTCCTCCTGACGTCAGCACGCTGTCCCAGTACCGTCTCGTCCTGACATCAGCGCGCTGTCCCAGTACCGCCTCCTCCTGACGTCAGCGCGCTGTCCCAGTACCGTCTCCTCCTAACGTCAGCACGCTGTCCCAGTACCGCCTCTTCCTGAAGTCAGCACTCTGTCCCAGTACCGCTTCCTCCTGACGTCAGCACGCTGTCCCAGTACCGTCTCCTCCTGACGTCAGCACACTGTCCCAGTACCGCCTCCGACTGACGTCAGGACGCTGCCCCAGTACCGTCTCCTTCTGAAGTCAGCACGCTGTCCCAGTACCGTCTCCTCCTGACGTCAGCGCGCTGCCCCAGTACCGTCTCCTCCTGACGTCAGCACACTGTCCCAGTACCACGTCCTCCTGAAGTCAGCACGCTGTCCCAGTACCACCTCCTCCTGACGTCAGCACGCTGTCCCAGGACCGTCTCCTCCTGATGTCAGTACGCTGTCCCAGTACCGCCTCCGACTGACGTCAGCACGCTGCCCCAGTACCGTCTCCTTCTGAAGTCAGCACGCTGCCCCAGTACCGTCTCCTCCTGACGTCAGCACGCTGTCCCAGTACCGTCTCCTCCTGACGTCAGCACGCTGTCCCAGTACCGCCTCCTCCTGACGTCAGCACACTGTCCCAGTACCACCTCCTCCTGACGTCAGCACGCTGTCCCAGTACCGCCTCCTCCTGACGTCAGCGCGCTGCCCCAGTACCACCTCCTCCTGACGTCACCACGCTGCCCCAGTACCACCTCCTCCTGACGTCACCACGCTGTCCCAGTACCGCCTCCTACTGATGTCAGCACGCTGTCCCAGTACCGTCTCCTCCTGACGTCAGCCGCTGTCCCAGTACCGTCTCCTCCTGACGTCAGCACGCTGTCCCAGTACCGCCTCCTCTTGACGTCAGCACACTGTCCCAGTACCACCTCCTACTGACGTCAGCACGCTGCCCCAGTACCACCTCCTCCTGACGTCAGTACGCTGTCCCAGTACCGTCTCTTCCTGACATCAGCACGGTGTCCCAGTACCGCCTCCGACTGACGTCAGTACGCTGTCCCAGTACCGTCTCTTCCTGACATCAGCACGGTGTCCCCGGTACCACCACCTCCTGACGTCAGCGCGCTGTCCCAGTACCGTCTCCTCCTGATGTCAGCGCGCTGTCCCAGTACCGCCTCCTCCTGACATCAGCACGCTGCCCCAGTACCGTCTCCTCCTGATGTCAGCACGCTGTCCCAGTACCGCCTCCTCCTGACGTCAGCACGCTGTCCCAGTACCGTCTCCTCCTGACGTCAGCACGCTGTCCCAGTACCACGTCCTCCTGACGTCAGCACGCTGTCCCAGTACCGTCTCCTCCTGACGTCAGCGCGCTGTCCCAGTACCGTCTCCTCCTGATGTCAGCGCGCTGTCCCAGTACCGCCTCCTCCTGACATCAGCACGCTGCCCCAGTACCGTCTCCTCCTGATGTCAGCACGCTGTCCCAGTACCGCCTCCTCCTGACGTCAGCACGCTGTCCCAGTACCGTCTCCTCCTGACGTCAGCACGCTGTCCCAGTACCACGTCCTCCTGACGTCAGCACGCTGACCCAGTACAGTCTCCTCCTGACGTCAGCACGCTGTCCCAGTACCGTCTCCTCCTGATGTCAGCGCGCTGTCCCAGGACCGTCTCCTCCTGACGTCAGCACGCTGTCCCAGTACCGTCTCCTCCTGACGTCAGCACGCTGTCCCAGTACCGTCTCCTCCTGACATCAGCACGCTGTCCCAGTACCGCCTCCTACTGACATCAGCACGCTGTCCCAGTACCGTCTCCTCCTGACGTCAACACGCTGTCCCAGTACCGCCTCCTACTGACGTCAGCACGCTGTCCCAGTACCATCTCCTCCTGACATCAGCACGCTGTCCCAGTACCGTCTCCTCCTGACGTCAGCACGCTGTCCCAGTACCGCCTCCTCCTGACGTCAGCGCACTGTCCCAGTACCGTCTCCTCCTGATGTCAGCGCGCTGTCCCAGTACCGTCTCCTCCTGACATCAGCACGCTGTCCCAGTACCGTCTCCTCCTGACGTTAGCACGCTGTCCCAGTACCGTCTCCTCCTGATGTCAGCACGCTGTCCCAGTACCGCCTCCTCCTGACGTCAGCACGCTGTCCCAGTACCACCTCCTCCTGACGTCAGCACGCTGCCCCAGTACCACCTCCTCCTGACGTCACCACGCTGTCCCAGTACCGCCTCCTCCTGACGTCAGCGTACTGTCCCAGTACCATATTCTCCTGACATCAGTGTGCTGTCCCAGTACCGTCTCCTCCTGACGTCAGCACGCTGCCCTAGTACCATATTCTCCTGACGTCAGCGCGCTGTTCCAGTACCGCCTCCTACTGATGTCAGCGCGCTGTCCCAGTACCACCTCCTCCTGACATCAGCACGCTGTCCCAGTACCGTCTCCTCCTGACGTCAGCACTCTGTCCCAGTACCGCCTCCTCCTGACGTCAGCGCGCTGTCCCAGTACCGTCTCCTCCTGACGTCAGCGCGCTGCCCCAGTACCACCTCCTCCTGACGTCAGTGCGCTGTTCCAGTACCGCCTCCTACTGATGTCAGCGCGCTGTCCCAGTACCACATCCTCCTGACGTCAGTGTGATGTCCCAGTACCGTCTCCTCCTGACATCAGCACGCTGTCCCAGTACCACTTCCTCCTGACATCCGCGCGCTGCCCCAGTACCACCTCCTCCTGACGTCAGCGCGCTGTCCCAGTATCCTCGCCTCCTGACGTCAACGCGCTGTCCCAGTACCACCTCCGCCTGACGTCAGCAAGCTGTTCCAGTACCACCTCCTCCTGACGTCAACGTTCTGTCCCAGTACCGCCTCCTCCTGAAGTCAGCTCGCTGTCCAGTACCGTCTCCTCCTGACATCAGCACCCTGTCCCAGTACCACCTCCTCCTGAAGTCAGCTCGCTGTCCAGTACCGTCTCCTCCTGACATCAGCACGCTGTCCCAGGACCAAATTTGTTTTTAAAAACAATGGAGTCTTCCCGCCAGAAGCGATGGCAGATATCAGGTCACACACCAGGCACATACACTGACGTCACGCATCCTATTCATCCGTGCTTTGGGGGCAATTTCATGGAGGATAGATTCCTCCGTTTTGTAGCTGCTAGTAAGCAAGGCAACAGGACTGTGAAGAATTGAAAATGGAGCATTTCATAATAAGGAAGAGATGGACAGAGACAAAAACAAGCAAGGGTCTAACAACTAAATCTACTGGAGACAGTTTCTCTGGAGAGTACACATCAGGACAAAGCAGTGCTGGTGTGAGCTGCCAGGAGATTCCGCAGCAGGACAAAGCAGTGCTGGTGAGTTCCCGGACTCTGGTGAACAACCCATTAAGAAGAAGCTCAAATCGGGAACAAAGCAGTATAAAAAATGCTTTCCTGAGGTATGGCTTTGTTAATTGTGCCAATGCAAATCAGGATGAAAGCGCATGTGTGTTATATGCAGGCAAGTACTGGCAAATTAAAATTTAAAACTCTCAAAACGTCAAAGACACTTGAAGACTAAGCATGCCGAGTTTGAAGACAAACCTCTTGATTTCTTTTCAAAGAATGCGGTGAGAATTTAAATCATCAGCTGAAGTCATTAACAGAAGTGTAATATTTAAAAAATAAATTAGAGTGCCCAATTCATCTTTCCAATTAAGGGTCAATTTGGTGTGGCCAATCCACCGACCCTGTACATCTTTGGGTTGTGGGGGCGAAACCCATGCAGACACAGGGAGAATGCGCAAACTCCACACGGACAGTGACCCAGAGCCGGGATCGGACCTGGGATCTCGGCGCTGTGAGGCAGCAGGGCTAACCACTGCGCCACCATGCTGCCCCAGAAATGTAATATTGACTGACAAAGCAAATGAGATCATGAGGATCAGGAACGCTCACCTGTCGCATTAAAGGTAAGCATAAATCGTGGGTCACAACGGTCGAACGGTTGGTAAAAATGGGTCCTGGGAAAAAAAGTTTGAAGAACACTGATTTAAAGTATAAACCACCAATGCAGAATGGTAGCCAAAAAAACTCTTTCCATTTTTACAATCAGATGCAATTCTAAATGAAAAAATAATAGGCTGATTTAAGCCCGAGAATCAATATGTTTTGATCAACAATGAAGCAGACATTATTGCTAGCAACAATAACAAAAGCTTGTACTACAAAACTGCACCGACTGTGGGTCAAAGTGACACACAAACTGCACCCACTGTGGGTCCAAGTGACACTCAAGCTGCACTGACTGTGGGTCAATGCCACACACAGACTGCATCGACTGTGGGTCAAGGTGACACACAAACTGCACCGGACTGTGGGTCAAGGTGACACACAAACTGCACCGACTGTGGGTCAAAGTGACACAGAAACTGCACCGACTGTGGGTCAAGGTGACACACAAACTGCACCGACTGTGGGTCAAAGTGACACACAAACTGCACCAACTGTGGATCAAAGTGACACAGAAACTGCACCGACTGTGGGTCAAGGTGACAGACAAACTGCACCGACTGTGGGTCAAGGTGACACACACAGACTGCACCGACTGTGGGTCAAAGTGACACACAGAACTGCACCGACTGTGGGTCAAAGTGACACACAAACTGCACCGACTGTGGGTCAAAGTGACACACAAACTGCACCGACTGTGGGTCAAAGTGACACACAAACTGCACCGACTGTGGGTCAAGGTGACACACAAACTGCACCGACTGTGGGTCAATGACACACAAACTGCACCGACTGTGGGTCAAAGGTGACACACAAACTGCACCCGACTGTGGTCAAGGTGACACACAAACTGCACCCACTGTGGGGTAAAGTGACACACACAGACTGCACCGACTGTGGGGTAAAGTGACACACAGACTGCACCGACTGTGGGTCAAGGTGACACACAACTGCATGACTGTGGGTAAAGTGACACACACACTGCATCGACTGTGGGTCAAGGTGACACACAAACTGCACCGACTGTGGGTCAAAGTGACACACAAACTGCACCGACTGTGGGTCAAAGTGACACACAAACTGCACCGACTGTGGGTCAAAGTGACACACAAACTGCACCAACAGTGGGTCAAAGTGACACACAAACTGCACCGACTGTGGGTCAAAGTGACACACAAACTGCACCGACTGTGGGTCAAGGTGGACACACAAACTGCACCGACTGTTGGGTAAGTGACACACAAATTGCACCGACTGTGGGTCAAGGTGACACACAAACTGCACCCACTGTGGGTAAAGTGACACACACAGACTGCGCCGACTGTGGGGTTAAGTGACACACACAGACTGCACCGACTGTAGGTCAAGGTGACACACAGACTGCACGGACTGTGGGTTCAATGCCACACACAAAACTGTACCGACTGTGGGTCAAGGTGACACACAAACTGCACCGACTGTGGGTCAAAGTGACACACAAACTGCACCAACTGTGGGTCAAGTGACACACAAACTGCACCGACTGTGGGTCAAAGTGACACACAAACTGTACCGACTGTGGGTCAAAGTGACACAGAAACTGCACCGACTGTGGGTCAAGGTGACACACAAACTGCACCGACTGTGGGTCAAAGTGACACAGAAACTGTACCGACTGTGGGTCAAAGTGACACACAAACTGCACCGACTGTGGGTCAAGGTGACACTCAAACTGCAACGACTGTGGGTCAAAGTGACACACAAACTGCACCAACTGTGGGTCAAAGTGACACACAAACTGCACCGACTGTGGGTCAAAGTGACACACAAACTGTACCGACTGTGGGTCAAAGTGACACAGAAACTGCACCGACTGTGGGTCAAGGTGACACACAAACTGCACCGACTGTGGGTCAAAGTGACACAGAAACTGTACCGACTGTGAGTCAAAGTGACACACAAACTGTACCGACTGTGGGTCAAAGTGACACACAAACTGCACCCACTGTGGGTCAATGCCACACACAAACTACACCGACTGTGGGTCAAAGTGACACACAAACTACACCGACTGTGGGTCAAAGTGACACACAAACTACACCGACTGTGGGTCAAAGTGACACACAAACTGCACCGACTGTGGGTCAATGCCACACCCAACTGGTCTGACTGTGGGTCAAAGTGACACACAAACTGCACCGACTGTGGGTCAAAGTGACACACAAACTGTACCGACTGTGGGTCAAAGTGACACAGAAACTGCACCGACTGTGGGTCAAGGTGACACACAAACTGCACCGACTGTGGGTCAAAGTGACACAGAAACTGTACCGACTGTGAGTCAAAGTGACACACAAACTGTACCGACTGTGGGTCAAAGTGACACACAAACTGCACCCACTGTGGGTCAATGCCACACACAAACTACACCGACTGTGGGTCAAAGTGACACACAAACTACACCGACTGTGGGTCAAAGTGACACACAAACTACACCGACTGTGGGTCAAAGTGACACACAAACTGCACCGACTGTGGGTCAAAGTGACACAGAAACTGTACCGACTGTGGGTCAAAGTGACACACAAACTGCACCGACTGTGGGTCAAGGTGACACACAAACTGCACCGACAGTGGGTCAAAGTGACACACACACTGCACCGACTGTGGGTCAAAGTGACACACAAACTGCACCGACTGTGGGTCAAAGTGATACACAAACTGCACCGACTGTGGGTCAAAGTGATACACAAACTGCACCGACTGTGGGTCAAAGTGACACACAAACTGTACCAACTGTGGGTCAAAGTGACACACACACTGCACCGACTGTGGGTCACTGCCACACACACACTGCATCGACTGTGGGTCAAAGTGACACACACACTGCACTGACTGTGGGTCAAAGTGACACACAAACTGCACCGAATGTGGGTCAAAGTGACACACAAACTGCACCGACTGTGGGTCAATGCCACACCCAACTGGTCTGACTGTGGGTCAAAGTGACACACAAACTGCACCGACTGTGGGTCAAAGTGACACACAAACTGCACCCACTGTGGGTCAAAGTGACACACAAACTGCACCGACTGTGGATCAAAGTGACACACAAACTGCACCGACTGTCGATCAAAGTGACACACAAACTGCTCCCACTGTGGGTCAAAGTGACACACAAACTGCACCGACTGTGGGTCAAAGTGACACACAAACTGCACCCACTGTGGGTCAAAGTGACACACAAACTGCACCCACTGTGGGGTAAAGTGACAGACAAACTGCACCGACTGTGGGTCAAAGTGACACACACACTGCTCCGACTGTGGGTCAAAGTGACACACAAACTGCATCGACTGTGGGGTAAAGTGACACACAAACTGCACCCACTGTGGGTCAAAGTGACACACAAACTGCACCGACTGTGGGGTAAAGTGACAGACAAACGTCACTGACTGGGGTAAATTGTCACAAGAACTATACCGACTGTGGGTCAAAGCAGCAGATCTGTGACACATGTGCAAACCAAATTAAGTTATTCAATTCCAACTCATTCCACTCCTGCAGAATAAATGGGAAAGCTGGAAAACAGGGCATTTGAACATTGTTGACAATATTGCCAGGTCACTGGGACGCTTAATGAAAATCCAGGGCAGCCCCGACAAAGACGGGAGACCTGGGCACCCTATGGTTCTGTTAACATAGGTAAAACATCCCAAGGTTTTTCACAGTAGCATTATCAACCAGAAATCTAACACCAGGTCAGATAAGAAAATATTACGGCAGGTGACCAAAAGTTCAGTTGAAGAAGTGGGTTTAAAGAAGCTTTGTGGAAGAGGAAAGAGAGAAAGAGAGGTTTAGGGATGAAATCCAGAGTTTCCGGTCCCAGCAGCTGAAGGCACAATAACCATTTGTGGAGCGATTAAACTCGGGGAAGCAGAAGAGGCCAAAATTAGAGGAGTGCAGAGAACTCTCGAGAGACATGTGGCCGCAGAAGGCTACATAGATAGGCAGGGGTGAGGCCGCAGGGGGATAAGAGTGTTAATCTTCACCAAATTAGTTCCTCTCCACTAGTAAGATTACCTGTGTTAGAAAGTGCGGTATTTATAAAAACAAAAAATAATTTACATTAGAGTGTCCAGCACAGCTGTATGGGTAAGTTTCCCGTATGCATTTATTTTAAGCTTATATGGTGTGGACAGACTATCCCATGTTCTGCGGATGAAGCATTGAGCCAGTACACACAGTGTAGAAGTTGGCAAAGCTGTGATATCACACTGTGTTACATCCATTTATATTCCCCAGAAACAGCTATTATAACCTTTAATACTGAAACACTATTAATAGAATTGTTCCATTACTCATAGCGGTCGGGTTCCTTGCTAAAATCGGCCTGATGTAAAGAATTGCTTCTTTTATTCACTTGTATATCTCACTCTGTTTTCACTTTTGTTTTCCTCTTCCTTATTCTTTTTTCCGAATCCATTAAAGGCAGGGGCCTCATGGTAGCATGGTGGTTAGCATCAATGCTTCACAGCTCCAGTGGTCCCAGGTTCGATTCCCGGCTGGGTCACTGTCTGTGTGGAGTCTGCACGTCCTCCCCGTGTGTGCGTGGGTTTCCTCCGGGTGCTCCGGTTTCCTCCCACAGTCCAAAGATGTGCGGGTTAGGTGGATTGGCCATGCTAAATTGCCCGTAGTGTAAGGTTAATGGGGGGATTGTTGGGTTACGGGTTACGTGGGTTTAAGTAGGGTGATCATTGCTCGGCACAACATCGAGGGCCGAAGGGGCTGTACTGTTCTATTATGATTTTTGTCGGTTCTTCATTTCTTCTTTTGCACATCTCTCTAGCTTTCTTCTTTGGATTCATCCTTGTTAATTTTTCTGACAGGAGCATTGAGGATTACAGAGCCAAGGCAGGTAGGTTGGAGGTAAGATGCAGATCACACATGACCAATTTGAATGTGGTAAAGACTCAAGATGCTGGAGTATATGTATTGGTATTAATGCTGGTAGAATACATGGCTGTCTTGCCCCGAAGTTAGGTAACTTTTTACACTTTTTTATTCGCAGCTTTTCTTCGGTCCAGGATCATTGAGCAGAGGCGGAAGATATCTGGATCATTTTTTTGGCGGGTTAATGTTTTATAATATTAGTCTTTATAAATATGTTTAAAATGCGCATAAAGTCAAAGAAAGATTTTTTTCCACTGTGGTTTGTCATGAGGCTGTTAATTCCATTAAAAAGTACTTGAATATAGAAAGTGAGTTCAGAGTCACAGAAAGTGAAATCATTTTGTTTTAAACTTTGGTTTGTCATGAGAATGGTAATTGCATTAAAGGAACTATAATGGATAGAATGGGTTTGGAGTGTGTGTAATCTCCGGCAATCACCTGCTAACAAGTGTGATTGTCCACTTAAGAAACTCTGTGTTACCGGTCATGGGTCCTGTGGGCTCTTGCGTGGCTAATCTCAATCCTAAAACAGCATGTTCAACTGCATACTTGGCAGGTGTTTCCAGGAGGTGGGGTCGACTCTTGGGCTATACATCGCTGGTATTTCTTTCTCAAGCTCCTTTTCCATGCCTCCTATTGCCATCACGTGTTCTCAAAGTATTCTGTCCCTTCAATCAGGAGGTTCCTCCAAGTAGGTCTCTTCTGAGCAAAGGTTTCCTAGGTGTTGACGTCTATGTTGCGTGTCTTGAGGTAAGCCTTCAGGATGTCTTTGAAGAGCTTCCTTTGTCCTCCTCTTGCTGAAGAGCTTCCTTTCTCCTCCTCGTGATTGGGAACCTTCCTTGAGCTAGGCGAAGATGATTTGCTTTGCCATTCATGACTCTGACATCCTAAGCACATGGCCGGCCCAGCAGAGTTGGTTTTGGATGATCATACCCTCGATGCTGGTGTTCTTGACTCCTTCAAGTACACTAACGTTAGTATACCCGTCCTCACAGCTGATGCAGAGCTAAAATACCTTTGGGTTTTGCAATGTATTTTGAGCTATGTTGTTTAAGGATCACTCTGTTGTAATGTTGATCACAAGCCTCAGTGATTACTTCAAATGATTTAGAAAAGTTTAATGCTTGCGTTGACGTATGCAGGGCTCCTGAGAGCTATTGTGAGCAATCCTCTGACAGGTATTGCGGAATCCAGTGCAGATTCAAAATCAGACTATGGCCCGTAATGTCCGAGTATTGGCGGAAGCCACGCCCGCTGATAGCCTGCTGGAGGCCCGCAGCGTCCAGCGGCCACATCGGGCCTCCAGCACAACAGTCTGTGCAGGCTCCAGCAGGGCGCATTTTCGATGTAGCCACACCCCTTGTGACAAAGCACTAAGGGAACGCCCATTGAGGGCAGACATGTAAACCGCAAATTTATATTGAAGACAACAGGCAACAAGTTTTCCAAGTGGGAGATATTTCTCACAGTTTTGTTTTGCTCTTTTATACAGGCATAGCTGTTGCTATTGGTTCTTTTAAAGTACTATTATTTTTTTCTGATTAAAGGTGATTATTATTTATTTAAAAGTTAGAATAGGTTCTGTTATTTGTTTTAAATCTGTGAAATTATTGAAATTTGCATTATATTTTTATATAGCGTATGTGTGGCATGCCTAAAAGTGTTTGTCTGCTTTAAGGGGCTGGTTTAGCTCCGTGGGCCAGACAGCTGGTTTGTGATGCAGGACAAGGCCAGCAGTACAGGGTCAATTCCCATATCAGCTGAGAATTCAGAATTCTTCCTCTGTGTACCCAAACAGGCACCAGAATGTGGCAACTAGGGGCTTTTCACAGTAACTGCACTGCAGTGTTAATGTAAGCCTACTTGTGATAATAAAGGATATTTACTTAGATCATGGCCATAAGATTTTAAAAGCGCCACAGGGCTTTTTGCCGTCACTGTCCTTGGAACATCTGATTTTTTTAAAAATTTGTGTTTATAGAATCATAGAATAACAAAAGTGCAGAAGGAGGCCATTCAGCCCATTGAGTCTGCATCAACATTCCACAAGAGCCACCCTACCCAGGCCTACGCCCACGCCCTATCCTCGCAACCCCACCTAACCTTTGGATACTACGGGACAATTTAGTAAGGCCAATCCACCTAACCTGCACATCTTTGGACTGTGGGAGGAAACTGAAGCACTTGGAGGAAACCCATGCAGACATGAGGAGAATATGCAAACTCCACACAGTCACCCAAGGCCGGAATTGAACCCAGATCCCTGGTGTTGTGAGGTTTCAGTGCTAACTAGTGTGCCACCATGTTACCCATGTTATGTTTCTGCCTTGTTTACTTCAATTATCTTATTCATTTATAATTATCACATAATTAAATGTTGTGTTTTGATGTTTCAGTAAGACATTTGTAAAAGCTTGGGAAATTTATTGGAAAACATTTTATTAACAAAAATAATTTTAGAAACACAAAATATTGATACCATAGAACAGTACAGCACAGAACAGGCCCTTCGGCCCTCAATGTTGTGCCGAGCCATGATCACCCTACTCAACCCACGTATCCACCCTATACCCGTAACCCAACAACCCCCCCCCTTAACCTTACTTTTATTAGGACACTACGGGCAATTTAGCATGGTCAATCCACCTAACCCGCACATCTTTGGACTGTGGGAGGAAACCGGAGCACCCAGAGGAAACCCACGCGCACAGGGGGAGGACGTGCAGACTCCACACAGACAGTGACCCAGCCGGGAATCGAACCTGGGACCCTGGAGCTGTGAAGCATTTATGCTAACCACCATGCTACCCTGCTGCCCCATGTTAACATTTAATGTAACATTTATCATTCGCAGCTGCTGTATGACATTTCCTTTGATAACTACCACAACTTTTCCAAACACTTTGCAATAAAATATATCTTTTCACTTTAACACAACGATCAATAAAATAAATCTTTTTCACTTGGACACAATGGTTCTGTTGTGTCTCTGTAAATAGCAGGGAGGAGAGAAGGGAGAGGAGGAGGGAGGGGTGATATGATGGGAGGAGCCATGGGTGGAGAGAGTGGATGAGGGAGGAAGGGAAGGGACGGAGGGAGGAGGATGTTCAAATGTAGCAACTGCCAGGTGAAGTCAAACTGCAGTAGTGTCTGACTTAATTAGGAATACACATTAAACATGCAAAGTCTGAGACAATGAGCTAATCATGCTTTCTAGAATGGACATCAGGAAATGGCCATGCACTGTACATGCCTAACCTAGCCAACCAAAATCTAATCATGTACTACATGGACCAATCATAGTTCAGGAATACCACTAGTCAGGTTGTGGTTGTCATTTGGAAAGGATTACTAAGGCCTGCTTTTCAGTGATACCTGAAGCAGAAAGAAGATGGGCGGGATTCACCTCTACCTGGCAGGGCGGGGGGGGGGGTCCCGGCGGGACAGAGTGGCGTGAACCACTCCAGCGTCGGGCAGCCCCAAAGGTACGGAATCCTCTGCACCTTCAGGGGCTAGGCCCAACCCGGCATGGTTGGCGCCCCACCGGCCGGCGGGAAAGGGGCTTGGCGCCATGCCAACTGGCGTCGAAGGGCCTCCACCACCCGTCGCGAGAGCACCAGCGCGTGCTGGCGTCATCCGTACGCATGCGCAGAGGGGGTCGCTTCCACACCGGGAATGGCAGAGGACCCCAGCATAGGCCCACCCACGGATCGGTGGGCCCCGATCGCGGGCCAGGCCACCATGGGGGCACCTCCCAGGATCCCCCCAAGAACCTCAGAGCCTGCCCGCGCTGCCAGGTCCCGCCGGTAAGGGACCTACTCTAATTTACGTCGGCGGGACTCGCAACAAACGGGCGGGACGGGCCGGAGATTTCGGGCAGCCCCGGCGCCCATTGTGTTGTGCCGGACCCCGCCACTCTCCGAGGCGGGTGGCGCAACTCACGCCAGGCGGGTTTTTGGGGAGGGCGGGAGAATTAGGAGGACGGCGGGGCGGGATTCATGCCGACCCCCGGCGATTCTCCCATCCGGCAGGGGGTCAGAGAATCCCGCCCGATATGCATGGCACGGTGGCACAGTTGTTGGCACTGCTGCCTCACAGCACCAGAGACCCGGGTTTGATTCTGACCTCGGGTGACTGTGTGGAGTTTGCACATTCTTCTCGTGTCAGTGTGGATTTCCTCCGGGTACTCAGGTTTCCTCCCACAGTCTAAAGATGTGCAGATTAGGTGGATTGGCTATGCTAAATTTCCTCAAAAATCTGGGGTTACGGGGATAGGGTGGGAATTGAGCCTAAATACGGTGCTCTTTCAGAGAGCAATACAGACTCAATGGGCGAATGGCCCCCTTCTGCACTCTAGGGATTCTATGATTCCATGATTCTGGGAATCTATGATAATCATAGAATTTACAGCCCATCGAGTCTGCACCGGCTCTTGGAAAGAGCACCCTACCCAGGCCCACATCTCCACCCTATCCCCATAACCCAGTAACTACACCCAACACTAAGGGTAATTTTGGACACTAAGGGCAATTTAGCATGGCCAGTCCACCGAACCTGCACATCTTTGGACTGTGGGAAGAAACAGGAGCACCCGGAGGAAACCCACGCAGACTCCGCACAGACAGTGATCCAAGCCGGGAATCGAACCTGGGATCCTGCAGCTGTGAAGTAATTGTGCTAACCACTATGCTATTGCGCTGCCCGTAGATAGAAGTTATAAGGTAGAAGTTATAATTAAGAAAAACGTTGGAGAGAAACAGAGCACCAACTGACTGAGATTCAATATTCCACCATGAATTGGTTGCATCTATCTGGTTCAGTGTCATTTCTGCTGTCATTTTGAGAACTCTATAAATTGGTGAATCTTGTTTGAACACACTTGTATTTGGAGTTTGCTTAGAAATTGCTGCATTTGAACATTGGATATTGAACCCTCTCTTCACCCTCCCTATTTACAGAAGACAACACCCTGTTGCCTTCAAATAAAAAAAACACATTTTATTGATCATTGTGTTAAAGTGAAAAGATATATTTTATTGCCGAGAATTTGGAAAGGTTGAGGTAGTTATTAAATAAAATGTCATGCAGCAGCTGCTAATGTTAAACGTTAAGTTAATATGTTAAAATTATATCAAAGTTTTTTATTGATATTATTTCTGTTAATAAATGTTTTCCATTAAACTTCACAAACTTCTATAAATGTCTTACTGAAACATCAAAACACAACATTTAATTTTGAGAGAATTATAACTGAATAAGATAATTGAAGTAAGCAAAGAAGAAATATAATAATGACAAACATACATTTTTTTAAAATCAGATGTTACAAGGACAGTGACAGCTAAAAGCAAAGCTCTCTATGGGCCATTTTTCCAATCGTATGACCAGGTCAGAACCATGTTGTAACTGCATTTTGTGACCCCCTTCTGCAGGTCTGCAAGGAGACGGTGGTAATTACATTTTGTCCAGCTTCAAGAACTTCATTTTACATGGTCCATGAAGTTCTGGCTTCTCTTCTTCCCAACTAAATTTTCAGTTGCCATAATCTAATTAAAACATACAAACACTTTAAAGCACACGTCACGTAAAGTTCTATAATATTATAATACAGATTTAAATAGTTTCACAGATTTAAAACAAATAACAAAACCTATGTTCACTTATACATATTAAATAATCACCTTTAATCATAAAACAATCAATTAAAAATTACTTTAAAATAACCAATAACAGTAGCATTGCCTGTATAAAAGAAAGAGCAAATAACTGTCAAAACAAACGTCAACATTATCTTTAACACAGTTGTAAAACTTGTTGCTTGTTGTCTTCAATACAAATCTGCAGTTTGAATACCTGACTTCAATGGGCATTCCTGTAGCTGCTATGTCACAAGGGGGCGTGGCTACATTCAAACCGAATCACATTGGGGCCCACGCAGAATGCCCCACTGGAGGCCCAACGCTGCTGTTGGAGGCGGAAAGTTCACCGCGCTTTTAGAGCACAGGTAAGTGCTCACCTTTCTCTCTCAGTATTGGTGGACTATGGCTTCCCCCCGATAATGGGAAGTTATAGGCCAAATGACTAGAAAACGATAAGGAATAAACGACATAGAATTTACAATGCAGAAGGAGGCCATTTGGCCCATCGAGACCGCACCGATCCTTGGCAAGAACACCCCACACCTCCACTTATCCCCGTAACCCAGTCACCCCACCTAAACGTTTTGGACACTAAGGACAATTTAGCATGGCCAATCCACCTAACCTGCACATATTTGGACTGTGGGAGGAAATCGGAGCACCCGGAGGAAACCCATACCGACATGGGGAGAACGTGCAGATTCCACACAGACAGTGACCCAAGCCGGGAATCTAATCTGGGACCCTGGAGCTGTGAAGCAACTGTGCTAACCACTGTGCTACCATGCTGCCCAGGAGTAGAACGCTCATTCACACTGTGACACCCATCTGCCTGCTCTCTTCTTGCCCTCAATTCTAACTAACTATGTCATTTCCTAAGAGAGACTAAAACAGAGATCGCTTTGGTTAATTCAGGAACAAATGCTGGATAATTCATCTGATCAGCCCAGGACGTTCCTGGAGACCGGAGTGACTGGGAGACACATTCCCCATACTTTGTGGCTGTCTATTCCACTACAAGTAGTATGCTACACATAGGATCTTATTGAGCTGCACCTCTTATATGCTTGTGGTGAATCAGCATTCGCTGCACAAGATGACAATTTATTCCCTTAGTCACTAGCTCTCCCTGAAAATAATCATTTCTGGAGTTTGAACCTAGTTCTATGTTTAGGTAATTTACAATTATGACTCCTGGTCCTCCCTACCTTATCTAACTCAAGTAAGATAATCACATTGGTCATAGGAACAGGGGTAGGCCATTTGACGTCACAAGCCTGTTCCGCCATTCAACGAGATCAAGGCTGATCTGCAATCTAACTCCACACTCCCACCTTTGCTGATATCCTACTCCTTTTCTTCACAAAAATCGATCAACCTCAGATTTAAAATGAATAATTGACCTAGTAGCAACTGCCATTTGTGAAACAGATTTCCAAACTCCTGTCACATGTTTCCCAATATCAGTCCTGAAAGGTTTGGCTCAAGGGAGTTCTCCCCGGTGCCCTGGCCAATATTCATCCCTCAGTCAACATCACAAATTCAGATGATCAGCTCATTATCACATTGTTGTTTGTGGGATCGTTCTCTGTGCAAATTGGCTGCAACGTTTCCTACATTACAACAGTGATTAAACTTCGAAAGTACTGCATTGGCTGTGAAGCACTTTGAGACATCCAGTGGTCATGAAAAGTGCTATATAAATGCAATTATTTTTTTCTCTAACCGTTAGAGTATGGCCCCGAGTCCTAGACTCCCCAAAGAGCAGAATAGATTATTGCTATCTACACGATCAGCTCTCTGAATAGTTTGAAATTTTTGACCAAAGCATCCCTTAACCATTTAAATATCCAATGAATGAAAATAATAGGTCAAATCTAAATCTTTCAAAATTTTAAGTCTGATTGTCAAATTTCCTCAAAGCCAAAGAAAAAATTCCCCAATCGCTAAGCCTAACAATCGGAACTAATGTCCTTCAGAACAGACATTAATCCAGTGTCTTACTTGAAACCATATCCAGACACCTTCAATTGTCCAGAATGTGGAGGGACTAAAACCGGGCACCGTAGATGAGAAATAGCCAAGGCCTCACACAAAGACAGCATATTACTTTTTGATGTGTATTTAATCTTCTGGCAATGCAACCTAATAATATATTTGTTCATGCATTAGCCCCTGGCATAGGTTGTGGTCCTTCATGTATTATAAAACCTGGTTCTCTCCCACTCAACAGCCTTAAGCATGCAATCCTGTATGGTATACACATGACTGCAAAGATTAGGTGGCTTGTTCACATCAACCTATGTCTGAGATGTTATTACGTTAGAGCAAATGTGTTATTAGTTATATTTTTGGAATAATTGGCATATCCTGACCTTTCCCTATTTTTTTTTCTTTGTTGCAACACCATAACTGAAACAAATGTGCTAACTGAGACTTACGGACCACATTACTTTATGATACATGAAATAAATTATTGTTTTGCTGGCAAATAAATGGGAATGTAATAGATTTTATGAATTACAGGACATAAACTCTTCTGGAGCATTGTGGGAAAATGGATTTCCAGCAAAATTCAGTGCTCAAAAAGTCTTGATGGCGAGTTAGAATTGGGTCTCTTTCAAATGGAAATCATAGCATTATTTTTGTATGACATCGATAAGGGACAACATATAGATGCCAATGTCTTCTGTCCCGCCACAAACTCTGTTCCCTAGCCCTCAACTCCTTCCTTCTCCCTGGAAATTGCTGACTATTCGCAACCTTGAGGTCATATTTGACCCAGTGATAAGTTTCCGACCACATATCCCATACCTTTCTTACCTCTAGACTTGACTTTCCTAACGCACTCCTGACCGGCCTCCCACATTCTACCCTCAATAATATGAGGCCATCTAAAGTTCTGCTGCCCATGTCCTAACTGGCAGAAAGTTCCATTCGCCCATTACCCCTGTAGTACAACGGCTCCTGATTTAGCAACACCTCGATTTTTAACATTTTCATCCTTATTTTCAAATCAATGTACGGCCTCACCCCACCTTTCTGTCTGTAAATTCAGCTCAGGAATGAACAGGACACCAAGGTTTTAAACAAACTGGTTCAACCTGCAACACTGATCAGGAAGAGGTTGGAGTTGGTGGCGAGTATGGAGTTTGGCCCATGTGTCGAAGACAATTGCTTCATTCTTCCTTATGTTTAACTGAAGGAACCTACAGTTCATTCAAGTCCAGATATTGGGCAAGCAGTTTGACAACAGAAAGGCACTGAAGGGTGCTGGACAGATTGTGGTGAGGAAAGCTGGTGACAGTGTACATGCAGAATATGGCCCTCTGATCATTTTCAGTATTTAAAAGTATTTTCAAAGGTCATGTCATTTCGCAAAGAACCTGCCATTAGCAGAAATATACAAAATGGTGAATCATAAGATGCAGGTTTTATCCAACTTGTCAAGGCATCCTTTCAAATCTTATGGCTTAATACAGTGTCCTTCAAACTTTTTTTCTCAGGATCCATTTTTGTCAACCAGCCGACCTTTGGGAGCCACATCAGCTGACCTTTGTGACCCATGACAACTGACCTTTGCGATCCATGCCAACTGACCTTTGCGACCCATGCCACCTGACTTTTGCGACACTCGCCAACCGACATTTGTAACACATGCCACGTTCGCTTACCTTTAATGCGAAAGGGGAGCCTGCTTGGACCCCACAATCTCACTCCAATTAGGTTCACAGGAGGTTCACAGAGGGCAATGCACATATCAGGTGCAGACTTCAGCCAGTTCCTTTGTGCTGCCTTCACCTTGTGAAAACAGTAAATCCAACATCACGCATGTCGGTTGGCGTGAAGGGCAGTAGCAACAAAATGCCTGTTTTACTCAGCACTGGATACTCCTGCGAGCTGCTACACCAGAATTCTGACAGCCTCATGGGTTTTTGGCGTGTTTTTAATGTGGTATTGCAGGTCAGCTACAGCAGTGTAGACTTTTAATTTGGAGCCAGCTCTAAGTTAATAACTGATTCTGGTGTCTCAATCTCAAAAAGAGCTTTTCACACATCACTCCTTTCAAAATCCGTAACTTCTTCTCTCATTTGTCAGTACTTCCTTGCATAAAACACAAATGGGCTTTACATCCTTATTTTCATTGGCACAATTGACAAAACTGCATTTCAAGAAATCATCTTTATACTCCTTTGTCCCAGAGTTAAGTTTCTCCTTTGTGAGCTGTTAACCAGAGGCCCTGGAGTCTGTAAAGAGCTAACACTAGCACTGCTCTGGACCCTCCTGAGCAGCCCTCTCCAGTAGATCCTGTTCAGAGATCCTGTCCAATGCCTATTTGAGTCTCTTACATTTAAGAAAACTATTCATCGTCACAGTTCACTTGTCTTGCTTGCCAGCAGCTGGAAAATGGAAGCAGCACTGCTCCATGATTTGGCACCAAAAGCATGTATCTGGAGGACACTTGACGTCAAGTGTTCCTGCTTCTGGCTGGACGACACCACACTGCCTAATTTATTTCCGTTTAAAAGGTGACAGTAGACACCATTCTTGATGTAAAAGCCGGTAGCAGCTGTTGGGTGCCTCTCCTCGATCGGAAGCACCCAACAGTTGCGACACCCTCCCAACACCCACCCACAACCCACCCGCGGGTCACGACCCGCAGTTTGAAAAACACTGGCTTAATAGCTCATTCATTTTTACCTGGATTGATATTTGGCTGCACTGTTCATTGTAAAGCATGGGCCTAGATTCTCTGTTCTGCTGCCACTGGTGGAGAAGCGGAGTAACTGCACGCTGCCGTGAGGAGTGCCGGCCAGCAGCCACTCATGTCATGCAAATGAGCCAGCACGTTGAATTCCCGGCCCCGCTGGTGCCTGACTCGTTGTGGTTGGGATTCAGAGCCTGACAAGCTGGAGGAGCTTTTTACACACTCCACTCAGCATGGACTTTAACTCCAGCCAAGGAAATGGCTGCACGAAGACCAGCGCCAAGGTTCCTGGACTCAGAGATTGGACACATGCTGGATGCTGTTGATACCGTGACATTAATCTAAACACCATAGAATATAGGCTCATTCTACTCAATCTCTCCTCATAATACAGCCCTCTGATCCTAGGACTCAATCTGGTTGACCATTGTTGCAGCCTGTCTTAGGAAAGTGTATCCTTCCTTCAGTAATGACACCAGAATATTACATGGTGCTTCAGATGAGTTCTCAGCAAAGTTTTACATAACGCATTAAGACTTACTCTTGTGGTTCAACCAACTCACCATCAAGGCCAACACACCATTTCCCTTCATAATTGTTTGCTGTGTCTGCATGTTAACGTTCTGTGAATCATATAAAAAGACACCTTGATCCCTTTGAATATCAAGTGACTTCCAGAAATTGAAAAGGGGGCTTGTTACTGCATCTATGAACTTTCTGATTTCCTGTACTTTGTGGCCTATTTCAGGAAGCTGCCAATTTAGCGACAACTTATGGTTAATTACGAAGAGTTTGGTTCGAAGAACATTCACCCAACAGAAGGCGAAAACGTGGTCCGCCTGTGAATTTCATTGCCAGCTTTTAAATTATTTTAAATGTTTATTTCAGTGACACAGAATTAATATTGCAGTAATGCAGCTATTACTGACATGCAAATAACCCTAAACTGTGGGAGCTGGAAAATACAGTTACTCGTGGGAGCCTGAAGTTCTCTGGAGCTGCCAAAAAGTTGAAGTTAACAGCTAATTAAGAGTTGTTTTTAGCACGTGAAATCAGTTGTAACTTGAGCTGTGAGTGAGCATTATTAAACAAGAAGAATTGCATATACACAATGATATGTCATCTGATTTCATAATGACTAAATATAACCACTATTTATGGAACATATCATATAATTACTGTACAAATGATTAAAATGACATAATATGAATGTACATATCCTTGATTCAAATTATATTTTAAATTGCATATTCCATTTACATCATATGCGCTTAAAATCACAGGCCTGTTTGTGTACCTGATACAACAACAACTTCATTTTTATAGTGCCTTTAGCGTAATAAAACCCCGCAAGGCACTTCATAGGAGTATTGCCATTTAAAGTCTGTCAGCAAGCCACATAAGAAGATATTAGTACAGATGGCCAAAAGCTTAGTCCAAGAGTTTGGTTTTAAGGAGTGTATTAAAGGAAGGGAGAGAGGTGGAGAGGTACAGAGAAAGAGGCCTCGAAGGCCAATGGTGGGGAGAGGAACATCAGGAATGTGCAAGAAGCCAGAATTGGCAGGGATAAGAGATCTCGGAGGGATGCAGTATATATATATCATTCTATTTAAATACATTTCTACTTATGTTATACCCAGTCTCATGATATTTCTTATGTTTCATTTAATCACATGGTATTATAGAAAATAAGTAAAATCAGATGACTATTTATACTCTGAAGGGATACTTTTGCCAATAATATAGTACAGTATTAAATTGTTTTCTATTTATAACTGGGGTATTAGCTCATTCATTTTCATGGAGAAAGGCATTAATGTTTATATTACATCAACATTAATTTCTAGACTTAAATATATTTATTAGTCTGACAGTCTATACACGGACGGCAGGATCGCAACACTGGACGAACTGACAGGGAAATTTCAGCTAGCCAGGGGGAATGAGATAAGGTATCTGCAGCTTAAAAACTTCCTACGAAAGGAGACAAGGACGTACCCACAACCGCCACGACAGACACTACTGGAAGAACTACTGGACGCAAGCATACTAGACAAAGGAAACTGTAGTGACAATAATGACCGACTGATAGAAAAGGCCGACACCGTACTGGGCGCAACAAGAAAGAAATGGGAGGAGGACCTGGGGATTGAGATAGGGTGGGGACTCTGGAACGAAGCACTGCATAACGTCAACTCCACCACCACGTGCGCAAGGCTCAGCCTGCGCAGCTAAAGGTGGTACATAGAGCCCATTTAACAAGAACCCGTATGAGTAGGTTCTTCCCGGAGGTGGAGGATAGATGTGAATGGTGCCAAGTAGGCCCGGCTCACCACACCCACATGTTCTGGTCCTGCCCCAGACTTGTGGAGTACTGGACAACCTTCTTTGAGGCAATGTTCAAAGTGGAGGGGGTGAGGGTGGAGCCATGCCCGAAAGTGGCGGTCTTCGGGGTCTCGGACCAGCCAGATCTATTCCTGGGGAGGAGGGCGGACGCCCTTGCCTTTGTCTCCCTGATCACCCGCCGTAGAATCCTGTTTGGCTGGAGGTCAGCAGCACCGCCCAGAGCTGCAGACTGGCTGTCCGACCTCTCGGAATCTCTCCAAATGGAGAAAATCAAATTCGCCATCCAAGGGTCAGAAGACGGCTTCCACAGAACGTGGGAGCCATTCACGCGACTGTTAGGGGCCTCATGGTAGCATGGTGGTTAGCATCAATGCTTCACAGCTACAGGGTCCCAGGTTCGATTCCCGGCTGGGTCACTGTCTGTGTGGAGTCTGCACGTCCTCCCCGTGTGTGCGTGGGTTTCCTCCGGGTGCTCCGGTTTCCTCCCACAGTCCAAAGATGTGCGGGTTAGGTGGATTGGCCATGCTAAATTGCCCGTAGTGTAAGGTTAATGGGGGGATTGTTGGGTTACAGGTATACGGGTTACGTGGGTTTAAGTAGGGTGATCATTGCTCGGCACAACATTGAGGGCCGAAGGGCCTGTTCTGTGCTGTACTGTTCTATGTTCTATGTTCTATGTTCTATGTTCCGGGACCTGTTTGTGGCCAACGAACAAGAGGAAGAATAGCCAGGTAGCCAAGAATCAGGGGAAAGTAGCCACGAATTAGGGGAAAGTAGCCAAAGCATGAAGAGGAGAGATAGACCGGAAGGGGGGGGAGAGGAGGGGGGAGTGACAGCTAAACCTGAGGAAAGAAAGGTGAACCACGGTGGGGGTGGGGGTGGGGAGGGGGGGGGGGCGGAGACAGCTCAACCTGAGGAAAGAAAGGCGAACCGTGGAGTGGGGGGGAACAAGGGAGGAGAACCAGCGAGGTGGGGGGGAGGCAGGGAAATGAGAGCCGGAAGGAAAGCAGGGGATACTAAAACGAGCATGGCATCTCCAGGAGCAGGGAACGAGGAAAATAAAGACGGAAAACGGGAGGAACGGCAGAAGCGGAGGCGAGCACGAGACGGCAGCGAGATCCGTCCGGAAGAAGCAAGCGACAACAACACGAAACACAGCCGAGTATCGCCCACTGTAATTATCTCCCCGGCACCCGAATGTATATTTGCCTCCCCAATCCCACCATCCCCTTCTCCCCTCCCCCCCCCCCCCCACCCCCCCCCGCAAACAGTCGCCTACGTATGTGTTGTAAATAATTTTGCCAGGTATACAGAGTTGCTGCTGTTGAGCTGGTGCACAATACCCGACCAGTTACTCTATTTTATTTTTTATTGTATTTTTCTTTACTATGTACTATTTTCTTTTCTTTGGTATGTTTGGGTGTGCCCTTCTCTTCTATATATGTGTATGTACATATATGTTTCTTATCCTGTGTACATAATGGTAATTATACCTTGTTCAAAAACCCAATAAAAAACATTTATATAATGAAATATATTTATTAGTTATTAGTTTCAAAACTATGTTTTTCTATGGTGTACACCATAAGTATAGTAGTGCATCAGGTAAACAATACGAATCGTCGCAATCTTTTTACTACAGCAACATCATAATTAAATTAAATATGCTCAGTACGAAATATCATTGATGAGAGGTAACGGTAGTGTTCAAACTAAATAGCTTAATAAACAGGTGAATCAGTAACATGATCCACAGGCACATATGAGGGACAATCAGCAGATAATAACAGAGATAACAAAGAGGTGAAAAGTTCACCAACAGTGTTCAGGGAGAAAATACAGAAAATGGGGTAGAAAGATGGAGAGGGCTATGGACAAAATGAGATAGAACTGCGGGATGAGTAACGAGGAATTGCATTTGATAAATTTCTGTCACCATTTACTGGAAAGGAAACAGCCAAACAACAAAGCACCGGATGCAATACTTCAACCACCAGGCGCATGCTAAGATGAAAATGTGACCAACTGGAAAATAGTCAACACAAGGAGAACTGAGGTACATTAGTCACCAAGCCATTGCATGTTGACAGGTAGTGGATGGCTAGGAAGGCAGCCAGATCGTTGGAAAAAGAACATTTGAGAGGTCTGCGATTGAATATATTTCATACAAAAATAAGCTATTGACAAACGAAGATGACACTCACCTTCTAAAACCACCAAAACCCAAGAGGTCATCAGTTTACAACCACTCCAAAGAAAAATATTTTATCTACAAAATAAAGACATGAACTAAATCAGCATCTTACAGTTTCCACCCGTGCCAAGTGTTACTTGATCATGGTAATAAAGGCATGGATTTCTCATCCTTGTTTCAGCTAGCTTTAATCTTCCTAATTATCATTTCTTCTTCTTAGGCAGTCCCTCAGGATTGAAGCCCCTTGGATTTGCTTCCGATTCGATGCGTTCTGAGATGGCTGACAAGCCCAATGCAACCTGCAGACTCTGCCCCACACAGGCCAAATGCTGCTTGGAGGGTTGGATAGATGGTTTGTTTTAAAGTTTGTGCGGTCCTTCCAACATCTAGACTTTGCATCTGATTCCCATGAGTCAGCAACAATGTTTGACCTCTTCAGGGATGCATTGAAGGCATTCCTAAAGCATTTTCACTGTCTGCCTGGGAGTCTCCTGCCCTCATTGAGTTCTAAGTGGAACGGTTGCTTCAAATGGCATGCCCTGGCCAGTGGAGCTGGATTTGAGTGATTAATGCCTCAATGCTGGGCATGGTGGCTTCCAACATGTATATATTTATATGGTATATGAAATGAAATGAAAATCGCTTATTGTCACAAGTAGGCTTCAAATGAAGTTACTGTGAAAAGCCCCTAGTCGCCACATTCCAGCGCCTGTTCGGGGAGGCTGGTACGGGAATTGAACCATGTTGCTGGCCTGCCTTGGTCTGCTTTCAAAGCCAGCGATTTAGCCCTGTGCTAAATGAGCCCCAGTACATATATTTTATATGTATATTATATTGTTATGGGCCAAGATTTAGAGAACCCCAAAGTGTATCATTGAGTTCACCTGACCCATGACTCTTACTAGGTTGTGGTATGGGGAGCACACGGCCCACTCTACAGGTGTGGTACAGCAGAAATCGAAAAGTATTTTTTAATGCAAAACAATGTTTTTTCTATGAACTCAAGTTACCCTTTTTAAAACATCCAGAGAACATCTTAGCAATCATCAATTCAAATACACTCCCCAAAGAATACAATGCTAAGTAATCCTTCAGCCTTCCTTTTAACGTTCATAAGACATGAAAAAAAACTTTTAACAGAAGCACACCAGGTTTAGATTTACTACTGAGAACAGTTATCACTCTGAATTCACCAAATGATCAAGAGATAGTCTTTGCATGGCAGAGGGATTAACATTACACCTTCTTTGGCTGACTGCAGCTCCAACACTAAAATGAAACCAAAAAAACAGACACACCCAAGCTTTTCTGAAAGTGAAACTAAAAACTGACAGACAGCCCAGCTCCATCCACACTCTGACACCACTGCAGTAACATGAGCAGACAAACATTTCTTAAAGTGACATTCTCATGACAGTATATTGGATACATGTCTTTATAAGCCAACAAAGGAATCCAACATTATCATCTAGAGCGGAGCCCATCACTTGCCTAATATTCATACTAGACACTTACACAACACTATTAAGAAGCACATTTGGTTGCTGTACTTTGCAGCCGTGGGCAGCACGGTAGCATTGTGGATAGCACAATTGCTTCACAGCTCCAGGGTCCCAGGTTCGATTCCGGCTTGGGTCACTGTCTGTGCGGAGTCTGCACATCCTCCCCGTGTGTGCGTGGGTTTCCTCCGGGTGCTCCGGTTTCCTCCCACAGTCCAAAGATGTGCAGGTTAGGTGGATTGGCCATGATAAATTGCCCTTAGTGTCCAAAATTGCCCTTAGTGTTAGGTGGGATTACTGGGTTATGGGGATAGGGTGGAGGTGTTGACCTTGGGTAGGGTGCTCTTTCCAAGAGCCGGTGCAGACCCGATGGGCCAAATGGCCTCCTTCTGCACTGTAAATTCTATGATTACAGTCTGACACCTCAGGGTGACTGGTGTGCGAAATGAGTAAATTTACCCAGGTGTATAAAAGGTGCTGTTCTCAGGTCTACATTGAGGCACACTGTTTGGCACAGAGTAAAGGATGCTATGCTCTACCTCTGGACCAGGCTCTATCTGACTGGGAAATGCTTGGCAACAACAGTTGGTGGGAAGAGTGGATAATAGTTAATTCCCAGTCTTAACGGACACAAAATAATCCCCCAGGGACAAAAAGCAAATTTTCAAATATTATGACCTCAATAGTCCACGGCCGTTTTGGTCAAACCAGCAAACGTCATCCATTGTAACTTGGGCGGCACAGTGGCATAGTGGTTAGCTCTGTTGCCTCACCACCCCAGGCACCCGGGTTGAATTCCTGACTCAGGTGACTATCTGTGTGGAGTTTACACTTTCTCCCAGTGTCTGCGTGGGTTTCCTCCAGGTGCTCTGGTTTTCTCCCACAGTCCAAAGATGTGCATGTTAGGTCGATTGGCCATACTAAATTGCCCTCAGTGTCCAAAAGGTTAGGTGGGGTTATGTGGATAGGGTGGAGGCATGAACTTAAGTAGGATGCTCCTTCCCAGGGCTGGTGCAGTCTCAATAGGCCGAAAAGCCTCCTCCTTCACTGTAACTCCTATGATCTATAAAGTTAGCAAACCTCAGGATCCAGTCAAGGATTGAAGCCTCAGCCCCTAAAGTTGAACTGATTTGTTTTTCAAACTTTTTTTTCCAATGTGATCCACTTTCCAAAGGATTGATGTTACTGGGTGCGGAGAAGGGGTGGAGGATGATGTTGCATATTCTGCTTCCCACCACCCCCTCAGATGGACACACGCCACACTTCTTTCAGGTCTTGCCAGCCTTACAGGTGGCCTACGTATGCTCCTCCTGATGCAGGTCAATTAGGGAATCCCCTCATGATTCCGCTGGTTCAGAAATGGATATTAGCAGTATATATGCCAAGATTGGTAAGCATATTTGATCAGGACTCATTTTTGGCAAGGACTAATCTACTTCAAGATGAACAAAATTAAAATCTTTAATTACTATAAATAATATATTTAGAATAAATAACAACCACGTCACAGTTAGTGGTACGATACACATATGCGTTCAAAAAGCCACCAACTTCAGAAGGAATTTGGATAAATTTTTAAGGTCAGGGGTGACCAAGTTATAATCTATGGATAGTTTCTGGCCTACGAGCATTGGAAAAATCTGATCTGTTTGCATTCATCTCTTCATACCAGGTTTGGTCAACTTGAAATTTATCAGGCCTCACTGGCAAATATATTCTACATGAGTTTCCTAAGATTTGTTCATATCCACGGCTTGAGAAATTCTGAAATTAACGATATTCTTGGTTAATACTTTATATCTGGCCGGTGAGGCTCCATGATAGGTATATCCCCACAGAGGCCCACAATGTATATATATTTTTAATTAGTCAACTATATTAGCTACAGCATAAATGGAGTTAGGGGAAAGTAAAGTAACAGCACCATGAAAATAATTTAGAAGTGGACCATATGATAACAATTTGTTCAGAAATATGGGATCTGCTCAAAAGGTTTGGAAAATGTTTATGGCCGTGAAGCCTTGTGCTCACATGTCAATGGTGAGAAACTGGATGAAGTTAAGAAGCAAATGTTGTTGTTATTTTCAACCAGTTTAACGATTGATTAGAATGACGCCATTTACACGGGGGTTGGATTTCCATGGGGATTTCCCCAGTCATTCGGTGTGACTTCAGCAAACGATCTGTGGAATCTCCAGAGAAACAGCATTTCCCAGGTGTTTCTGTGGACCTGCTGCTGAAGTTACGATGGAGAGTCAGGAGAACTCCCAAGGAAATTCAACCAACCCGTGAGATTTATGTGCGCAAAGGGAACTGAATTTGAAAATTATAAAGTAAATCCTAACCAGCATACCTTCTAATGTAAATAACGCGTGCTTTGTCAGAGGATGCCTGACACAGTTGGTGAAATCACTTTTCAACATAGCAATAACAAAGTCCAAAAGACAATCTGAAACATTTGGGATGACCCACACAATTCTAACTCAAACCAAGAAAATTGGGTATTGATCCTGATTTGTTCAGGCTGATGAGCGGTGATTCAGCAAATAATCATTTAAATCAAAATTAGAATGAGCAAAAGGGGTACTGTGCCTTTAAGAGTAAAACCTATCTTGTTCAGGTAAAGCAATACTGCAACCTACAGGTAGTGAGATGGATGACATTGCTACACCTTATACACCTGTCTTGCAATATTCCTCATCAGCATAGTCGTGCCTGTGTGTGTGACCGGGAACACATAGGCCGGACATTGTAGACGTTCATGCGGGTGAGATCTCTTGGTCCCACCGGTGCCCCCCCCCCCCCCCCCCCCAGGGATTTCCCAGCGGCGAGGAGCGGATTCAACAGGAAGCCCCTTTGACAATGGCAGGAACAGAAGGTCCGCCACTGACCAACGGTGGGTCATCATTCAGTTGTCCGGTAAATCCTCCCATTTCTTATCCAGTCCAATAGCAGTTTATTGGCTTAAATTAATTCAAGGCATAGAAACATAGGACTTAGGAGCAGAAATAGACCATTCAGCTTTCCTAGCCTGCTTCGCCACTCGATAAGATTATGGCTAGTCTGATTGTGGTCTCTATTTCATTTTCCTGCTTTCCTCACCATAATCCTTGACTCCCAATTGTCTGTCAAAAATCTATCTAACTCAGCTTTGAATACAATTAATGTCCCAGCATCCCCGGCTTTCTGGGAAAGAGAATTCCACAGACTACCAACCCACTGAGAGAAAAGAAAAATCTTTATCCCCCATCTTAAATTCCATTGGGGGGATTCTCTGTTCCTGAGACACAATGGGTGGGATTCTCTGGCCCCCCACCGGGTCGGAGAATCACCAGGGGGGGGGGGGGCGATGTGAATCCCGCCCCTGCCAGCTGCCGGATTCTCCGGCGCTGGGGATTTGGCGGGGGCAGGAATCGCGGCGCGCCGGTTGGCGGCGTCTGGCAGCGGCCCCCCCGGCGATTCTCAGGCCCGCGATGGGCCGTGTGGCCGCCCGTTTTCAGCGGCTCCCACCGGCGTAAATTAGAGTACATGGAACATAGCACATTACAGCGCAGTACAGGCCCTTCGGTCCTCGATGTTGCTCCGACCTGTGAAACCCCTCTAAAACCCATCTACACTATTCCCTTATCGTCCATATGCCTATCCAATGACCATTTGAATGCGTTTAGTGTTGGCGAGTCCACTGCTGTTGCAGGCAGGGCATGCCACGTAGGTACTTACCGGCGAGACTGGCTCCGCGGGCAGCCATGGGGACCTCGGGGGGGGGGGGGGGGGGGGGGCGGGGGGGGGGGATCTGGCCCCGGCCTGTGCTGTGGGGGCACTCTATTTCTCCGCATCGGCTGCTGTCAGCCTCCGCGATGGCCGACACAGAGATGAACCCCAATGCACATGCGTTGAGATGATGCCAGCACACGCTGGTGCTCCCAGACATGCGCCAACTCGCGTCGGTTGGTGTGGCTCCAGGCCCCTTCCACGCCGGCCGGCGGGTCGCAAACCACTTCGGAGCCGGCCTAACCCCTGAAGGTGCAGAGGTTTCCGCACCTTCAGGGCATCCCGACGTCGGAGTGGTTCACGCCACTCCTTCATGCCGGAGTTGCCCGCCCCGCCGATTACGGCAGAATCCCCCCCCAATTGATTCCAATGAGAAACGGTGCCGGATTCGCCTGTTTCGCGATTGATACTCAAGATGCTGACAAGCCACAGCTGTATAGATACACTTCATTCCTCACACACACACCATCCCAGCCAACAAGGCGGCAGCGAGGAGAGCGGCCCCGGGATTCACAGACACTAAGCTGTCGACCCTCTTGGTTGAGGTGGAGGTGAGGCCATTGACCCTGTACCCCGGCCCGGGAAGGAGGCTGCCAGCCGCAGCCATTCGCCGTGCCTTGGCGCAGGTGGCTGAGGTGGTGAGGCTGTCAGCAACACTGTTCGGACCGGCCAACAGTTCCGGAAAAAACTGTACGGTCTCCTCAGGGTGGCCAGGGTGAGTAGGCAACACTCTGCCCCTGGCACTAACCCGTGTCCCATACACCCGTAACCCGACCCGCCCCCCCCATCATCCCCACAACTCGGAGGGTGGCCCGAATGCCCACCCTGCACCACATGCCAGTACCCATACAGGCCACCATGGCCGGGTGCCCTGACCATTGAGGCTACCAGTTACCCACCCACTGGCCTGCATGCGGACTGTCTAGCATTGTGCATTTTCTGTTTCCGCTCTTGCCCCCAGGAGAAGGCCGCTCGTAACCGTCGGGAGCGGGAGTATACTGGAGGGGGACCACCGGAATACTGGAGGGGGTCCACCGTGGTCAGCGGATCAGAAGAAAGGGAGGTTCCCAGGGTGGAGGTCAGCCGTGGGCAAGGAAGTGAAACCTTGCTGAGTTGCGGTTCCCCGTGACATGGGTGAACCACCCACCCCCCCACCCTCACTTGAACCCCATTCCTCCACACCCGGTACTGGCTGACGTGGCGCAGAGACAGAGCAAAGTGGCCCAGTTCCAGAGGGAGATGGCGCAGTCACTGGCTTTTGTGACACAGACTGAGAAGGTGGTGACACAGTCAATGGGTGATGCGGCGCAGTCCCAGACAGAGATGGTCCACTCCCTGTACTCCATGGCCGCTAGGATGCAGACCCTGGTCGAGACCAGAGCAGGCCTCCAGGACTGGCAGCGCCAGGTGGCGGGGGAGTCTCAGTGGATAGCTCCGCTTGTACCCCCATCCCATGGAGTAGCTTGGGGGCCATCAGGCATTCCGAGGACGGAGGAGCCTGTGCCAGTGACTCCCAGAGGGGAGTTGCCAGAACACCGCAGCACCTCATACCTGGTGCATCTGGTGGGCAGTGGACAGAACACCCAGGACACCCGAGCACTAGCCGGGCCCATTCAGGCCCTGTCACCCCAGAATATGGCCACCAATGGGGACCAAGGTGGGAATCACAGCAGGGCCCCTACATTCCTGCTGTACTGTCTGGGGATCCACCTAGATGTAGCATTAGGGCTGCAAGGCCAGAAAGTTAGACAGCAGTTAAGTTGGCACGGATGCAGGACATAGTTTAGTGATAGGGGCTAGAGCACAAATCTATATATACGTTGTCACATTAAACACCTGTTCACACTATTACAACCTGCCTCGGTGCTTTGTCAAATGGGTGCGAGGGGTAGTCTGGTGCGGCAAGAGGGGGGGAGCGGGGAGGGGGGGTGCGGAACGGGTGTCAACCTAGGGATTCGATGAGACCAGGTGATGGAATGGCCAGCGCACATGCAGAGATCACCCAGGTGGACATTGGAAAGTGCCAGCGTGGGCAGCAATCAGACATTGTCAAGCGATACAGAGCACCAGAGCACATCGCAGAGCGGGTTGTCATCATCCTCCACCCCATTGGCCAGACGGGTGTCACTGCCAACCCAGGGCTCACAGGTATGTATCATGGAGGGGTTTGCAAGTGAGGGCTGACCAGTGGGGGAGGGGGAGGGGGTGTGTGTGGGGGATGTGGTGTCCATGTCCCTGACCAGTAACCCCCCCCCCCCCTCAGTTGGTGAACCTGGAGGCAATCAAAGGGACCGTGTGCCCTGGCCCAGGCGCTCAGCCAAATCTCCCGTTTCACTGCAGCGGACCGGAGAATCCCGCGACTGTAACAGACGGAGAATCCCGCGACTGTAACAGACGGAGAATCCCGCGACTGTAACAGACGGAGAATCCCACTACTGTAACAGACGGAGAATCCCGCGACTGTAACAGACGGAGAATCCCGCGACTGTAACAGATGGAGAATTCCGCGACTGTAATAGACGGAGAATCCCACTACTGTAACAGACGGAGAATCCCGCGACTGTAACAGACGGAGAATCCCACTACTGTAACAGACGGAGAATCCCGCGACTGTAACAGACGGAGAATCCCACTACTGTAACAGACGGAGAATCCCACTACTGTAACAGACGGAGAATCCCACTACTGTAACAGATGGAGAATCCCGCTACTGTAACAGACGGAGAATCCCACTACTGTAACAGACGGAGAATCCCACTACTGTAACAAACGGAGAATCCCACTACTGTAACAGACGGAGAATCCCGCGACTGTAACAGACGGAGAATCCCACTACTGTAACAGACGGAGAATCCCACTACTGTAACAGACGGAGAATCCCACTACTGTAACAGACGGAGAATCCCACTACTGTAACAGACGGAGAATCCCACCGCTGTCACAGACGGAGAATCCCGCTAACGTAACAGACGGAGAATCCCGCGACTGTAACAGACGGAGAATCCCACTACTGTAACAGACGGAGAATCCCACTACTGTAACAGACGGAGAATCCCACTACTGTAACAGACGGAGAATCCCACTACTGTGACAGACGGAGAATCCCACTACTGTGACAGACGGAGAATCCCACTACTGTAACAGACGGAGAATCCCGTGACTGTAACAGACGGAGAATCCCGCTACTGTAACGGACGGAGAATCCCACTACTGTAACAGACGGAGAATCCCGCTACTGTAACAGACGGAGATTCCCGCGACTGTAACAGACGGAGAATCCCGCTACTGTAACGGACGGAGAATCCCACTACTGTAACAGACGGAGAATCCCGCGACTGTAACAGACGGAGAATCCCACTACTGTGACAGACGGAGAATCCCGCGACTGTAACAGACGGAGAATCCCACTACTGTAACAAACGGAGAATCCCGCGACTGTAACAGACGGAGAATCCCGCTGCCGTAACAGACGGAGAATCCCACTACTGTAACAGACGGAGAATCCCGCGACTGTAACAGACGGAGAATCCCACTACTGTAACAGACGGAGAATCCCGCGACTGTAACAGGCGGAGAATCCCACTGCCATAAGAGGTGGAGAATCCCGTTACCATAAAGGGTGGAGAATCCAGCCCCACCTCTCAATAGATAAAATTTCCTTGGACTTCCTCTAACACAGCATGGGTGTTTTGCTTTCTGTGAAAATTATACAATGAAACATATATCTTTATTATTATTAATATTTTTGTTTTCCTGAATGTGAAACATGCTCCTGATGTTGAGCACTGTATCAAGTGTCACAGACCCTTAGCGGCCACCAGCCCCAGGTTGAGAATGCTGGCCCTAGTGTAAAAATAGGAGTATGAAATTAGATTGAACACTGATATATATATAATATATATGAGATTAAAGTAGCTGCCAATGATTATGAGCTGGTAATCTGAGAGTGCTTTTACCTTGACAGTTTAATATTGATGTGACGATATTGTCACTTCAGCCCAAACCTAAATATGCAGTATGAATCCAGAGAGAGAATCAAATTTATCTCTGTTTCAAAGTGGAATGATATTCCTTGGGGTAGCCGATGGTTGGCGGTGATATTCTCACGTCATTCCAGCTTAATACACTTTCTATTGTAAGTAAAAAATCAAACTTGGTTGGCAACATTCTGAGGCACTTTGTGTAAAACCACCAGACCTCAGTTCAAATGCCCTGAACAGGAGTCTCTGCCTTCCTGATTGCTAAATCTTATATATTTCTAACTGTTGGGTGAGCATTCTGCCTGTGCATAAATCTAAGCACCAGCAGAGTTCTTTCTTTAAAAATATTTTTATTCCAAACTTTTAAACAAAATTATGCTGAATATCAAATAACAACATATCAACCCAACAAACAACCACAACCGTCCGCCCCCCCCCCCCCCCCCCCAAGCACCCCTCCCCCAGCCCCGACCCCCCGACCCCAAGCCCATATTGTCACACCTCAGGAATTCTGCCAGGTCGCTCCCCACACCCCTGCCTTCAGCAGCTCCCAGTCCCTCCAATACAACAAAATCCGTCTCCGGGCAATCAGGGAGGCAAAAGCCAATACATCAATGTCTCTCCTCCCCCTGGAATCCCGGGTCTTCCGACACACCAAATATCGCCAGCTCCAGACTCGGAGCCACCCCCACACTCAACACCTCGGACATCACATTCGAGGACCCCCGCCAGATCCCCGTCGGTCTTGGACACACCCAGAACATGTGGACTTTATTCGGGGGGCTCCCCCCCCCCCCACCCCGCAACCACCCGCACCCACACCAGTATTCCACCCCCTCAAAGAACTTGCTCTTCCTCGCCACCACCATGGGGCCCTCTGCACCACTTTAAACTGGACGAAGCTTAACCTCGCACACAGCGAGGACACATTCACCCTCCGCAAGGGCTCAGCACACGTCCCACCCCCACCTCCCCTCCCAGTTCCTCCTCCCGTTTGCGCCTAATATCCTCCACCAGGGTTCCCTCCCATTCCATCAATTCTTTATAAATATCCAACATCTTCGCCTCCCCTATCCCGTCCTCCGACAAGAGTTTGTCTTGTAATGCTGGAGGCGGCAGCCCCAGGTAGGACAGCACCTCTCTCCTCACAAAATCCCGAAACTGCAGGTAACGAAAACCATTCCCCTTAGGCAACCCTCTAACTCCTCCAGCCGCACACGTTTGCCCCCGATAAACAAGTCCCTGTAGTACTCAATCCCCACCTGCCCCCACTCCCAGAACCTCGTATCCAGCCTCACAGGCATAAATCTATGGTTGTTGCAGATCGGCGCCCACAATTATCTACCTTCCAACCCCAAGTGCTTCCTCCACTGTCCCCACACCCTTAAATCCACCAGCGTCACCGGGCTAACCGAGTACCTGGCTGGCGAGAATGGCAAAGGCTCCAACAACAAAGCCCTCAAACTTATTCACCTACGCGACACCACCACCGCCCGCCCCAAACCGACCTCTCCTCCACGGCCCATCTCCTCACCATCGCAATCTTTGCCGTTCAATAATAACTCAGCAAATTTGACCATGCCAGCCCCCCCTCGCCCTCATTCCAAAATAACCACCACACACGCGGGGCCTTCCCCGCCCATACAAATACCTGAGATCAACAGATTAACATTCCTGAAAAAAGACTTAGGGACAAAGTTTGGAAGGTTCTGAAACAAGAACAGAAACATAGGCAGCAACGTCACTTTCACTGTCCTCACCCGCCCAGCCAGCAACAGCGACATCACATCCCACCTCTTACAATCCGCCTTCATCCCCTCCACCAATTGAGCCAGGTTCAGTCTATGCAGCTGGGCCCAGCGCTGTGCCACCTGAATACCGAGGTACCTGAAGCTCGTCTCCACCACCGTAAACGGTAACTCGCCTGCTCTCCTTTCCTGCTCTGTGGCATCGATCGGAAACACCTCACTCTTTCCCATGTTCAACTGAAATCCTGAAAACCGACCAAATTCCCCTAAGATCTCCATAATCCCCCCAATATTGCCGAAATGTATAATAACAAGTCATCCGCATACAGTGAAATCCTATGTTTGGCACCTGCCCCCACCACCACCCCCCCAACCCCCCATCACTCTCCAGTCCTTAGAGACCCCTAGCATCATTTCCAGCAGCTCTATTGCCAAGGCAAAAAGCATTGGGGAGAGTGGGCACCCCTGCCTCGCCCTTCGGTGAAGCCCAAAGTACCCCGAACTCACTCGCTTCGTCCGCACACTCACTACCAGTGTCTTATACAGCAGCCGAACCCAATACACCAACCCCTGCCCGAACCCAAACTACCCAGGCACCTCGAACAAAAATACCGACCCCATCAGGTCAAAAGCCTTCTCCACGTCCATCGCCACCACTACCTCAACCTCCTGCCCCACAGAGGCCACCATTATCACATTAAGTAGCCTCCACACATTCGCCGACAGTTGCCTTCCTTTCACAAAACCTATCTGATCCTCCCCAGTCACCCCCGACACAGAGTCCACACTCCACAGGCGGGAATTCACCAAGAGCTTGGCATCAACATTCAAAAGCGATACCAGGCGGTACAACCCACACTGCTCTGGGTCCTTATCGATTTTTAGAATCAGGGAGATGGAAGCCTGCAATGAAATGATAAAGAGATCCACTTTCTCTCACCTCATTATACGTCCTCTTCAACAGTGGCCCCAGCTCCACCCCAAACGTTTTATAAAACTCCACTGGGTGCCCGTCCAGCCCTGGTGCCTTCCTCTCCTGCATCTCCCCCATGCAAGACAACACCTCCCTCAGCCAATCGAGGCCTCCAGGCCCTGAACCCACCCCTCCTCCACCTTGGGAAACTCCAACCCGTCCAGGAATCACCTCATCCCCTATTCCCCCTCCAGGGGCTCCGACTCATAGAGCCTCCTATAAAATGCCTCAAATACCCCATTCAAATACCCCCCCGGTCCAACACCACCGTACCCCTCTCGTCCCTCACTCTACCAATCTCCCTTGCAGCCTCCTGCTTCCTTAGCGGATGGGCCAGCATCTTACTCGCCTTCTCCCTTAATTCATAAACGGCCCCTCTGGCCATCTGCAACCGCCCCACCGCCTTCCCTGTAAACACCCACCCATACTCCATCTGGAGCCTCTGCCTCTCCTTCAGCAACTTCTCCTCTGACACCACCGAGTACCTCTGATCCATCCTCAAGATTTCATTGATCAGCTTTGCCCTCTCCTCCCGCTCCACCCTCTCCCTGTGCATCCAAATCGAAATAAATTCCCTCCCGAATTACGGACTTGAGTGCTTCCACAATGTGGCAGCTGTGAGCTCTCCTGTATCATTCACCGCCACGGAACCCCGAATGGCATCCTTCACCCGCTCACACACACCAACCCGTCTCCCAGCAGCCCCACATCCAACGTCCACTGCAGCCGTTGGGCCTCCACCTAAACCACCTACAAACCCACCCAGTACGGCACATGGTCAGAGACCACAATCGCCGAATACTCCGTGTCAGCCACCCCTGCCAGCAGCTCTTTGTCCATCATGAAAACGTCGATCCAGGAGTACACCCTGTGCACGTGACAGAAGTATTGAAAGTCCTTCACCCTTTGCTTCCGAAACCTCCACGGGTCCACGCCCACCATGCGCTTCATGAACCCCCTCTACTCCCTCGCTACTGCCGACACCTTCAACGACTTCGGACTTGACTCCAGGACCACATTTAAATCACCCCCCAAAATGAACAGTTGTGCGTCCAAATCCGAAATGTTCCCCAACACCCACCTCGTAAAATCCACATCATCCCAATTTGGGGCATAAATGATTACCAGGACCATCGGCAACCCCTCCAGTTTCCCACTGACTCCCCTTTGTGGCCCCCAGATCGGCCACAATGCTCCCCATCTCAAACGCTACCCTCTTATTGATGAACACCACCACAGGGCAGCACGGTGGCACAGTGGGTTAGCCCTGCTGCCTCACGGCGCCGAGGTCCCAGGTTCGATCCCGGCTCTGGGTCACTGTCCGTGTGAAGTTTGCACATTCTCCCCGTGTCTGCATGGGTTTCGCCCCCACAATTCAAAGGTGTGCAGGGTAGGTGGATTGGCCATGCTAAATTGCCCCTTAATTTGAAAACAAATTATTTGGGTACAATAAATTTGAAAAAAAACACACCGCCACTACCCTCGTCTTCATATCCAGCCAAGAGTGGAACACGGTCCCACCTATCCCCTCAATATTGCCTGATCCACCAACTTCAGGTGTGTGTCTCTTGTAAAAACACTGCGTCTGTCTTCAGGCTCCTCAGATGCCCAAACACACACGATCGTTTCACTGGCCCCTCCAACCCTCTCACATTCCACGTGGCCAGCCTGGTCAGGGGCTACCTGCACCCACTCCCCTGCCAATCATCCATACCCCTTCCTGAGTCAGTCCCCGGCCATCTCTCCCACTTCCCCACTGTTCCACTCAAACTACACCCATATCTGCAATCCTCCCCCCCTCAAACAAAGAACCAACCCCCTTCCGCCCCCCCGCCCCCCCCCCCACCTTCCTCCTGACAACCACCCATTTTGCTTCTGTTAACTAGCCCACCCAGTGAGCATACAGTCTGAGGGGTGGGATGGAGGCGAGTACCCTCCCTACAATTGCCTCCAGTGTGCTGAGGGGTCTGTCATGGAAGTTGGGGGCCGAGAGGGCCGTGCTGGGCTGGGCGGGTTCCTGGGATGGGGGGGGGGGGGGGGAGCATTTGGTTGCTCTTCCCAGCTGCAGCCTTTGAAACTTTTAAACGGTCAGACAGTATCTATAAATTAAAGTTCTCTCATAATAAAGAGGAAGTCTTCCCATCTGTACCCCTAAACCCTATTATGAGCTCAGACCAGACCCCAACAATGGCTAGAATACTAGACAGACACTCTAGGTTTTCATTTTAATTTAGTAAGACTGTGAGGAAAGTATACCTCACTCCTGGAGTGGTTTCCTGAAGAAATAGGAATTTTGTATATTAAAACAAATAGCATTGCTAACACAATTAGAAAACATCTTTAACATCACACCAGAAAATAGCTAACAGTTACCACTTAAACAACGGTGGTCAATACAGTGAATACAATACCCATAACTGCTATCCTTATTCCCATTCAAACAAGACAAAAATCCATCTCAGCACTCAATCCACTTCAAGTAGCATACCTCATAGGAATACCTGCTCTTAAAAAGGTGTTCTTTGAAAAAGAGTGATCGTTTGACACTGCTTTTTAAAAAGATCGGAATCCTGTCAGAACCATGCAGAAATTCTGCATGTCTTTAGAAGATGCTTCTCAGCTTGTTTCAGTTCCCCTTGTTCTCAGACAAGTCTGCACTGCATGAAAAGACTGTTAATTTATTTTAATTGAACTGCAGTGAGAACAAACTGCTTGACTTCTAGTCACAGCTTCACCTAGAATTCTATTGACCTGCTTTTCCTGCAAAATGCCTGATACCGTAGCTCCACCCAGTAACAACATCATCCAACCAAGCTGAAATCAAATTAACTCCACAGGGAATCCCCTTAATCCAAACAAAATTGCATTTGCCCAATCTTTTTACAATTGTTTAATTGCACCCCTGACTCCCAAAACCTTTGTTGTCTTTCAAAATAGGACTTATTTGAAAGCATGGTTGCAGCAGTCGCACACACACACACTAACCCCAGCTTTTAAACCTTACTGCACCAAATACCGATAATACAATACGTCTGAAATTCCTACATTCATCGCAACCCTTTAAACAGCCTATCGGTATACGAAGTTCAAGGCTCTGTTACATGAAGGTAAAAGTAAACTTTAATGTGGTGGAAAGCTTTGAAATGTTTTTCTCACAGTCAATTTCACTGCCCTTTAAAGTATTGAAGCTTTTTAGAAGGCTAACAGCTTTGAACTGCATTGTTTCCATTCAATTTCTGGCTCCATTGCCTCCTAAAAGCTTTTCCATTGACAGATCTAGGCAGTTTTAAAGAAAGAATTAAGATTGTTTAATTATATATCTATGCAAAGATCTATTAACTCAGGGGAACAGGTCATTTTCTAACCACAGTTTTTTAAAAAAGGCTATCTCTTTGATTCCAAGTGCTTCCTAGAAAGAACAGTTGTTATACTGCACATGTTTATAGCTTCACTTCCCGCTCTTAAACTGCTGTGTTTGTACAGCAGGGTAACTTCATCAACATGAAGACAAAAAGAACCAGCTAGAAAACAAAGCCACCAACATTCTACACGACTGAAATCCTCAGGATCTTCTCTGCAAAAGGGGAGTGAAATATCAGCACCATTTCTACAAAGGTCCCAGAGCGATTGGGAAATGCCTTTTGCCAGAATAATACATATATTTGAATAGTTTGTGTGAGCAGTGCTAAATGAATTCATAATCAAATGAAGTCGGGTTGCAGTACAAAAGTGGTCACAAAGTTTATTGAAGGTTTGTGAACTGTTGTACTGATCAGTGACAATTCCATGAGGATTTCCCACTCGTCCATTGTGACTCTGGAGGGACAGGCACAGGAACGCTCGGAAAATGTTTATTTCAACACAAACCCTCCTGCAGACACTGGAGTGAATGATCTCCTTCTGTGCTCCATTTCTAATATCCTATGATACATGCAGCAACAAATAGCAGAACAGCCAGCTAAAGGTTTTCCAGTGTGTGATTCCCCACAGTACAGAATATACACCTGCAGATAATATTACATTGATAACATGCCAGCCGACACCTGAATCCCAGCACAACCCATAAACTGTCATACCCCACCACAACCCTGACATCCCAACGCAACACTCACACCCCAACGCAACCCTCACACCCCAGCACAGCCTTCACATCCCAACGCAACCCTCCAATCCCAACGCAACCCTCACATCCCAACACAACACTCACACCCCAACGCAACCCTCACATCCCAACACAACACTCACACCCCAATGCAACCCTCACATCCCAACACAACACGCACACCCCAATGCAACCCTCCCATCCCAATGCAACCCTCACGCCCGAGCACAGCCTTTACACCCCAACGCAACCCTCACAACCCAACGCAACCCGCACATCCCAACGCAACCCTCACATCCCAACGCAACCCTCACAACCCAACGCAACCCGCACATCCCAACACAACACTCACACCCCAACGCAACCCTCACATCCCAACACTCACACCCCAATGCAACCCTCCCATCCCAATGCAACCCTCACGCCCGAGCACAGCCTTTACACCCCAACGCAACTCGCACATCCCAACGCAACCCTCGCATCCCAACGCAACCCTCACATCCCAACGCAGCCCTCACACCCCAATGCAACCCTCACACCCCATCAGAACACACACCCACCACCACCTTCACACTCCACCACATCCCTCACGCCCCACCACAACCCTGACACCTCAGCACAACCCCACATCCCAGCAGAAACAGGGAGCAGGACGAAAAGTGAAGACATTTTGTGGGGAAGAGGTACAGCAATTCCCCAGACATTCGGAGCTGATGGCTTCTGTTTCCCAGGAATAGTCGGCAGCATTATAACAGTGTTCTGCTCATATGGCCCCAGGCTGAAATCTTGTCATAGTTCTGGGGCGATCCGTGCACAACTAGTAAGATGATGATGCATCAGCACACAGCAGTACTGAACCAGTAATCACAGCAGGAATGACAGGTATAGGCTATTTCCTCCAGTGGCTGAAAATTATTTCTATTAGACTGACTTTGCTATCACCAAACAGTTAGGGGAGAAAAAAATATTAAATAAGAACCCAGAAACTAAAAATGTTCAGACCACTAATTGTTCTCTGTACTTTTGAGCATTGAGGAAGTGGCAGATATGTTAAAGTGAGTTATTCGTAGTCATGTTTAAGAAAATGAAAACAATATCAGCGGTTTTCAGTACTGGTCAATCATGTACTTCTTCAAAAGATATACCAGCACCAGAAGCAGTCCACAGAAGGTTCACTAGGTTGATCTTGTGTATGGAGGGATTTTCTTATGAGGAGAGGTTGAGTAGATTGAGCCTGTGCCCATTGGAGTTTAGAAGAATGAGAGGCGGCCTCAGAGTAAGGGTCGCCCATTTAAAACAGATTAGGAAGAATGTCTTCTCTCAGAGTGTAGTGAACCTGTAGAATGTGTTGCTACAGAGAGATCTAAAGGCCAGGATGTTAAGTATGTTCAAGGATGGGATAGTGGTTAGCACTGTTGCTTCACAGTCACAGGTTCGATTCCCAGCTTGGGTTACTGTCTGTGCGGAGTCTGCACATTCTCCCAGTGTCTGCGTGGGTTTCCTCCAGGTGCTCCGGTTTCCTCCTACAAGTCCCGGAAAATGTGTGTTAGGCAATTTGGACATTCTGAAATCTCCCTCCGTGTACCCGAACAAGCGGCAGAGTGTGGCGACTAGGGGCTTTTCACAGTAACTTCACTGCAGTGCTAATGTAAGCCTACTTGTGACAATAAAGATTATTATTATTCTAATCAGTAAGGGCATCAAGGGTTACGGCGATAAGGTGGGAAAGTGGAGTTGAGGATTATCATACCAGATCAGTCATGATCACGTTTATTGGTGGAGCAGACTCAATGGGTAAAATGCTCCTACATCGTATGATCACTGTGGTAACGTTCTGCATCTAATTGAGATGATAAGTCTGTGATACATGGCTACTTGTATCCAACTTCCAAGAGACCTGTCTGTGATAATCCCATTATGGGATCATCAAGAAAAGCACCGTCTAAAATCAAAACAGTAGACTGCGTTAATAGCAGAGGGGAGGTCAGCACCGTCTGAAAGCAAAAACATGACTTGTTCATGTATTTTCACTTTCAGACAGGGTCTCTGCTATTAACACATTCTGTTATTTTGCTTTTAGTCATTAGTGACCTTTATTCTGCTTTTAACACCGGGTGCAGGATTTTTAGGAAGGCAGGGTTTCCCTCCACCATCGAAGAGTCTATCTGCCTCAATATAATATAATAATCTTTATTGTCACAAGTAGGCTTACATTAACACTGCAATGAAGTTACTGTGAAAATCCCATGGTTGCCACATTGCAGCGCCTCTTCGGGTCCAATTCACCTAACAGCTCGTCTTTTGGGACTGGTGGGAGGAAACAAGAGGAAACCCACGCAGACACAAGGAGAACGTGCAGACTCCATACAGACAGTGACCCAAGCCCGGAATCGAACCTGGGATCCTGGAGCTGTGAAGCAACAGCGCTAACCACTGTGCTACCGTGTGTCACGCAGATTTCATGCCCCGACGAGCATTAATTGCCTGCAGGCCTTTCACGTGGGATGACGTCCAACCTCAGTGAACTGACCGGTGATTTGATTGGCCAGCAGGCCTCTCACCCTGCAGCACCACAGCATAAAATTACAGAGGGGTTGGGGCAGGCAAAAAACACAGCAGGGAGCCCAAGCTAGTGTTGTGCTCACAACGTCCCCTCCCGGTTAGATGGTATTGAGGCTCAACTCTGGACCAAAGCTTTAGATTTGAATATCATCATTACCACTTCCCCCCTTTTGTGTTCCATGACATCTTTGTCATGTCATCCCACCCCCCCATCCCATCCCCCCCCACATCCCATCCCACCCCCCCACATCCCATCCCACCCCCCCACATCCCATCCCACCCCCCCCCACCCATCCCACCCCCCCACCCATCCATCCCACCCACCCACCCATCCCACCCCCCCCATCCATACCACCCCCCCCCATTCATCCCACCCCCCATCCATCCCACCACCACCCCCCCATCCATCCACCACACCCCCCATCCATCCCACCCCCCCCATCCATCCCCCCATCCATCCCCCCATCCATCCCACCCCCCATCCCTCCCCCCATCCCTCCCCCATCCATCCAACCCCCCATCCATCCCACCCTCCCCCATCCATCCCCCCATCCATCCCCCCCATCCATCCCACCCCCCATCCCTCCCCATCCATCCCACCCCCCATCCATCCCACCCCCCCATCCATCCCACCACCCCCCCATCCATCCCCCCATCCATCCCACCCCCCATCCCTCCCCCCCATCCCTCCCCCCATCCCTCCCCCCATCCATCCCACCCCCCATCCCATCCCCCCATCCCCCCATCCCATCCCATCCCCCCATCCCATCCCCCATCCATCCCATCCCACCCCCCCCCATCCATCCATCCCACCCCCCCCCATCCATCCCATCCCACCCCCCCACCCCACCCCCCCATCCATCCATCCCACCCCCCCCATCCATCCCATCCCACCCCCCCCCATCCCACCCCCCCATCTATCCCATCCCATCCATCTATCCCATCCCATCCATCTATCCCATCCCATCCCATCCATCCATCCCATCCCCCCCACCCCCCAATCCCATCCCATCCCCCCACCCCCCAATCCCATCCCATCCCCCCATACCCCCCATCCAACCCCCCCCCATCCAACCCCCCATCCATCCCATCCCACCCCCCATCCCACCCCTCCCACCCCCATCCCTCCCCTCCCACCCCCCCCCCACCCCACCCCCCCCCCACCCCTCCCCCCCCCCCCCCCCCCCCACCCCATCCCATCCCCCCCCACCCATCCCACATCCCCCATCCCATCCCAGACTTTCTATTTTGCTCTCCCACCTTAAAACCATCACAGTTGTGCCTATCTTTAGCTCCGAAGACGAGTCACAAGGACTCGAAACGTTAGCTCTTTCTCTCTCCACAGCCGCTGCCAGACCTGCTGCGATTGTCCAGCATTTTCTGCTCAGGTTTCAGATTGCAGCAGGATTTGCTTTTGCCGGCAGTGCCTGGGGTCTCCTCTGGCCTGGCCACGAACACAGAACGCAACGTGATTTGAAACCTAATGCCTGCTTTTACAGAATGATTGCGGGCTCGGCGGCTGCATTCACTTTTGCTCCCGTTGCTGATATTGGGGAATGCCAAAGGATCATTAATGCAGCTCCGTCTGAACAACCCGTTGACAAATCACAGTCCATTTAAAAGTGCCCGTTGCAAATTCCTCTGCGGTTTCCACTAATGTGGGTGGGGGTGGGGGTTCTTTAATTCTCAATCAAAGAAAACAACCTTCGACTCTTATTGACAATATGACTCCAATTTACAACTCAACTGTGGCCCCGGCAGCCTGCACTAATGCTAATGCTGTCTTCTCTCCCAAGGCAGAATAAAAGGCCAGGCTATAAATAACATGAAGGTGCTGGCTCTTCGCTTTCCAAATTGGGAGCAGCTCGGGATTGACCTTTGCTTCCCAGACTGACTCCCTCCCTCCCTCTAGCCCAGTGTGGGCGATTAGCTGGAAGAGGTCGGAGACCAGCCCAGCCGGCACCGAGCCAATTCACCAGGGATGGACTGAAGTTTGGTGTGTGTGTGTGTCTGTGTGTGTGCTGACATTCCCGATCGCATCTGCAGTCTCAGATCAGTTAAAAGATATCCCAAAATGCCAGGACAGCAACAACAACAAGAGCCACTTACCTTGCCCATGCCCTGACCTGCAGCTGCCCCCCTGAGACAACAGTGCTCAGAGACCGGGAGCTTCCCCGGTTCCCGGGAGCGGAGCCAAACTCACAACTTCAAAGGTTCCTGTTGATTGGGATATGTTCGTTTCCAAAGAGTACCGTACGGCGGAGAGGGCTCTTTGCTCTGCTCTCTGCCCTTCAGGAATCTGTTTGGGTTTTCTTTGCTGTTTTTTTTTCTTGAAAAGAAACGCAAAAAAATTAATTCCCACAAGAGCTATAATAGCTCTGAGTCTTTGGAGGACCATTCCATAAGATCCCTACAGTGCAGAAGGAGGCCATTCGACCCATCGAGGCTGCTCCAACCTCCGAAAGTGTATCCTACCTAGGCCTACCAGAGAAACAGAGTTGACTTTTCAGGTCTGTGGCCTTTAATTCTGATGAAAGATTAACCTGCTAAAACATTAAACACAGATCATTTATACTTGCATAGAAACACACATTAAAAAATAAAAGTAGGAGGCCATTCGGCCCTTCGAGCCTGCTCCGCCATTCATTATGATCATGCCTGATCATGAAGTTCAATACACTGATCCCCCCCCCCCCCCCCCCATATCCCTTGATTCCTTTAGCCCAAGAGCGATATCTAATTCCTTCTTGAGATTACGCAACAATTTGGCCTCAACTACTTTCTGTGGTCGTGGATTCCACAGATTCACCACTCTCTGGGTGAAGAACCTTCTCCTCACCTCAGTCCTCAAACTATGACCCCTAATTCTGGACTCCCCCACCATCGGGGACATTCTGTCCGAATCCACCCTGTCTAATCCAGTTAGAATTTTATATGATTCTATGAGATCCCCCCCTCACTCTTCTAAACTGCAATGAATATAACTCTAACCGGTCTCTCCTCACATGACAGTCCCGTCATCCCAGGAATCAGTCTGGTAAATCTTTACTCCACTCCCTCCATAACAAGAATATCCTTCCTCAGATAAGGACATCAAAACTGCACTCAATACTCCAGGTGTGGCCTCGCTAACACCCTATAGAATCGCAGTAAAACATTCCTATTCCTGTACTCAAATCCTCTCGCTATGAAGGCCAACATACCATTTGCCTTCCTTACTGCTGCTGTACCTGCACGCTTACCTTCAGCGACTGATGCACAAGGACACCAAGGTCTCACTGAGTATCTGTCTCTCTCAATTTACACCAGTTCAAATAATAATCTACCTTCCTATTTTTGCTACTGAAGCAGATACTATTACATTGATCCACATTATACTGCATCTGCCATGCATATGCCCACTGACTCAGCATGTCCAGTCACACTGGCGTATCTCTGCATCCACCTCACACACAACTTTGTATCATTTGCAAATTTGGGGATAATAGATTTAGTTCCCATGTCCAAGTTATTAATATATAATGTGAACAGTTGGGGTCCCTGCAGTATCCCCACTAGGCACTGCTTGTCAATCAGAAAAAGACCCATTTACTCCAACTTTTCACTTCCTGTCTGCTAACCAGCTTTCTATCCATCTAGAGACACTATCTGCACTCCCATGCACTTTAAATTTGCAAAGTAATCTGTTGTGGCAGACCTTGTCGAAAGCTTTCTGAAGGTCTGAATAAAACAGTCAGTGGTTCTCCCTGGTCAACTCTATTAGTTACATCTTCAAAGAATTCTAGTACATTTGTCATATATGATTTCCCTTTTGTAAATCCATGCTGACTTTGTCTGATTAAACCAAATGCTGTGCTATGAAATCCTTGATAAAGAACTCTAGGGAATTCCCTAATACCAACATTAGGCTCAATGGCCTATAGTGTCCTGTTTTCTTTCTATCTCCCTTTTTGAATAGCGGAGTTATATTAGCTACCCGCCAATCTGTAGAAACCTTTCCAGAGTCCAAATAATTTTGGAAAATGGATCTACAGTTTCTACGACCACTTCCTGGATATTAACTGCCTTCAATCCCATTAATTTCCCCAAAACCATCTCTACTAATACTGATTTCCTTGGCTCCTCACTAAAACGTGTGTTACTCAGAACTTCTGGTACATTATTCATGTCTTCCTTTGTGAAGACAGAAGCAAAGTACAAATTTAGTTCCTCGGCCATTTCTTTGCTCCCCGTTATGAATTCCCCCATCTCTGACAGTAAGGGGCCCACATTCGTTTTGTCAATTTTTTTCTCTTTGCATACCTATAGAAATCTTTACAGTCAATTTTTATGTTCCCCGCCGGCTTACTTTCATATTGTATTTTCCCCTTGTTAATCAATCCCTTGGTTTGCCTTTGCTGCATTTGAAACGGTTCCCAATCCTCAGGTCTATTGCTTTTTCTTGCTAATTTGTATGTCTCTTTGAATCTAATACTCTCTAATTTCGCTTGTAAATCATGGTTTGGCCACCGTTCCCTTTCTACTCTTGCGCCAAGTGGGAATAGAAATAGGAATATCCTTTATCTATCACTCTCAGTGGTTCTGCACCTTTGTTAGTAAGTGGATAGCAGAATGACTATGATGAAAACGAATAGCAACGCGTGCATTTGTAATCGATTTTCACAATACCAGGAGTGCCCCAAAGCGCTTTACAACCAATGATTTCGTTTTAAATAGTAAGAAAAGCGGCTGCCAAATTGCACAAAATCGAATCCCTGGTGAGCATGAAATATCTCTGATCAATGTGAGTGTTGATAGCACACCATGGCCAGGGTAAAGGAAGCGGAATGTGAATTCATTGTGCGATGGATATTGTACACGCCGCCTCTTCGCGCAAACACACACACACACAGGTTGGTAAATTTAATTTATCTTTGCTTAAAATTTGAGGTTGAAGAACGATATTGAGCAAATGCTGAACTCCCTGTTGACACTGTGGGTAGAGAGTTTGTGTCGCAGTGGGTCGCGTCTCTGCCTTTGAGCCAAGAGATTCGCGACCCACCGCAGGGGCTTGTTGGCCAACTAGGGAAAGTATTGACCTGCATTGGCTGGAAGTAAGAGTGCGGAAGATTCTTGAGTCGCCCCTCAAGCTATACGCCCCTGGCGAAACTGGTGGAAGTTTGCCTTAGTGGACCACTAGGTTTGGAATGGGACTTTGTATTTCTGAGAACCATATATATATAGAGAGAGAACTTAATACTAACTCCAACCAGTTAACTCTTACTCTCTCCACAGATGCTGCCAGACCTGCTAAAGAATATTTTCACTGTAATAATGAAACGTGTAACGAGGAATGTGTTTGGATGGATGGATGGTCAGGCGTTCAACCTGCTTCTCATAGGGTGTGGGTCTATTTTCACTCTGAGATCCTCGGAAGGCAATGTCACGAAACGTGCAGAATCGTGCAGACATGGTGATCTGGGAGACTGACTTGCTGCTGCAAGCTGGGTGTCGATAACTGAGAGATGCGCCGCCCAGCGGTGACTTCAGAATCTGCAGGTCTCCCTTGCAACCCTGCGAAAAATACGTGTGGATCGTGGGAGCGATTGTCACGGAAAAGCGGGCGGATTGTAACAGTGGCGGAAGAGGGAGGGGTAAAATAGGACTGCTACACGCCCAATGGCGTTCGGGCATCAACAGGAACTGCCTATTTTCGGTGTTTCCCCAACTCCACGAGAGTCCGTGTGCAAGAGACGATAAGTGAGCATTGTATGTTTGAAGAAAATTTCGGTTTTTAGGGAAGCCTCTTTGAGTCTCCCTGCTCTCTCGAAAGGAGCTCCGATGGGTCGTCTCCCTCTGTAACTTTTCAATGTCATTTCTTGCAGTTTTCAATACATAAATTAAGCACCAACGCAAAGCTAAGCATGTAACTTGCCTGCTGATATGCTGTTAATAGGGGTACAGTTAAACTGTGAAAGAGGTTTCGGGACCTACACACTACCCCATAAAGGAATCGCAATAGGAAAATGGATCAAAGTCGGGGGTGACCCCTGTAAACGGTCAAATGATAAAAATGCAAGGCTCCAGTGGTTAGACAAGGACATTGCAATTGAGCTGAGCAGAACACGCGAAGTATTGGGAAACGTACCACAAGAGATATACAAAAGATTGGAGAGAGTTAGAGAAGCGAAGCCACTTATTCCAAACGCAAAGCAGATGAATTACCAGGAAATATTTTAAAATCTGGGGGGGGGGGGGGGGCGCTGATGCCCACAAATTGTTAATACCACCGAGAGGATATACTCGGATTATTATTCGAAATCAGTGCAGAAATGTAGGACCGTGCATTTACATGTGATGAAAAGAATTTGAAACCAGATGCTGGGAGGAATTTATCAAACTGGAGTGAGAGATGTTTGGAATGACCTGCTAAGAGGGGTTTTTTTTTTGTGTGTGTGGAGAGTTTAGAATAACCTTTCCTTTTTATATTTAGGAGAAATGAGCTTCGATGGGTCCAAAGCAATTTTCCCCCTTTTGAAAATTTTTACAAGATAAGGTTCCTCACAGTTTTCCGGACACAAATATTGTGCTATTGCAACATTAAATAGACAAACTTTCATTGGCAGTTTCACCCCAGTCAATGCTTCGTCTTGGGGCAGGTGTGACTGGAAAGGGGACGATTCATTTGTTGTGAAACTTCACTTGTATCATTTCGGGAAGACTGGGCTATTTACTGCACTGGAAAATGAGGAATGACAAGGTTGGGGAATACAGCATTTTTATTTCATGGATCAGTGACAGGATTGGTCACTTTATTTTTTTTTAAAAGGTTCAAATCCTATTTTCGCCGTGTTAAGCTAAAAATCATTTTGGAGTTGAACATGTTAAGTCCGGGGAGGAATGCCAGCGATATAAGCCAAATAATAAATAGTCCTGTTTGATTTCATGCGCCACCCGCCCACTGCACCAGTTGTTTTGAAAGTAACGTAAATGTCAGCTTTGCCTGTTGCAGAGCGGGTGATCTTCGAGATCTGTGCGGGTCATCAACCTGGGGAATACAACGTTATCTTTTGACCCGAAGTTTGATGCAATAGTCCGGACGGCCCTGGAACGTTTAGATCCGTGTACTATTAACCTCCAATTCAGACTTGTGTTAGGTGCAAATAAGTTGCCTCCTCGGATCAGCGGGCTACAGGAGCAGGGAATTTTTAAAGGGAATAAACACGGAACAGTACTTCCGAATTATTTACTGTTAAACCCAGATATGATTCAATCAATTGGCAGGCCCTTCAAATTATAATGTTTGCCCCTTGGAAATGAACTTGGTGCTAATTCTGGAGATCAACATGTTTCAGCAGGATGATCAACGACAGTTTCCTTTTCAGTTCTTTCAAAGTCCGATCAATTCGTTCGTTCATTCATTCCAGCTCTTATATACAGGTGGCTTTGTGATCCAACAGACTAGAATGAGCCCGCATACCCGGGAGGCTTGAAGCATGGAAACGAAGCACGCGTTATGGGGTGAAGACGAACAGTTTTGTGACTCGTCCTGAGCTTTCGTGTCCGCAAATCGAAATCTGCTGGAACCAGGCGCCGAGAGGGATACATTCCCTGTAAACTCTGAATAAACACATCAAGCATTTCATTCCTCAGGGTCTCAAATTTTCTGAATGGCTGACTTTAATTGGAATCCATTAAACCCGTAATCGCTTTTTCATTTATATATATATAGAGCTCGCTGATGTAAGTGTAGAAAATAAACGTAAACGTGAAATACAACTGATTCCATGCTCAGTAAAATTTCACAACCTCTCATTGTAGATTGGGGACTCGTGTTTCCTGCATCGGGGCCTTCCGTTTATTTATGACATAACAAATTGGTTTGCCTCTATTTGTGATGGCTGGGTTTAAAAGATAACTGCAACATTTGAGCGGAATTTTAAAGAATTTGACTTGAAATCCTCAGAGTACTTGGCAGAGAAACGGGAAAATATCGCACATGTGCAGTTGGGTTATCGCGTTTACTGATGTGTTTCAGGGGGCTCGGCGCAGCTGTATCATCCTGATTTATTTTTGATGTGACAAAGAGAAATGCCCCTTATTCCTGTTGTTCAGACTCATTGTGGGGTGGGGTGTATGTGGGTGGGGTGGGATGTATGTGGTGATCTATTTCATCCAGGGATCCACCTTGTCACACAAGGCTAGTCAGGACCATCGACCATGGTCAATGTTTTGTTTTCATTTCGCAGGACAGAAACAGCCCTTGGGCGTTGCAATCCCTTCCATCGGTAGCCCAGTGCCAGTGAAGATGAAACAGCCATCTGAACGTCCCCATGATGTATATTCCGCGATGTATGAGGGAATCTGACGCTTCTATGTGGGTTAAACTATCTCTGAATTGGGAGCTTGAACTTCATTTTCGACTGGACGTTTCTACTCTGTGCATTTCTCCTCCCGTGTTAGCAATATATACATGAAACCGTGGAGGAAATGGGGAAATAACACCAAACGCTCTTCAAACACCATACTGGACTCAATCAGGCTCTACCTTTCTCAATATGGCACTGCCCCCCCTCAATGTCCATTGGGACAGGTTGAGTGGCGCAGGGAGCCGGGAGTCCTCCTATTCGGGTCGCGAAGAAGGCAGACAGGACAGGCAACACGAATATGAATGACAAAACAGAGAGGTGCTGGGCTCAGGACTGTGGGAACTCGGGGAGCAGCAGTTGGGATTCTTTATTTCCGGTTTGAAACCTGGAGGATCAGAAAAAACACTTTGGATTCGCTGATGATGGGCTTCTCTGTCCCATGATGATTTTTTAAAAAAAGTATGTGTCGGCCCGCAAGACGGACAAAACTAGGTCGAAAGAGACGGCATGTCAGCCGGCGTCTGAAAGAGATCCCTGGGTAATGATCTTGGTCAGAACTGTCCCCATAAAATGGACATAACCCAGAGAGTGAGAGCCCTTGCTGTTTACAGACGCCGGCAGATTGCTTGTCCCATATTTACTTTACTCCTTTCAGCGTTCAGGCAAGGGGAATATTCGTGTTTGACATCCTCGTGTGTGTGTGTGTGTGTAAGTAAAGTTGCCATAGTCCCAGTTGACCATGGGCTGCTTTCCCCTTTGCGGGGGAGAGCTGACTGGTGGGATTTAACCTGAGTCGTCACACCTCAGGCGAGGGGGGAGGTTGAGAAGGTTTTCCATTTGGGGTGCAACTTTATTCATGAAAGCTACCCCGTAGGAATGAACCTGCTTCAAAAGATGCATGTGAGTCGTAAGGGAAAGTGTGTATTGGAGCAACTGATGTGCTGAAGGATTTTTCGTCTTAATCCTGTTTTTCTATTTTGTTTTGACAGCGATCCGTGACAGAGTTACATTTTAGCTGGAGATGCATAAAAGCCTTGTGGTGAAGCAGGGCAAGGATTGGCCGGTGGTCTGTCCACGTGCACACAGCACCACCAAAACTGGCCATTTTCCCCACTGGATAATGTAACAGTAACAGTGTAAGTGGGCAGCACAGCAAACTCTTTTTAATGTACAAAGAGGCATTAAAAACGGAGAAATCTGTATGTGTGTGTGTCCAATTTGTCTTCGGCCTCTCCCAACCAGATGAGTGTCAATTTAAACATTAGTGAGATATCCCTCGGTAGAAATACACGACTCGTCCCCCTGGCAACAGCGGACGCGGCATCTTCTCTCAGACATTACTGTCACTGCTCATTCACAATGCATAAAAATGTAGCAGATTGCCGGCACCGTTCAAATGCAGAGGGAGATATTTGTTCTCAAATCGTTTCCGCGTTCGCTAGAGATGGGGAGAAGGGGGCTAGATTGGGAGACAGTGCCTGGTGAGCTCGCCCATTGATTGGTGAAGCAGAGGAGGAAAGCTCTGTGATAAAAGCAAATGACTGCGGATGCTGGGATCTGAGACAGAAACAGAAAATGTTGGACAATGTCAACAGGTCTGACAGCATCTGTGGAGAGAGAAGGGAGCTCACGTTTCGAGTCTCTTTGCCAACGCTGGAGAGAACTGGAAATAGGACCAGATTTATCCTAATGAGCAATGATTTAACCTGTTGGGATAGCGGGTAGGTAAAGCAGTGGGGTTGGATACAGGGTCAGCGATAGGTGGCGATTGACAAAGATGTTGTGGACAAAAAGACAAAATGAATGTAAAAGGAGTGATCAAGGATAAGAAGGGTGCTGATAGTCGTACATAAAGAGATTAGAATATGTCAATGGCGGAACAATGGTAAGCAAAGTGTCCAAGGACAATCTGGAACTGATGGTCTTACTGTGGGGAGGGGGGAGACAATGGTGAGGGACAAACGGATCCATGGAAGAAATGGATATAAATTGATAGAAATTTTAAAAATGGGTGAATATGAGGAGAGAGTTCACAGTTTGAAGTTGTTGAACTCAATGATAAGGTTGTATTGTGCCTTGGAGAACTTGTTATTGTCGGGTGATCCCTCACCCGCCCCCGCTGTCAACAGGCTCAGAAAGCAGACAGGATTTGCGCTTAATGTTTCCACGAATATGTCTAATACGTGAAGGAAGCTAAAGGGAAGATAGCTACACACCATTGTAGCTAATATGCGCACCCTTAAAATGCAAGTCAGGAGTCATCACTGATTGTATATTTGAAAGAAAAAGACATGATCCCGTCTGACAATTAGAAATCTTTGCACTTTCGATGTTCTTTTTCTTTAACGGGGCAGTTGCAATCTCTAAGCACAAACATACAAGAGACACCAAAGCAAAGGTCAAAACTACACATGTGCCGGAAAATCCCGAAATGTGGAAATCGAAGTCTGACGGAATGTGGCGACTAGGGGCTTTTCACGGTAACTTCTTTGCAGTGTTAATGTAAGCCTACTTGTGACAATAAAGAATATTTTTAAAGAATAATGCCTAACTGATTATATGATTTTTACTGCAGCCCCTCCAGCTCCGGGTGCTGTGTCAGGTCTCCCTGGGACCATTTCTGACCCTTATCACAGCAGCCGCCAGTCCCCCCCCCCCCCCCCCCCCATCATCGAATCTGCTCTTTCAGGCAATTTGAAAATAATCCTCAATCAGGGTATTTCTTCAGAAGCAAAATTATTGGAGGGGGTGGATGCAGCCCAGTTCTGTGTTTCCTTAAGAGTTACTTCTTACATAAGCACAGCAGAAGATTGACGTTATTGTTTGGATTTAAAATAATGTCAGTCGAATTCTTCCCAGACAATACGGCTTGTAAACGTCCGTGTTTATATTTTGTCTAACTTGCGCTGGTCGCAATCTGATCTGAACAGTTTGGGGTTCCAGTCAAACTGCAATGCAACAATACCAAACGAATGGAAAAAAAAACAAGACGCGGTCTCAACGATTGCAAACGCAAATGAGTTGACCATTGGGCTAATTCGGACGAAGACTTTAAAATCGCGGACAGGATATTCAAATGGGTTTTTTAAAAGTCCTAAGATGCACAATTCAACGCGGGGAGAAGGGGCATTTTTCTGACACTTTAGTTAAGAGATACTCCAGTTATAGTGTGTGACAACTACGTTTGTGAATCGGTGAGTGAAATGTCCACCAGGTTCTTAACATGAAACACGCATTTCAAACCAGCGTGGTTTATTCATTTCTAGCTCCCCAGGACAAAGTTATTCTGTCCCCTCTGCCGAATGCTGTGAACGCTGACAGCTGCTCATGAAGTTGAAGGGTTTTTTTTTTACATTCAAATACGAGCCAATGTCTCTACTTAATCCGCCGGATAAAATCTCCAGCATCCTAACAAATAAGGAAGAGTCGAGAGAAAATAAACAACGGGGTTACACACTTGGCCTTCAGTGAGCGCGTTGTCAAGAATGGGCAATCGCAGATTCTCAAAATGTTCTGAAGTGCGGTGGCAGTGCCGGTGGTGACTTTGGAACGGATCACAAAGAGGTGAATGTACCTCGCCCAAAATATACCAACATCTTACCCCAAAAATGGACTGAGAGCGCATGCCTGCATTTCCAAGGACACCCTAATTATTGCCAATAACTAATATACAGAGACACTCTGGGTATTGTGATGGACACAGCGGGTTGTTGTACTTCCTCCTCGCAATTAATCAAGGCTCTCTTGTTGGAAGGTGAAGTCTGGAAGGTGTGCTATTTCTTCCTTTGCGAGTTTTGTGGATTTGAGTTCAGACACAATCGAGTCATATTTTGTGTGTGTGTGTAAATCGCCGCAACCGTTGCCTGGGCTGGAGGGGAAGCTGTCGACGCCTGTTCAGATAATTTTGCTTTTCTTTGTCTAATTATTGTAGTGCTCCGGGGGGTGGGGGGGGGGGGGGTGCTGACTGCTGGCTGGAGCGGTAAACTGACACCCGCTCTGTGTGTGGTACAGACCAGGCTTGATGAAAACGGTCTGCTTCCACTCACGTCAAAGCTAGTTATCCTGAACAATACTCCACACACACAGGACTCATCCAACACAACCTCGCTCATTTTGCCTCTCTCTCTCTCTCTCTGTCTAGTCACCTTTCTCACTCCCCTTCTCCCTTCGCCGTCTTTTCGCACATTCGTTCTTTTTTTTTATTCCATCACCTCGCTTTCACGAATCGCTGCTATCACGTAAAGGAAGACAACCCTCTTTTTAAAACAACAAAATGCACTGTTTGACGCGAAGTCCTGCTCTGGGGCGATTTATGAGAGGCACGATATGGTTTAACTCTTTCCTAAAGTTCTTTAGAACTAATTGTCGTGAACGGATTGTATTAAATACAAATATCTAACAGTGTTCATCCCATCATTTTAGAAAATCAATCTTTCCAATGACTAAACGGTAGCTTCGATTGAGAACCTCACACCCTTTGAATCCATTTGGTAATGTGATAAGTTGATAATAATATTAAAGTGTAACATGTATAGAACTGAGAGCTGTCCGTTTGTCAACATGGTTTACAGCTGGTTGTAAAGTACGATTTTATTCTGGTCATTGTCACTTTATAAAATACTCGCTCGGATTTGCGGGGCTTGTAGTAAAACGGATATTTGTCGAAAGTAACATATTGAATGCAGATTTGAAATTAGGAATCAACTAAGGAAAGAATTTCGGCTATCAAATGGGACGTGCTCCCATCTGTGCCAGTGTCCGAGAAAGTGTTTGGGAATTACTGAAACATATATTGTTCTGCACCTTTCTCAGACAGGCGTGTTGCATCAATCAGGTAGCTTTACGGAAGAGATCCCTAAGTGCAACTTCAAATCTTTGCCCCGACAATAGTGTCGCGCGATTATTGATAGAAGACGGGTGATGGTAATACCGGGATTCATCTTTAATGTGAGCAGGTAGCCTGTTGTAGGCAAACCTGGGGCCGTTAACAGGGAGACTGGTGCAAGCTTGTGGCGGACGGAGGAATAATGTGACCAAATGAAATGATAGGGAATGAGTGGGGAATGGGCTGGATATATCCCCACTCTGCCAACGATCCCAGTGCAGGTTCATAACGAAAAATGCTGCAAGGAAAATCATTTGTTAATGTGCAAACCTTCAAACAATTTTCTGGCTAAATGTTGATAGCCAGGATATGTAGCCAATAAAAAAAATGAATGTTACCCCTCTCTCTCTCGCTAACATGTGATTGGAATGTTTAAATGAAATTGATTAATGAACTAATTGCGAGGGTCGAATGGTTGGTGGCGAGAATCTGCACATTTATAACCAAAAAAAAATATTGATGTGCATCTTCGCTCCGAGGTAGATGCGGTGTGTGTCCAAAGGAAAAGGGAGGGGGGCTGTCTAAATTCAGGTTTCATCCAGGAGGAGGGGGCTCGGGAGGGAGCTTGACTCAGTGATAGGTGGCCACGTTTTCCTTTGGCTTCATCAGCCATTGCTGGAAGCTGGGGAGAGAGAGAGAGAGAGAGGGAGGGAGAAATAGTACAGAGCGACCTCTGCGCGCTTCCTCTTCATAAAGGGCTGGCCACCAGGTGGAGGAAGAAGCAACGATTCCCGGGGCCACTGAGCGTCTGCCAGGAGTCAGAGGGAACTTTTTTTGTTGTTGTTGGATTTCCTACATGGGAACATAAGCGAGCGGCAGCAGATGCAGCGCTGCCCAGGTCTGGGGGAAGGCCCGTGTGGGATATGCACGCATATCTGGCAGTCCAGGCGAATGTGACATTGAATCGCCCATCGATCTGCAGGCGGCCCAGCGTGAGGAGCCAGGCTCGGAGAGATGAATCTGCTGTCAGAGAGCCATTGAATAGGACTCTTGTGTTTTGACTCATTTCCAGTGCAGTGAATGTCCTGCGGTCCAGTGAAGCTAAATAGGGCGTAGCGTCGACAGGGATCATTATTACAGAGCGAGAGAGAGAGGGGAGGGGGTCTTTTTTCCCCCTCTGCTTAGCCCCTATCCTCCCGGCCCCCTTTTTCTCTTCGGATTTCAGACAATCTTTGGCTTGAAAGAGAGATGGCCGCTGAGAGTCCGCAGCAGCTTCTGGAGCCTCCAGGGTCTATCAGATCCAGCCCTGTGCCGGGGGTGTTAAAATCGGCCCTGATCACTCAGCACCCCCCGGCTATGGAGACCTCCACCTTAGCCAAAGTCAAGAAGACCACCGGCGGCTTGCGGCGGCCCGAGAAGCCGCCTTACTCTTACATCGCCCTTATCGTGATGGCCATACAGAGCTCCCCCGCCAAGCGGCTGACCCTGAGTGAGATCTACCAGTTCCTGCAAAGCCGCTTCCCCTTCTTCCGGGGCTCTTACCAGGGCTGGAAGAACTCGGTGCGCCACAACCTCTCCCTGAACGAGTGCTTCATCAAGTTGCCGAAGGGGTTGGGCAGACCCGGGAAGGGACATTACTGGACTATAGACCCGGCCAGCGAGTTCATGTTTGAGGAGGGCTCCTTTCGCCGCAGACCCAGAGGCTTCCGTAGGAAATGCCAGACGCTCAAACCCATGTACAGGATGATGAATGGCCTCGGGTTTGGACCCTCGATCATCCCGCAACCCTTCGACTTCCAGGGCCCCACCGCTTCGCTGTCTTGCCACGCCAGCGGCTACAATCTGGAGAACAGCCTGAGCATGATGAGTAACTCTATATCAGGGAGCTACGATGGACTCAGTAGCGGCCACCACGTCCCCCACATGTCCCCCAACCCTGGCTCCACCTATATGGCCAGCTGCCCCGTGTCCTCAGGCGGGGAGTATGGCCCCGACAGCAGCAGCAGCCCAGTGCCGTCCTCCCCTGTCGTTGGCAGTGCCCTGGAGTGCCATTCGCCGTATTCAGCTTCGGCCGCCCCCTGGTCAACCTCCGCAGGATCTCCCTACATGAAGCAGCAGAGCCTGGGCCACATTAACTCGGTTCCTCCCAGCCTCCACTCCAGCATGTCCTCCTACTCGCTGGAGCAGACCTACCTGCACCAAAATACAAGGGACCCGGCAGAGATTACAGGTAGAGTGCTCACTGTCTTTGGAAGTAGAGCAGGCTATTGTTTCGCTTGGCGTAGTCAACCTATCATAGAATCAATGACAGACACCAGAGACCTCGACCCCCCGCAGTCTTATTTTTTTAAATAGTTATGTAATGTTGAATTTCTGAAACAGAATAAAATATAGAGAGTGCGTCTGGGAAATGGCACCGAGAAATAGAGGGGAGGGGGCAAGTGAAAATAATTTTGGGACTGTTGGGTTAGCTTTACAATAACAGCAATAGTGCCGCCGGAGAACTGAACCGCTGGCATTAATCTCTCCATTTAGTCGATCAGAAATCGATCGGCGTTATGTTTCTGAAGAGCATGCGGGTCCAAGTGCAATCGCCAATTAATAAAAGAGGTTCCACTTTGAACGAGGAGAGGGCCAGAGGAAATAGGGCAGCGTGAGTTGAGATGCATCGCAATCGTGTCAATGACTGATGGTGAAGCATTTAGCTGACTAGCGTTAACCAGGCCATATGTAAGCGAGACTATCAATAATGGAGTTGGGGACAACAGCAATAAATGTTGCCCTTTGCAGCCGAGAATAGGTCAAAGCAGTGGCTCAATCCTCACATTTTTGTCTATTGAAAATGACTGATTTTGCAAAACCTTGCTGCAATTTACCCTTTTAAAATAGATATTTGAGTGTCGTATTGCAAATGTAGCATTGGACAGCGAAAGTCGTGTGGCTTTTAGAAAATGCACATCTTAATTGACGTTTTAAAAATGATCTATGTCGATAGAATTATTGCCTGCCCAGAACAGGTTATAAACACTGGTGTGTCTGAAGAAAGTTTACAGCTGTTGCCTTTATCTTTACTTTTTCGTGGTGGATGAAATCGTGATTTAAACGTCAAATAAATTCCTTTATCAAAGGTCATTTTTGCCCCTTTAAAAACATTATTTGTAATTTTTAAACGTCCGAATAGCTAGAGAGAGAGAGAAAAAACAAGGTCTACAAGATGTATAGGAAGCGTGGAGACTTGAGGCAGAACTTTCCAAACAGTCACTGAAAATGTGGGTCGGGGAGGTTAACTAAACAAAGACAGTGGCGGCTGGACCACACGGAAGAGGAGTTTAGCTTGACTTAACCCAGATGAGAGCTGATTCTGTTAAACGTTCTGGGAACCGATGGTCGGCAACTGCCAACAAAAAGGCGCCTGTGTCTCTCTGCCCCATGCATTCGCGGGCCGGAGCCAAAAGTTACACTTTTAAAAAATATGTGTATGTACATTTGATTTTAAACTGGCAACATTTTGGACAATTACAATAATAGGTGGCCAGAGCGGGGTGGCGGTGAAACAGCAGCCATGGCCTATAAAAAAAACACAACTGACAACTTGTAACCCCGAGTTCTGTGTGTGTTGTATGTGTGTGTTGTGTATGTATGTGTTATCTGTGTATGTGTGTGTTGTATATGTATGTGTTATCTGTGTATGTGTGCGTTGTGTATGTATGTGTTATCTGTGCACGTGTGTGTTGTGTATATCTGTGTTATCTGTGTATGTGTGTGTTGTGTATGTATGTTATCTGTGTATGTGTGTGTTGTGTATGTATGTGTTATCTGTGTATTTGTGTTGTGTATGTATGTGTTATCTGTGTATGTGTCTGTTGTGTATGTATGTGTTATCTGTGTACGTGTGTGTTGTGTATGTAAGTTGCGTGTGCTGTATATGTATGTGTGTGCGCATTGTCATGTATGTGTTGTGCTATATGTGCATGTGTATGGATGTGTGATTTGTGTTATATGTGAATGTGTGTTGTATTTATGTGTTGTGTATGTCTGTGCGTATACGTGGGTTGTGCATTTATGTCGTGTGCGTGGTGTGTGTTGTGTTATTTGTGCGTGTGTTTTGAGTTTTCTGTGTCGTGTGTGTGTGTTTTGTGTGTGTTGTGTGTGTTTGTGAGTGTCGTGTGTGCATGTGTGTTTTGTGTGTGTGTACGTGTGTGTGGGTATACGTGTGTTGTGTGTATGTTGTGGAGGGGGAGACGTGTTAGTGCAAGTTACCGAGTGCACCGATTCTATTTTTCCTTTAGTTCATTGTTACTGGCGGATATTCTCTGCTAAACCGCGTCAAATAAATTCCCCATTTTAGTCAATTTCTTTTTAAGTGACGGTCGCCAAAATATTAGAACTCATGTGGAAAACCTTGTCAAATGCAGATTATCAAGACTCTGCAAACTGGTTCAGTCCGTGATACATTAAAGCACCGTCCATAGACCATTAATCAATTACTATTTTAAAATGTCATGGAAGCTGGGTATCATCTTGAAGCCGAATATCTGGGCCAACCAGCAAATAGCTGGATTTCCGCCCCAGCGCCAGTTGATTATATACCTGGTAACTGAGAAAATATACAAATCGCGCGAATGAAAAACATGGTTGTTTGAAATGAGGTGCACCATTTCATAACTAGTTTGAGAGAAAAGTTGAAAGTGGTTCCATAAGGCGATCAGCGTAGGGCAATGCTTTCAGGTAGAATTGGAGATTGGGTTATCGGCAGACGGGGCTGTCCAGGATTTAATATCAGCTCTCCCTGTGTTTCTAATCAGCATTCAGTAGGGAGACGGCAGCTGCACATGGAAAAGGGGGTTAACTCCAATCTGGTTGTCAACTAAACATAAACTACATATTCATCAAAACTCCCCCTGTATCTGGTACTCGAAACTATTTTCTTTTCTTAATTGGGAATGGTGGGATTAGACCAAAAGTGCAAATCGAGCTAAATGCATCCCCATCAATAAAACTTGAAGCTATTTCCCCCAGCTAGACCCTGTGGGCTGAAATGATTGGCCTCGGTGATGGCAATGGAGGTGAGTGGCTGGCCATTCGAACAACTGGAAGCTCAAATCGGAAGTTTGGTATTCTGCCCTTGAAGCACAGAGGTTTCCAAACAAATGGGCGAGGGCGAGAATTATTTTTTTTCCCCAAAAAGAATCCTTGAAGCGGGCTTGCTCTCAACATGTGCATTCTGAACAGTGAGGCCGAGATCCACAAAGACACATGTGGAGTTAACATCTGGTAAAGCAGAGAGAATCCCTCAAACATGCGACTGTATCCCACAACATATGTCCTTGTTTTCTCAAACCCTGATGTTCAGCCTTCCCCGAACAGGCACTCACTACCACAAACAACTGATGTAGATAAGGGTGTGATCGAGGCGGAATAAGAGCTAATATGTATTAACCTCTTCATTTCCCCAACGTGTAAGCTGATAATGATTGAAATACAGAGAGCCCTGCATCAAATGGCCAGTCTTCTAATACCCGCTCTTTTGTGCTTTTCAGTGGGCCTCCCTCGCTATCAGACTCACTCCTCGCCTGTTTGCGACAGGAAGGATTTTGTGCTCAATTTCAACGGGATTTCATCTTTCCACCCTTCGGCCAGTGGATCATACTATCACCACCACCACCAGAGTGTGTGTCAGGACATCAAGCCGTGTGTTATGTGAATAAGCTGCAGACTCTCTAACATCGGCACTCCTCTTACGTGCATATCCGTAATGTTGTTCTAGTTGTTGGTTATTCAGATTCCTATTAAACCCAAGGCAGGACTCGGCACTTGTTAGTTGGAAGTTTCGCCCCCAGGCAGGTTCTTCGAAAGAGAGAGAGAGAGAGGAGAGGGGGGGGGGGGCGGGGGGGGGAGGAAGAGAAAAATAGAGCCGTCGAAGACATCCTACTATCTCCAGACCTGCGACGCGGCTGCGGATTTAAGGACGAACTGACTCCTTAGCTTGAGTTTGCATCAGTGGACACAAGGGATGGTTCTAACTCTAAGGCAAACTGTCCGGTTGAATCTGCCTGTTAGTTGAGAAGAAAGAGGTGGTGCGTATGTCAGGAGTCTAATTATTTTAACAACATTCAGTTCCTATATCAGTATTAAAGAGCAGGATGTTTAGTGAGGAACATTAGCGTACTGTATTTATGTATAAATGTTGAAACCAAACGGCCACACTTGATACCATGACAGTATTACACATACTGATTCGACTTTCTGTTGTTGCCTGGGCTACATGGATTTTTAGCATTAACTATATAATAAGGCACATATATTCACGCACAGTATGCTTTTATAAATGAATACATTTGAATATAATTGCACTTGAAAAATGTATACTTTATGATTCTTTGTCAAAATATTTTGTTGCAAAAACTAAGTTCAATAAAAAAATGTAACGCGGACGACTGCTTATTTTACTTTTATTATCGACGAATGTAGGTTGTTCAAATCTCACATTGAGATAAGGCGATGCCTCACTCATAATGGGATTTTTAATGTTCTTCATTCTCATGCCTGCGTTTTGTAAAGGCCAAATGCAAAATATACAAGATCCGTAACGGGTTCATTTAAGTAAAATTGACTGCAACATTAATCATTCTACTCCAGATAAAGCGGATTGAAGTATAGGCCAGGGCCGCTGACAGATTTTAGGGGATATTTTGTGCCGGGCGGAAGTGTCCGCTCACTGTCAGACTGTGTTAAGGTCACCGTTGAGTTTTGTTTTTTAAGTGCCCAGTGTCAAATTACTGAAATTGTGCTTCCAAAGCTGGGGCGCAGAGCTTGGCCATTTGAAGGTACCTGGTTATACTTTAGGCTTAAAGATGATCGTTTTGCCATTGTTGCCACCTAGAAATTATCCCAACGAGAAGCAATTGGCAATAGCAGCTCAGTTTAGACTGAATTACAACGGTTAAATGAGGCAGGCTTAGTCCCTGCAGTTAATGCGTGTGACTGATATTCAACTAAATTGCGAAAAGGCAATGTGAATTGAATCTGCTCCATTGTTAATTCTAGTTAGTCCGGGTTAAAATCCCACTTATTTCGTTTCATGAACTCAACAATGCCATAGACCTCGAGAAGGACGGTGCTGATAGTGTTAGAACATGGGAAAGGGTCAGGGAGGAAGGAGAGTCCAAGGAACCTTTAACCAAGGCACATTGTACTGGGGTGTGGAGGGGAGGGGGGGGGGGGTTCTCAGGGAGGGGAGATCCCACCCCATCGCCTTGATGTGTGCCGCCGACAACCCCATTTAGTCCAGTCGTTCCAAGGAGCGGAAAGCGGGGAGCCCCCGCCCTATTCAGGCAGTCCAGCTGGCTATTGAACACACTTCGTTCGTCAAGAAATGGAATCCAGCGCCAAGAAATTGTGCCTTTCAAAATCTCATGGAAGGAGGTGAAATGGCTTCAAATGCCTTTTCGCAGTTTAGGCCGATAGGGACTGTGGTGAAATATCTACCCCATACTTAGTGTTAACAGTTAAACATTTACAGTCAATTAAATCACATTTCTCAAAGATCTGAACTGGAGACCTGCAAATGGCGAATCTCCATTGTAAAGAACTGTGGGAATTGTCATATTTCCTGAGTTCCATACAGATTGGGAATGCGGGTACAGATCAGGTTAGAATCTTTATGTTTTTCCTGGATTCTGCCAATACTCCCCACGGCCTACCATGGTGAGAGTTTATCTGGGGGACTTTTATCCGAATCCTCTTGCAGGAGCATTTTTCACGCAAAGCGTCCAAACTATTAAAGACGTTCTGCATTTTTAACCAATGCATGGCGGATTTGAATTTGCAGTTTTGATATCCATCTTCTTAACTTCTCGAGCCCCATCCCGTGTGAGCAGCAAGGCTGGGGTGCCACACTCGGCAGCGCCCCTTCCCCAAATGGCAACTTGCAAAGGCAAAATGACAACCAGGGGTTTGACTGACCAACTGCATCCTTTTCACTGGCGAGGTGGTCGCTTCTCGCAAGATTTTTCTTTTCTTTTAAATTTTATTTTTGGCGAGCTCCCTCCCCATCCCCGTGGTGTGTGCCGCCTCCAAACCACCCCTTTTAGTCCCAAAGAGCGGAAAGTGGGGAGTCCCCGACCCCGACCCATTCAGACAGCCCAGCTGGCCCGTGAACACCGTGTGCATGCTTGAGTCGCTGGGAAAAATGGACATGTGTCGCCCCATGTGAGCAGTTTTATTTTGATGGTGTGGGGGTGCAGGGACAGCGCTGGACCAGTTGTCCAAACACACACACTCACACATACAGCAGGCAAATGGCTGGCGCTGTTGCATGTGCACAGAGCGCCCTCACTCAGTCTCTTTGCCCATTACACCACATGCAACCTGCTCAGAGGCGAAAGAAAATACACTCCTGCCCCATTTCCAAAAGCAGCAAGCTGCGGGAGCACCCCTTCAAATATTGTCATAGTGTTTTTATTGAAAGTTCTCATACAGTTGACAGCTCCTGTCGTTTTCTCCTAAAGGTGTGTCGCCCTTTGTGACATTTCTCCCTTTTTCTAGATAACGCGATCTCTCCATTACTTGCTCTCTTCTGTCACCCCCCCCCCCCCCCATTCCACGCAGCACACAGTCAGTATGATAAGCAGAATGGTATCTCTCTCCCCCCCCCCCCCCCCGCCCACCCCCTTATTGTCAAGGCAATGTGTCGACTGATGTGGTCCATTCGCCGATGTGAAGGCAGACTGTATGAGTTGTGATATCCTGGACAATTTTAAAGCAGCTACTGTAATAAATGCCGGAGTTCAGTCACGCTCGCTACAGGGCAGATTGGAGCGAGTACAGCAATGTCGTCGTTCTGTTATTGGGTCTCAAGTGTGAATGTACTTTGTTAAAATCTGCAATCAGTAGAAGTGACCATGAAACACTACCCGACTATCCCAGAGTCCCAACCAGTTCACTGAATCCCTTACCCGCCCGCCAGGCCGGGCAAGGCTGACTCTGAAATATCTCTGTCCGGGCCGAGCAAACCACTCCATTGTGTTAAGATTGATCTTAGACATTGGGCTAAAATCAAGCGTAGGGTTAATCTTGAGATCGGGTGCAATGCTTGTTCTTGTCAGCTGGGATCCAGTGTGTCTGTCGTGTGTTGGGGGGCATGAAATAGATTCAATCTGAATTTGAATTGGGTTTTTTTGGAGCACAAAAGGAGATGGGGTTAAGGGGTTTATTAATTCTGCACCTCTGCTGACATCTCCGCCGCTGAAACATGAGCAGAAAAGCTTCAGTTGCTAAATCAGACAATTAACATAAGCTGCAGAAAGCACCCAACCCCATCGTAAAAAGTACAAATCATGACCAATGCAATCATTAGATGAATACAGTGAACCGCAGCAATCCAGCCCCGCTCCAGCCCGGGTTTATTTAACAATTGTTCTCTTTTCTTGAAAGTGGTTTATTTATTAATAGTCAGAGAGCGAGTGCATGGTGCGTGATACACATCATGGGGGGGGGGGGGGGGGGGGTGGTGAACAGCCTCTCGGCCCAGTTAGCCTGGTCACTCATGGCATCGAAAATGATACCCCTGCTGATGTGGAAAGTTTAAATTCAGCAGCAACTCCTTCAGGGTGAGCCCCGTCAATTGGACCACCGTCCAGATTGCTGTCTTCCCTCATTTACCCAATTGTTGCAATTGCCTATCCCGAATCGCATGAAGCGAGGTTTGTCTTTCTGACTGAGGTGCTGTTATGTCAACCCATAAATTAATCTGAGTTTAAATCCGCCCCTCGGAACATGTCTGTAAAATCCTGCTGAAAATAGGTGGCACCGTTTTCACTGGGGGTGAAACATTATACCTGCCGGTGTCAGCTGCCAAGTTCGTTCTATTCAGTTGCCTCAACCCATCCCAATTCTCTTTCTAAAAAACGGCCCGCTTCTCCTGTAATAAGTGACCTTAAAAAAGACCCCCTCTCGCGGGGTGTTTTCAATTTGAAAATGATTGTACCCGCAATATGTTCGTTTAAAATGTGGCACATTAGCAAGTTAGCCGCCAATTCATTAGTTACAGGACAATTCGGTACTCATTCGCCAGAACGAGTTCAAATCGAAATGTGGTCAGTGGCAGTGATTTTAAACTTGCGTTTCCCCCAGGCGTTGATCAGATGCGATGGGGATTGGCGGGCCAGACCGAGCTTTCAGTTCCACCGACCTAATGTTAAACACGTCCTAATGTTAAACACGAACTAATATTAAACACGTCCTATTGTTAAACATGTCCTAATACTAAACACGTCCTAATGTTAAACACGTCCTAATGCTAAACACGTCCTAATGTTAAACACGAACTAATATTAAACACGTCCTAATGTTAAACACGTCCTAATGCTAAACACGAACTAATATTGAACACGACCTAATGTTAAACACGACCTAATGTTAAATGCGACCTAATATTAAATACGACCTAATATTAAATACGACCTAATGTTAAACATGACGACCTAATGTTAAATGCGACCTAATATTAAATACGACCTAATATTAAATACGACCTAATGTTAAACATGACCTAATATTAAACACGACCTAATATTAAATACGACCTAATATTAAATACGACTTAATGTTAAATACGACATAATGTTAAACACGACCTAATATTAAATACGACCTCATGTTAAACACGACCTAATGTTAAATACGACCTAATATTAAATACGACTTAATGTTAAATACGACATAATGTTAAACACGACCTAATATTAAATACGACCTCATGTTAAACACGACCTAATATTAGATACGACCTAATGTTAAACATGACCTAATATTAAATACGACCTAATATTAAACACGATCTAATATTAAACACTACCTAATATTAAATACGACATAATATTAAACACGACTTAATGTTAAAGACACTGAATGTTAACAGTGGCTTGATGCTGTTTGAGGGGTTGATCACTGGGATCACTGGTGTCCGCATCTAGGCTGATGTCAGTGCTGGTTAATTCTCTCTCGGCCTTTCGGCTTGCTCTTGTCCCATTGCAAATGGATTTGACCTGCCTGTATTATTGGCTGTGTTGTCAAGCTATCGCCCAGGAAGTGGGCAATCGCGGACCTTTCATCGAGGAGCCAGGATCCACCCATTGATTTCTACATATCTCACCCAGTGTCACAACATTAGCCGTTAGTAATCCCTGCACGGTTATTGCACGGAAACATCCAGGTAGAGAGATATGTGGGTGTTCATTTGCAGCCTTTGTGTGGCGCTGGGAGTTTACATTGAATTCCTTCAGTTACTTCCTTCAGTGTTAATTTAGCCCCCCCCCCCCCCCCCCCACACCCCCACACCACTGATGTCTCTCCCGCGACAATAAGAATTTCAAATCTCCCCCCCCCCCCCCCACATTTATATTAAACCCGTCACCGGTTTAACTGAAGGAAGGAGCGGATTGAGGGGCAATCATCGCAAACAGGCATTCGGCCCTATCTGTAACCCCGGCCCCCTTCTCGTTGCTTTTCTCTGGAGTTCGCAGTCATTGCAGCCCTTATCCCCCCGCGAGGCCAGAATTAGGCCAACTCGATCATTACTCATAAAGGCCCCTAAATAGAAAGTGGAGGATATTGTCTGCAGTGTGTGTCTGACATCCCCCCCCCCCCCCCCCCCATACACTGACTGTCACCCTGCCTGTGTGCAGACGCAAACAACGACGGCACTAACCCAATGAGAGGAGCCCAGGGCATAAAATGGGGATTATAATTTACAAAAGGTTTCAAACTCTTTCCGAAAACAGCAGCATTATTATGATGGTGTATGCACGCGTGTAATTTATAGTGTCATTACAGATGCTCATGCAAAGGAATTCGCCCTATATTGGACAGATGAAATGTTCCATACGCCGAAGGGATAATTGTTTTTACGTCAAGCGGTAGAAAAGTAATGCAACATTTGAAATACAGTTGTTGAGGGGGGGGATGCCACCCACATCGCGGCCTGGCGCACACAAGTTGCCTTTTATTAACCAGTGACTGTTCAGGTTTGTGGGAAGGACAACAGCGCCGCTCTGTGGCCTTCCGCCGGGTTTGACCTCTGCAAACTCGAAGCATCATGTGTAAATGCCGGCGTTGGACTGGGGTGGGCACAGTAAGAAGTCTTCCAACACCAGGTTAGAGTCCAACCGGTTTGTTTGGAATCACTAGCTTTCGGAGCACAGCTCCTTCATCAGGTGAGTGAAAAGGTGGGTTCCATAAACACATATATGGACAAAGTTATCTTGCATCATTGACTTTGTACCTGGTGTAAGACTTCTTACAGTGACACTTCTAAATATTATTATTGTTATACTCGGGGCACCAGCACCTAATAACTCATAAATTGACACTGATCAAGTATACCATCTATTATCTGGCAAGGTAAGGAAAGGAGAACAGGGAATCACATTTCTAATGTACATCCCCTTTCTTATTCAACACTGAAGCTGGCAAACTGGAAAATAATGGCTGCTGGATCTTTTGGTGGACATTGAAGCTGAACAGACCGGAGAAGTAGGAGAGTATTTCAGGAGTAGTGATCACATTGCACAAGACTCAAGATCAGGATTGAGATGGACATCAAATGGAGACTTGAGGTAATAGGTTGGAGAGGCACAAATTGAGGAAAGGAGGGTGGAACTAAATAATGCAAACTGAGGAAAAGGTCTTGAAAAGCAAATATCAAAACATAGTAGGTTTTGTTTTTACAGGGTTAGCCAAGGTTGCAGAAAAATGCATCACATTCAAAGCAACAAACAAGCAAACTTGGGGCACCAAGGGTAAATAAAGGAAAATTGAATATAAGGCATTTAAGAAGTCCTTTGGTAGTAATGGAGAGGACAAAGGGAAAATGAAGAACTTGGGAGATATATTAGAATCCCTCATCGGAAGATGAAGAAAAGTTACAACATCAAATTAAAAGGTATATAAAGCGTTCCCTAGATACACAAGTCACAAAAGGAAAATTAAAGTAAGGATATAAGATAAACTCATAGGTAATAGATTCATAGATGTTTATAGGACAGAAGGAGGCCATTCAGCCCATTGTGTTCATGCTGGTCAACAAAGATATGACTATGTAATTCCATTACCAGCACTTGGCCCATAGCCTTGGAGGTTGAGGCAGTGCAAGTGAATATCTAAATACTTCTTAAATGTTACGAGAGTCTGACTCAACCACCTTTTCAGGCATGAGTTCCAAACTCCTACTGCCCTCTAGGTGAAAATATGTTTGCTCAATTCCCCTATTAGCCTTCTATCTCTTACCTTAAGTCTGTGCCCACTGGTTCTTTACCCCTATACTAATGAAAATAAATGACAATCTAGCGAAATTAAAAGATATATTCCCAGGTCCAGATGGTATGCGCCCATGTAGAGATAAGAGATTTAAGGAGGAGGCAACAGCAGGTCTATAAAACAGTGACTAGTGCTAGAGGAGTGCTGGTTATTTAATGTTGCTCCCACTGCTGGATTCCTATGACATAGAAAGAAACCCATCACTGTATATTCAATGTTTTATCCTCACTGCTATTTTCTTTTAAACTGGTCCTTCCCTGCTCAACAAAGAAAATTAAGATGGCTGCTACAAGTCACCTGATCACAGGGTTGGCCTTCTGTCTGGTAAGCTATTCCCAGCTGTTTCAAGAAAAAAAAATAGATTTTCAGTTTCACACTATATTGAACAAACCCCTTGTAATCTACAAAAGCAGAGGAAGTGCAGATGAACTGGCACACCACCCCTGAACTATCACGAAAGAAACAGATTGAAACCTGTTATACTGGAGGAGATGCTCATAATCAATTAGTCTCCCTTTTAAGGAAGAACAATGGAATCCTGGAAAAAAGCCCAGAAACTAATTTTTCAGGTGCAATTAACCATTAATAGGACATGTCACATTACACAAGCCTCGGACATCTTGAACAGTTTTAACATTGCAGCTTTGGTCCTCACATTTAGTCTGCTGTATAAACATCAACCTGGTGAGTCAAGAAGGAGGCTCCGCCAGGCTCAGCAACAAGTTGCCCATCTAGCCTGGCTCTGCAGGAACATCTCATACCATCACTTAGAGACTGATTCAATCACTGCCTACCTACTCATTTTGTGGGATCAGCACCAACTGAAAAATGAATACTACAAATCCCAGCGGAACTCGAATGCCTTTGTGAAATAATTTCTCATTGGACTCTAACTGGGGACTCTGGAAGTTGAGGACCAGTATTCATTTTTCTATGGTCCTTAAACTGTACAATTCATTTTTAAGACCCTGGACCAGACCCCAATATTTGTTAGGATACTGGACAAGACCCCAAACACATCTTCTAAATTTGTAAAACTTTGAGGAAAGGACACTCCACTCCATGAGTGAATCCACTGACCAATAGGTACATTTTATATTATATATTAAAACAAACTATATTATTAATGCAGGATTAAACACATTAAGATCACAGAAATATCTTACAATTAACAGTTAAACAATTCTTAACAATGCAAGGAAACACTTTAACCGCTAACTGATATGTCCTCTACCTCCATTTAAGCAAAACCCATCACAGGTCAAAAGTCACTTAGAAATAAAGTTAGCAAACATAGGGATACTTGCTGTCCTGTGGATAGAGATTTCTTGGAAAGACTGCTTGGAGAGAGGGAGATAGAAACCTTATAAGACACAAATTGCAAGTCCTGCTGTCTTTGGGAGACTAAAACTAAACTGCATGCTATAGACCTGGCTCCTCCCATGAATTACATCATCTTTATCCCACTCAGGTCACCTGACATCCTTAGCAAAGTCTAAACATAAAGCGCTGGATTCTCCAGCAGCGTGATCCTCCGTTACGCCGGCAGCACACTCATGCCCACGGATTTCAAGACGTCAAGGAGATGCCCAGAATGGGAAACCGCATTGGCCGGCTGGTGAGACGGTGTGGGTGCACCGCATCAGAAAATGGGTGTGGCGGGTCAGAGAATCCTACCCCATGTCTCAATTATCTACTCTCCAGGGAATCTCCAACAATCATACCAAAGTCCATTAGGCTTTATATAGGTAAACAATCACATGATTAGAATGAATGATGTCCTCATTTGTACAACATCGTACTTGCATCTTTTGCGGACACAGTCTGCCTGAATGTTAAACCAGGACTTTAAAAAATATTCCTGCAACAGGTGTATATACATATATACCTCAACCCAGGCTTTTAATAACATTTCTGAAACAGATAAATATAATACAATCTATATACTAATTTATAATAATAATATTTATTGTCACAAGTAGGCTTACATTAACACTACAATAAAGTTACTGTGAAAAGCCCCTAGTCACCACATTGTTGCTTCACAGCTCCAGGGTCCCGGGTTCGATTCCCGGCTTGGGTCACTGTCTGTGCGGAGTCTGCATGTTCTCCCCGTGTCTGTGTGGATTTCTTCCGGGTGCTCCAGTTTCCTCCCGCAAGTCCTGAAAGACATGCTGTTAGGTAATTTGGACATTCTGAATTCTCCCTCTCCTGTACCCGAAGAGGTGGCGGAGTGTGGTGACTAGGGGCTTTTCACAGTAACTTCATTGGATGGGGTGCGAGCAGAGCTATCCCCTGAGGCTCCCCCGCCACCTGGCGCTGCCAGTCCTGGAACCTGCTGGCTTCTCGACCAGGATCTGTATTCCCATGGCCATGGAGCACAGGGAGTGGACCACCTCCCTCTGGGACTTTGCCACATCACGCTGCAACTGTACCACCACCTTCTGGGTCTGTGCCACATCAGTCAGTGACTGCGGTATCTCCCTCTGGGACTGGGCCACTTCCCGCTGCGTCACATCGGCCAGCGCCTGGACAATGCCACCGACGCTCTCAGCCAGCACCCGCTGTGACTGGGCCGCGCTGTGGAGCACCGCTGCAATGTCCAGGTGGTTCCGGCACATGATCTACGGTTGATGACTCGCATCCTTGTTGGTATCATCCTCGTCGCTGCTCGGCACCCCGACTCTGGCTGCAGCTGGGGGTGGGGGACACGAGACAAACCCGTCCCGTCACCAACAGGTCCTGCAAGACGCAAGACAAGGCACAAGACAGGCCGGGGGGAGGAAAAAGGGGGGATGGTCAGTTTGTGGAGGTGGGGTGTGGGTGGTGTAGGGTGAGGGTGGTGTGGGGGTGAGGGTGGTGTGAGGGGGATGGTGACGCACGTGTCACGAGGAGCCGCAACTCGCCGGGGCCTCACTTCCTCGCCCGAGACCGATCTCCACCCCGGCGACTGCCCTTTCCTCTGGGCCCACCAACCACATCCAGGGCCCACTGCTCTGCTGCGCTGAGGGGCCATCAGTTCCCCTCTACTCCCGCTGCCAGCAGTTATGGCCTGTGTGGGGAGTGAAGCTGCCGCATGGTATTTCTACTGTTCCTGGCATACCTCCCAGTGTGGACGAGTAGCTCAATCCCTGTGTCCAAATCTGGCCACCACACGGAACTACGGGCAGGCATCTTCATTTTTGTCATGCTGAGGTGCCCATTGTGGCGGTCAGCCAGGACGGGCCTTGCCTTTTTTGATAAACCACCACACATGTCCCCCAAAGGTGGATATCAACTCCAATGCTGAACTCAGCGATTTCTGTAGTAAAAGCTTTAGTTCGCTGGGAAGGGCGCGATGCTGGCCCCATACAAGATAATATGACAAACCTTGGACAGCAGGGGACCGATCGGTCTGGGCCCTTGCACATATCTGGGCTGGCAAGGTATCTATGAAATGCATGGTAGCGATTACCCCTTCAGCAGCCTTGTTCACAGCGGGAGCCTCCTTCTCTATTCCAGCATTGTTGCGCTCTGCTGTGGCATACATCCTTTAAGCAAATGCGAGTGGGCACTCCTTGCCATCGTTCATCCGATGGGACAATACTGCCCAGACGCCATGCGGCGAGGCGTCACAGGTGACCAACAGAGGCGCTGCGGGATCGAAGTGAGCTACCTCAGTGAACGCTGCCTTCTGCGGCCGACCCCATGCCCACACCTAGCCTTTCTTGAGGAGACTGTGCAGGGGCCAACAATGTCGCCAGGCCTGGAATGAATTTTCCAATGTAATCGACGAGCCTCAGGATCGAGCACAGTTCTGTTGCTCTCTCCAGAATGGAGGCCTGTTGGGTGGCCCGTACCTTATCTTCAACTGGGTGAAGGCCCTGCCGGTCCACACGGTAGCCTAGATAGGCCGCGGGCATGAAACATGCATTTCTCCCTACGCTGGAGTCCGCGAAGCAAGAGTACCTCGTTCAGGTCATTGAAGTGGGCCGAGTCAGATGTTCCGGTGATTAGCACGTCGTCCAGATAAACCGCCATGCACGGTAGGCCGCGCAATGTGTTTTCCACCACACGCTGGAAAATGACGCAGAGTGACGACACTCGGAAAGGCAACCTGGCGTATTCGTACAGCCCCCAATGTGTCTTAACTGATATGATGTGGAGATGCCGGCGTTGGACTGGGGTGAGCACAGTAAGAAGTCTTACAACACCAGGTTAAAGTCCAACAGGTTTGTTTCAAACACGAGCTTTCGGAGCACGGCTCCTTCTTCAGGTGAATGGAAAGGCTTGTTCCAGAAATGTTTATATAGACACAGTCAGAGATGCCCCGGAATGCGAGCACCTGCAGGCAATCAAATCATCAAAGATGCAGAGAGAGAGGTAACTCCAGGTTAAAGAGGTGTGAATTGTCCCAAGCCAGTTCAGTCGGTAGGCCTCTGCAAGTCCAGGCTTGTTGGTGGGGGCCGAATGTAATGCGACATGAATCCCAGATCCCGGTTGAGTCCGCATTCATGCGTGCGGAACTTAGCTATAAGTTTTTGCTCAGCAATTTTGCGTTGTCGCGTCTCCTGAAGGCCTCCTTGTAGAATGCTGACCCGGAGATCAGAGGCTGAATGTCCTTGACTGCTGAAGTGTTCCCCAACTGGAAGGGAACAGTCCTGCCTGTTGATAGTCGCACGATGCCCGTTTATTCGTTGTCGCAGTGTCTGCATGGTCTCGCCAATGTACCACGCTTCGGGACATCCTTTCCTGCAGCGTATGAGGTAGACTACATTGGTCGAGTCGCACGAGTATGCGCCGCGTACCTGGTGGGTGGTGTTTCCACGTGTAATGGTGGTGTCCATGTCGATGATCTGGCATGTCTTGCAGAGATTACCCTGGCAGGGTTTTGTGGTGTTGTGGTTGCTGTTCTGAAGGCTGGGTAATTTGCTGCAAACAATGGTTTGTTTGAGGTTGCGCGGTTGTTTGAAGGCCAGTAGTGGGGGTGTGGGGATGACCTTGGCAAGATGTCCATCCTCGCTGATGATGTGTTGGAGGCTGCGAAGAAGATGTCGTAGTTTCTCCGCCCCAGGAAAGTACTGGACGACGAAGGGTACTCTGTCAGTGGTGTCCCGTGTTTGTCTTCTGAGGAGGTCGGTGCGGTTTTTTGCTGTGGCGCGGTGGAACTGTCGATCAATGAGTCGAGCGCCATATCCCGTTCGTACGAGGGCATCTTTCAGCATCTGTAGGTGTCTGTTGCGCTCCTCCTTGTCTGAGCAGATCCTGTGTATACGGAGGGCTTGTCCATAGGGGATGGCTTCTTTAATGTGTTTCGGGTGAAAGCTGGAGAAGTGGAGCATCGTGAGATTATCTGTGGGCTTGCGGTAAAGCGAGGTGCTGAGGTGACCGTCCTTGATGGAGACGAGTGTGTCCAAGAATGGAACTGAATTTGGAGAATAGTCCATGGTGAGTTTGATGGTGGGATGGAACTTATTGATGTCATCGTGTAGTCGTTTCAGTGATGTCTCGCCGTGGGTCCAAAGGAAAAAAATGTCATCGATGTATCTGGTGTATAGCATCGGTTGAAAGTCCTGTGTGGTGAGGAAGTCCTGTTCAAACTTGTGCATGAAGATGTTGGCATATTGAGGTGCAAATTTGGTCCCCATGGCTGTTCCGTGCGTCTGGATGAAGAATTTGTTGTCGAAGGTGAAGACGTTGTGGTCTAGAATGAAACGGATGAGTTGCAGAATTGCGTCTGGAGATTGGCAGTTGTCGGTGTTGAGGACTGAGGCTGTTGCAGCAATGCCGTCGTCATGGGGGATGCTGGTGTAGAGTGCCGAGGCACTGAACAGAACAGACTACTGCAAAGAAGTATACCGACAACTCGACAACCAGGAACACTACAGGCAGTTACCCGCAGATCCAACCAAGGAACACATCCGCCAACTCAGCAGACTGATCAAGACCTTAGATCCAGACCTTCAGAACACCCTACGTGCTCTCATCCCACGTAATCCCCGCATTGGAGATCTCTACTGCCTCCCGAAAATACACAAGGCCAACACACCAGGCCGTCCTATCGTTTCAGGCAATGGGACCCTGTGTGAGAACCTCTCTGGCCACATCGAGGGCATCTTGAAACCCATCGTACAAGGTACACCCAGCTTCTGCCGCGACACGACGGACTTCCTACAGAAACTCAGCACCCATGGACCAGTTGAACCAGGAACATTCCTCGTCACAATGGATGTCTCGGCACTCTACACCAGCATCCCCCATGACGACGGCATTGCTGCAACAGCCTCAGTCCTCAACACCGACAACTGCCAATCTCCAGACGCAATTCTGCAACTCATCCGTTTCATTCTAGACCACAACGTCTTCACCTTCGACAACAAATTCTTCATCCAGACGCACGGAACAGCCATGGGGACCAAATTTGCACCTCAATATGCCAACATCTTCATGCACAAGTTTGAACAGGACTTCCTCACCACACAGGACTTTCAACCGATGCTATACACCAGATACATCGATGACATTTTTTCCTTTGGACCCACGGCGAGACATCACTGAAACGACTACACGATGACATCAATAAGTTCCATCCCACCATCAAACTCACCATGGACTATTCTCCAAATTCAGTTCCATTCTTGGACACACTCGTCTCCATCAAGGACGGTCACCTCAGCACCTCGCTTTACCGCAAGCCCACAGATAATCTCACGATGCTCCACTTCTCCAGCTTTCACCCGAAACACATTAAAGAAGCCATCCCCTATGGACAAGCCCTCCGTATACACAGGATCTGCTCAGACAAGGAGGAGCGCAACAGACACCTACAGATGCTGAAAGATGCCCTCGTACGAACGGGATATGGCGCTCGACTCATTGATCGACAGTTCCACCGCGCCACAGCAAAAAACCGCACCGACCTCCTCAGAAGACAAACACGGGACACCACTGACAGAGTACCCTTCGTCGTCCAGTACTTTCCTGGGGCGGAGAAACTACGACATCTTCTTCGCAGCCTCCAACACATCATCAGCGAGGATGGACATCTTGCCAAGGTCATCCCCACACCCCCACTACTGGCCTTCAAACAACCGCGCAACCTCAAACAAACCATTGTTTGCAGCAAATTACCCAGCCTTCAGAACAGCAACCACAACACCACAAAACCCTGCCAGGGTAATCTCTGCAAGACATGCCAGATCATCGACATGGACACCACCATTACACGTGGAAACACCACCCACCAGGTACGCGGCGCATACTCGTGCGACTCGACCAATGTAGTCTACCTCATACGCTGCAGGAAAGGATGTCCCGAAGCGTGGTACATTGGCGAGACCATGCAGACACTGCGACAACGAATAAACGGGCATCGTGCGACTATCAACAGGCAGGACTGTTCCCTTCCAGTTGGGGAACACTTCAGCAGTCAAGGACATTCAGCCTCTGATCTCCGGGTCAGCATTCTACAAGGAGGCCTTCAGGAGACGCGACAACGCAAAATTGCTGAGCAAAAACTTATAGCTAAGTTCCGCACGCATGAATGCGGACTCAACCGGGATCTGGGATTCATGTCGCATTACATTCGGCCCCCACCAACAAGCCTGGACTTGCAGAGGCCTACCGACTGAACTGGCTTGGGACAATTCACACCTCTTTAACCTGGAGTTACCTCTCTCTCTGCATCTTTGATGATTTGATTGCCTGCAGGTGCTCGCATTCCGGGGCATCTCTGACTGTGTCTATATAAACATTTCTGGAACAAGCCTTTCCATTCACCTGAAGAAGGAGCCGTGCTCCGAAAGCTCGTGTTTGAAACAAACCTGTTGGACTTTAACCTGGTGTTGTAAGACTTCTTACTCTTAACTGATAGATAGTTTTGAGAATCTGGGTCCAACACCACCTGGAGTACGCATGGCTCATGCTGAGCTTGGTGAATTAGTGACCTCCCGCTCAACTTGGCATGAAGGTTAACAGTCCAGCCGCGAGGCCCTGTTCACGGTCATATTGCAGCCGCCACAAAGGTGGAAGGTGCTGTCGGGTTTCATGACTGGGGCAACCCAATCTGAACATGTTACCGGGCAGATGATCTCTAAGCCTTCGAGCTGATCGAGCTCTGCTTCTACTTTAGGCAACGGCGCATAAGTAACTGGGCAAACACGGAAATACCACGGCTGTGCTTCAGGGTCCTCGTGGATCTTTCCAACGGCCCCACTGTGCCACCCAAGGTGTTTAGAGTGAAATGGGAAAGCTTTAGCTTTCAATGGTGGGTTTAGGTCACGTCATTCACAAATCTAACGAGAACTTCAGGTAAGGCGCAGACACATGGTGAAAATCAAATATCCAAAAGTAGCTGTTTGGGTTACGCAGCCCCACTGTCAGCTTGCTGTCCATCTCACCGTTGAAGTGCATTGAAGGGCATGAGGTTTCTGTATTCATCTGGCAGACGTGACCTGAAGCCACCACAGAAAGCTAAAGCTTTCCCATTTCACTCTAAACACCTTGGGCGACACAGTGGTTAGCACTGTTGCTTCACCGCGCCAGGGATCCGGGTTCGATTACCGGTTTGGGTCACTGTCTGTGTGGAGTCTGCACGTTTTCCCCGTGTCTACATGGATTTCCTCCGGGCGCTCCGGTTTCCTCCCACAAGTCTACAAAGACGTGCTGATAGGTAATTTGGACATTCTGGATTCTCCCTCTGTGTACCTGAACAGGTGCCGTAGTGTGGTGTCTGGGGGATTCTCACAGTAATTTCATTGCAGTGTTAATGCAAGCCTACTTATGACACTAATAAAGATTATTATTAAAGACACAATGGGTGTTGATCACCGCCAAACGACCTCGCTGGCATCAAATATCATCTATTACAAGTGTGGCAACTCATTCCCTCAGGCATTAATTAATTTTGGAGATTTTAAGAATGCAAAATGTATTTTTTTAAATTTCCTTTATATCTCTTTTTATTCCCACTGCCTTATTCTCGCGGTCTTAATCAATTTTCCCCTCTGTTTACCTTTCTGGACCTGATTTAGCTCTGGACGCAACCACACTACACTTCCTTCTCAGTCCTTGTTAATTTCACAATTTTTTCAATCTGACTGGTTGAAAAGATGCAGAAGTGTTTGTCCTGTTTCACTCTGGTCCCAGGTGCCTAGTTTTCCTCTCTTTGCTCAGCTTCAGCCACAGATTAACTTAGTTTATCAATTGCCTGCTGTTATCATGTCCTTTCCTTTCTAATACATAACTGCGTGCAAAAACGTACTGCGTTACTGAAACTGTGCCAAGGGGTGATATCGAACAATTCACAGTTGTTGGAATCTTGCAAGCTTACTTCAGTCAAATTTGAAGACCTCTGATTCAGCTGAACTTTCCTTCAGTTCTAAGGCAAGTGCACCACCTAGTGTGAAAAATGGAGAATGCACCTTAAGTCATTTCACAATCTTTGTTCTGGACAAATATCAAAATACATCCACAGAACTCAGAAAAAAATTAAATATCTCAAGACACATAATTAATCATATGAAACTAATTCCATTGAAGAGATGAAATCATTAATTCTTGCAAAGCTGTAAATATCAACTTTTATAATATAATTGATGATAATCAATTGGGTCCCAGTGCTTGGTATTATTTATCTAATTATATTTGCGTATTGACAAAAATATTTGTCTAAGATTTTCCTTCTGTATTCATCGGGAAAATCGCAAGGTTACCAATGTCAGGGGAAACAACAACTTTATGCGGCATGAGAAGAGGATGCTGATTGGGAGCCAAGAGGACTCTGATCGATGAAGGTGTTACCATGAAAAATGCACTCGTTAACTACCAAGCATTGTTTTGAAATATAATTGGTCAAGGCATTGCACTGTGGAATGAACCAGCGAATAGCTGTCACTTATTTTGTTTAGCTAAAACTGGTGCAATGTGTGTACATGTTCTATCTGTCTGCAAAGAACATGTATATTAACATATGTGTATTAATATATGTTGCTTCCAGCTATGGTTTGCCTTATGATTCCATTTTTTAAAATTATAATCTAGGTTTATAGATAAGGAACTCAGCATACAAATACTCTGAAAATTTATATGGTATTTCTCTCTGAACTATCTGAACATATTTTATTTTATATGAGTTCATGTCTCTGCATAGATAAGAGAAAGTTAAAATTCAACCTTGGAATTAGTATTCAACTGCCGATATTGCCAACAGTAATTTCGATAAATCATCATAAGGGCAGGAATTAGCCATTCAGCCCCTTTGAAGCCTTTGAGTTAGATCCTAGTTTAACTTTATATTAACTTCATTCACCCCCATTATTCCAGTAACCTGACGAACCTTGCCGAACAAAATTAGTGACTGACCACAGTGTGCCAGAGATTTATGTAACTGTAGCATAATACCAACCCCTTTGTATTCCAACCAGCTTAAGATAAAGGCTAACATTTCATTAACTTATCTGTCCAATAGAAATTATGGATTTCTTGATATGGGTCTTGATGGCGGCATGGTAGCACAGTGTTTAGCACTGCTGCTTCACAGAGCCAGGGTCCCAGGTTCAATTCCCGCTTGGGTCACTGTCTGTGCGGAGTCTGCACGTTCTCCACGTGTCTGCGTGGGTTTCCTCCAGGTGCTCCGGTTTCCTTCCACAGTTCCCGAAAGACGTGCTGTTATGTGAATTGGGCATTCCGAATTCTCCCTCAGTGTACCCGAACAGGCGCCGGAGTGTGGTGACTAGGGGGCTTTCACAGTAATGTCATTGCAGTGTTATTGTAAGCCTCCTTGTGACAATAATAAAGATTATTATTATTACATATCGATCTCGAAATTTGTCTGCTCCTCCACAGTTCCTAACATTTAGAAAATAATTGCATCTCCGGATAATGTCTGCACTCTAAATCTTCAGCTCAGTTTCCGACACCATATCCTTTCTATCACCTACACTTGCAGCTCTGTAATATCACCCGTCTTCACTCCTACCTCAGCCTATCCATTGTTGAAACAGTCATTCATGCCTCTGTTACCTCCAGTGTGTCAATGTTCCCATTCAGCCCTGAAGTGGTCATACACGTCAACTCTGTTCCTGTCTCGACAGATGCTGCCAGATCAGAGGTTTCCCAGCATTGTCTGTTTTATTTTGTGCCAATGTTCAATCTCCGACCTTTCACTTTCGATAAACTTAAGTTGATCCAAAATTCCGCAGCCGGTCGCACAACTCACAACAATCCCATTCACCCATCACCTCTAATCTCACTGATCTACATTGTTCTCAGTTCCCGAGTTCCTTCATTATATAATTCAGCTTCCTCTCTGACCTTGCCCCTTCCTCTCTCTGTAAATTCCTCCAGACCGCACCCGTTCCAAAACCCATGTCTCCTCCAATTCTGGCTTCTTGTCCATCTCTCCGTTCCTTCACCCCACGGTTGGCAGTCATACCTTTAGCTCTCGAGGCATTCAGATTCAAAGCCCCCACCCTAAACTCTCCTGCTTTTCCATCTACCTTTTCTCCTTTTAAGACTCTAATTAAAACTCACCTCTTTCACCAAGCTTTTGATCACCTCTAATATATACAATACAATCTATAGGGCGCGATTCTCCGATGTCGCGCCGCATCGGGAAAGCCGTCGTGAACTCGGTCGAGTTCAACGACGATGCAAAACGGCCCCGATTGTGACCTATTCTGCCCCCGAGAATGGGCTAGCATCGGGGCCGCATGAAACAAGGGGGGGGGGGTGACGTCAGAAGCGCGCAATGCCCGAATGACGCCGCTCCGCGTCGTAAAAGGGCGCGATCTACGATAACAAAGGAGGGGGGGGGAAATGTCGGATCCACGGAGGGCCGCCCCGCGGTTCCGTGATACGGACCTAGAGGCCCTCCTCGATGAGGTGGAGCAGCGCAGGGGCATCATCTGCCCAAGACGAGGGCATCGCAACCCTTCCAGCGTTGTGCGACGGGCCTAGAGCTTGCGGCACAGAAAACGTGTGCCGACGAGGAGACATGTCGCGGGGTGTGATTCTCAGCAGTCCGCCTCCACTCCTGCTGTGCCATCTGGGGATTCACTTAGACGTAGTGGCAATGAAGAGGGACACATAGTAAGTTGGCACGGGTGAAGGGCACAGTTTAGTTGTGGGGCTAGGGCATCTGTACATAATATTCACCATTAAACTCACTGTTGCACCTAACTTGTAAGACTGTGATTTGTCCGTTGCCACGGGGATTGTGATGGTGACCGAGTGTCGCTGGGGTTGACAAGCGGTGAAACTTCGGTGCCGGGTGTGCAGTCCCCCCCCCCCCCCCCCCCCCCCCCACAGTTGGACACCGTAGTCCTTGGCACTCCGACGCCAGCTACCCCACGCGGGTATGTAATGGAGTGTCCCTGACGAACTCAGCGACCACTGAGATGGATGGTTCAGCTATTGCCATGAGTCAGACTTTGTCTAACGATTCTGAGCTCACAGTTCATCGCAGATTGGGCTGTCATCATTCAACATGGCACTGATCACACCCGCTGACACAGCCATCAATGTCGTGCCATACCGTTGTACCGCAGTGGTAAGGGTGATCTTGAAGTGCAGCAGTGTACACGGAGCGGGAATGCGGGAGGGAGGGGGGGGGGGGCGGGGGGCGGTGGTGGTGGGAGTTGTGTGCTGTCCATCTGCATGACTGGCGATGCAGGTGGTAGTGGTAGTGTTCAGTGGTGCCGTCGCATGCGATGCGTGAATCTTGCAGCCACCAATGCGTTGCGTCCCCGCTGTCCTCGCCGGTGTCGGCGTGCAGCCTCCTGGACATTACCAGCACCCGGGTCGTGTCTGTGTGCTGCGCCCGACACACCACCAACCTCCTCCTCCACCTTCTCCTCCTCCTCCTCCTCCACCTCCTCCTCCTCCTCCTCCGTGTTGGCACCACTGCCAGTGGTTTCTCCCTCCGACTCCTCCACCAGGGCATCTCCCCTCTGCATTGCAATGTTGTGCAGCGCACAGCAGATCACAACAATGTGAGCGACCTTGTCGGGCTGGTACTGCAGGGCCCCTCCGGAGTGGTCCAGGCACCTGAATCTCATTTTCAGCAGACCAAAGCAGCGCTCCACCACACCCCTGGTTGCTGCACGGGACTCATTGTAAAGGGTCTCCGCGTTAGTCCGAGGCCTCCGTATGGGCGTCATCAGCCAAGACCTCAGTGGATAACCCCTGTCGCCCAGCAACCAGCCCCTCAGCCGGGGGGGCCATCCCTCAAACATAGCAGGGATGAATGACTGCGCAAGAATGTACGCATCATGCACACTCCCAGGGAACCTTGCGCACACGTGCATGATCCTCATGTGAGAGTCGCATACCACCTGGATGTTCATGGAGTATATCCCCCTCCTGTTTGTGAACACTTCCCTGTTGCCTGCAGGCGGGCGCATGGGGACGTGAACACAATCAATCACTCCCTGGACCATCGGTATCCCGGCCACGTTGGCAAATGCACGGGCTCGTGCTTCTTGATTTGCTCGGTCCTCGGGAAAGGTGATGTAGCGGTCGGCAATGGCATAGAGGGCGTCAGTCACATCCCGGATGCACCTGTGGACCGGTGCCTGCGAGATCCCGGATAGATCCCCACTCAGAGACTGGAAGGAGCCGGTAGCAGAAATGTTAAGTGCCACCGTCACCTTGACAGCGACCGGTATCGCGTGTCCTCCTCCCGATCCACGTGGGGCGAGGTGCGACACGAGGTGGCAGATATGTGCGACCGTCTCTCTGCTGAACCGGAGTCTCCTCCTGCAGGTGATGTCCGGCAGTGTCTCGAAAGAGATCTGGTCACGGTACACCCTAGGCCTCGATTGTCGCCTCTGGCGCCCTAGCTCCACCATCAGCGTCTCCTCCTCCTCCTTCCCCCCATGATGCTCGGCATCAGTGCCCACATCCTGTGCCGTCCTCAGCGTTTGGGGGTCAATGTTCCCCTCGGCATCCCCCTGGACATGCCGGCCATGAGCACCTGCGGCCTGTACGGCGACGACAGGCCACTCCGCGGCCATTCCCTCTGCTGCTGCAGCTGCCCCTGCATCCGCTGTGGGATGTCGCTGTGGATGCTGCTGGATGTCCAACTGCAGTGCAACGGCCCCAACCACTGCGCTGAACATCGCCGTTCGGTTCGAATACATTATGGTCACCTACAGAAGGGTGGTGGGGGGGGGCAGAGAAACGACATGTTAGACGGAGGTTATTTGACACCTCGGAAGCTGCCTGCCACGGGATACCTGTGTGTCCCGGTGGCCTGGTCGCGCTGCTGACACGCGGCCAGCCTAACCCCTGGTAACTTTCTGCGTCCAACGGGCAGTTAACAACATCCTCCTCACCGGTGCGTCAGTGGCCTGTGCCCATCAGCCATAGGGCAACCAGCGGCCGTGTCCTCATCACTGTCCTGCCATGGCAGGGCGGCTGACATGTTGCATCCGGGGGTGGATGACCCACTCCACTCACTCCCCCCCCCACTACTCCCTCTCCCCCTCCCGCTACTCCCTCTCCCCTCCCACTACTCCCTCTCGCTCCCACTACTCCCTCTCCCCCCTCCCACTACTCCCTCTCCCTCCCTCCCAAAACTCCCTCTCCCCCCTCCCACTACCTCTCCCCCCTCCCACTACTCCCTCTCCCTCCCACTACTCCCTCTCCCCCTCCCACTACTCCCTCTCTTCCCTCCCACTACTCCCTCTCCCACCCACTACTCCCTCTCTCCCCTCCCACTACTCCCTCTCCCCCCCACTACTCCCTCTCCCCCTCCCACTACTCCCTCACCCCCCTCCCACTACTCCCTCTCCCCCTCCCACTACTCCCTCTCCCTCCCCACTACTCCCTCTCTCCCGCCCTCCCACTACTCCCTCTCCCACCTCCCACTACTCCCTCTACGCCCACTACTCCCTCTCCCCCCCACTACTCCCTCTCTCCCCCCACCCACTACTCACTCTCCCCCCCCACTACTCCCTCTCCCCCCTCCCACTACTCCCTCTCTCCCCCCTCCACACTACTCCCTCTCCCCCACCCCACTACTCCCTCTCGCCCCCACTACTCCCTCTCCCCCCCTCCCACTACTCCTTTCCCCCCCCACTACTCCCTCTCTCCCCCCACTACTCCCTCTCCTCCCTCCCTCTACACTATCTCCCCCTCCCACTACTCCCTCTCCCCCACCCCACTACTCTCTCTCCCCCCTCCCACTCCTCCCTCTCCCCCCCCACTACTCCCTCTCCCCCCCTCCCACTACTCCCTCTCTCCCACCTCCCACTACTCCCTCTCCCCCCCCTCCCACTACTCCCTCTCCCCCCCCAACTACTCCCTCTCCCCCCTCCCACTACTTCCCTCCTCCCCCCACTACTGACTCCCCTCCCCCCCACTACTGCCCTCTCCTCCCTCCCTCCCGAACACTCTCTCCCCCTCCCACTACTTCCCTCTCCCCCCACCCCACTACTCCCTCTCCCCCCCTACTCCCTCCCCTCCACTACTCCTCCTCTCCCCCCACGACTCCCTCCCCCCTCCCACTACCTCCCTCTCCCCCCCCACTACGCCCCTCTCCCCCTCCCCTACAATCTCCGCTCCCCCTCCCACTACTCCCTCTCCTCCTCCCCGCCCACTAATCCTCGCCCCCCTCCACTACTATGTCCTTCCCTCTCCCACGCCACTGACTCCCTAGCATCCCCTCCCAATACTCCCTCTCCCCCCCACGACTTCCCTCTCACTCCCCCTCCATTTACTCCCCTCTCCCCCCTCCCACTACTCCCTCTCCCCCCCACTACTCCCTATCTCCCCCCTCCCAATACGCCCTCTCCCCCCCCACTTACTCCCTCTCTCCCCCCCCCACTACTCCCTCTCCCCCCTCCCACTACTCCCTATCTCCCCCCTCCCAATACTCCCTCTTCCCCCCCACTACTCCCTCTCTCCCCCCTCCACTACTCCCTCTTCCCCCCTCCCACTACTCCCTCTCCCCCCTCCCACTACTCCCTATCCCCCCCTCCCACTACTCCCCTCTCCCCCCCTCGCCACTACCTCCCTCTCTCCCCCCCTCCCACTACGACGTCTCCTCTCCCCCCTCCCACACTCCCTCTCCCCCCCACTACTCCCTCTCCCCCCCACTACTCCCTCCCCCTCCCTCCCACTACTCCTCCTCTCCCCCCCCACTACTCCCTCTCCCCCCCACTCCTCCCTCTCCCCCTCCCACTACTCCCTCTACCCCCACTACTCCCTCTCCCTCCCCCCCTACTCCCTCTCCCCCCTCCCACTACTCCCTCTCCCCCCCTCCACTACTCCCTCTCCCCCCCACTACTCCCTCTCCCCCCCACTACCTCCCCTCCCCCTCCCACTACTCCCTCTCCCCCCCACTACTCCCTCTCCCCCCCACTACTCCCTCTCCCCCTCCCACTACTCCCTCTCCCCCCCACTACTCCCTCTCCCCCTCCCCCCTACTCCCTCTACCCCCCACTACTCCCTCTCCTCCCTCCCACTACTCCCTCTCCCCCTCCCACTACTCCCTCTCCCCCCTCCCACTACTCCCCTCTCCCCCTCCCACTACTCCCTCTCTCCCCCCCTCCCACTACTCCCTCTCCCCCTCCCACTACTCCCTCTCCCCCCCTACTCCCTCTCCCCCCTCCCCACTACTCCCTCTCCCCCCACTACTCCCTCTCCCCCCCTCCCACTACTCCCCTCTCCCCCCACTACTTTCCTCTCCCCCTCCCCACTCCCTCTCCTCCCCCTCTCCCTCTCCCCCCCCCCTCCCCCCCCCCCCCCCCCCACTACTCCCTCCTCTCCCCCCCCTCCCACTACTCCCCTCTCCCCCTCCCCTACTCCCTCTCCCCCCCCCTACTCCCTCTCCCCCTCCCACTACTTCCTCTACCCCCCACACTCCCTCCCTCCTCCCTCCCCCACTCCCTCTCCCCCCCTCCCCTACTCACCCTCCCCCTCCCACTGCTCCCTCTCCTCCCCCACGACTCCCTCTCCCCCCTCCCACTACTCCCTCTCCCCCCCACTCTCCCTCTCCCTCTACCCCCCACTGCTCCCTCTCCTCCCCCTCCCACTACTCCTCTCTCCCCCCCCTACTTCCCTCTCCCCCCTCCCACACTACTCTCCCTCCCCCCCCCCCTACTCCCACTCCTCCTCCCCCTCCCACTACCCCTCTCCCCCCACTATTCCTCTCTCTCCCCCCCTCCCCACTACTCCCTCTCCCCCCCCACTACTCCCTCTCCCCCCTCCCACTACTCCCTCTCCCCCTCCCACTACTCCCTCTCCTCCCCACTACTCCCTCGCCCCCCGCCCACTACTACTCCCTCTCCCACCCCCACTACTCCCCTCTCCCCCCTCCCACTACTCCCTCTCCACCCCTCCCACTACTCCCTCTCCCCCCCTCCCACTACTCCCTCTCCCCCTCCCACTACTCCCTCTCCCCCCCTCCCACTACTCCCTCTCCCCCCTCCCACTACTCCCTTTCCCCCTCCCACTACTCCCTCCCCCCTCCCACTACTCCCTCTCCCCCTCCCACTACTCGCTCTCCCCTCCCCCCCCCCCCCCCCCTCCCCCCCCACCACTGGCGACTGGCTGCCGACTTTAAAAAGCAGGTGTGGATGGCGACGGCGTGAACTGGGGTCACGCCGTCGGGACTTCGCCCCATCCGGGCCGGAGAATAGCGGGGGATCTGGAGAATCGCCATTTTGGGTGCATCGGGCGATTCTCCGGGTTTTTGCGAGCGGAACACGACGGAACAGATTTGGCCGTTTCGGAGAATAGCGGGAGCGCGTCGGACCGGCGTCGCGTGAAAAACTGGCGCGGCCCGCTATTCTCCCAACCAGCGTGACATCGGAGAATCGCGCCCATACAGTGCATAAAGAGGCCATTCGGCCCATCAAGTCTGCACTGACCCTTTGAAAGGCCACCCTACCTCGGCCCAATCCCCTGCCCTGTGCCTGGAACCTCACCAATCTTTGGACATTTAGGGGCACTTTATCATGGCCAATCCACCTAACCTGTGCATCTTTGGACTGTGGGAGGAGGTCAGAGCACCCAGAGGAAACATACGCAGACACGGGGAGAACATGCAAACTCCACACAGTCACCCAAGGTCTGAATCGAACCAGGTCCCTGGCACTGTGAGGCAGCAGTACTAAACACTGTGCCACCATGTCGCCCCCTCCCCCTTTAACTTTGTGTCAGTTTTTGCCTGAGTACAATCTTGAGACGCTGGTTGGGATGATTTATAAAGATGTTATCAATACTCTCTGAAACGCTGGGCACGTGCGTTTGCAAATGATTGTGCGCTAAATGGGTGACCGCAACTGGAGGATTCCACAAATAAAGCACATAATTGAAACACCAACAAAATAAAAATTTATTGAACAACAGAAAATGCAAAGCATATTGGTCAATATCTGAAAGAGGAACACACAGTGGAAATTTATCAGATTTTCATATTCAAATATATGCCTTATTGACAATAATTAATAGTTATTGACAAAACCTCCTAGTTTTTGAACTAAATTGCACGAGCATTATGGGAAGCAGTGATGTAGTGGCATTGTCACTTGGCTACTAACCCAGAGATGTGTGGCCATGATCTGGGGACTCGGGTTCAAATCCCAGGTCCCAGATAGTGAAATTTGAATTCAATAGAAATCTTGAATGAAAATGATAACCATGAATCATTGTTGATTGTTGTAAGGAAATCTGCTGTACTTACCTGGTCTGACCAACATGTGACTCCAGACAGGGTTAACTACTAAATGTCTTAGCAAGCCACTCAGTTCAAGAGCAAATGTACAATGGCCAAGCATTTGCTGTACCTGAATACTCCCTTTATGTTCCATAAAGGCTGTGCAGATTGAGTGGGGTTATAGGAATAGATCGGGGATGTAGGCCTAGGTAGGGGTTCTTTTGGGGCGTTGGTGCAGGCTCGATGGGCAGAATGGCCTCCTTCTGGTCTCTAGGTATTCTATGCACCAGGACACCCAGATCCCTCAGTACCATAGCTTTCTGCAATCTTTCTCCATTTATTTTTTTTAAATTTTGTGTACCCAATTCATTTTTTTTTCTTATTAAGGGACAATTTGGTGTGGCCAATCCATCTACCCTGAACATCTTTGGGTTCTGGGGGTGAGACCCATGCAGACACGGGGAGAACGTGCAAACTCCACACAGACAGCGACCCGGGACGGGGATCAAACCTGGGACCTCAGAGCCGTGAGGCAGCAGTGCTAACCACTGCACCACCATGCCACCTCATCTTTCTCCATTTAAATAGCATCCCATTTCTATTCTTCCTGCCAAAGTGAACAAGTTCACATTGACCCACGTAACACTTCAACTGCCAAATTTTTCTTCAGTCATTTAACCATTTCATACTCCTTTGCAACTACATCCCGTGAATAAATAAAAAGAACTATGGTTAATGATTACATTTGATAGCATTTATAAGAAATTTATTTTTTAGTTGTTCTTTCCACTCGATAAGGGGTGGCACGATGGCACAGTGGTTAGCACTGTTACTTCACAGTGCCTGGGACCCGGGTTCGATTCCCGGCTTGGGTCACTGTCTGTGCGGAGTCTGCACATTCTCCCCTTGTCTGTGTGGATTTCCTCCGGGTCCTCCAGTTTCCTCCGACAAGTCCTGAAAGACGTGCTGTTAGGTGAATTGGACATTCTGAATTCACCCTCAGTGTACCCGAACAGGCGCCGGAGTGTGGCGACTAGGGGATTTTCACAGTAACTTCTTTGCAGTGTTAATGCAAGCCTACTTGTGACACTAGTAAAGACAATTATTATGAATTTACTTGCGGATACTTCAGATTGTCAGTGCAGAGACTGGAGCCCCAGGCTTCCTCACTTCCGCAAGATCCTCTCATGGACTTGGAGCCTACATGTATTACAATAGAAAATAGAACGGAATGGCATAATTAACGTGTTTGAGCATACGCTTCTAATTAATAACATGAACCATCAGAAATTTATATAGGTTTAGAGCTGTCAATCACACATGTAACTGGAAACGGAATAAACATTTAACCTGAAAAGCTTGCTGTTCTGTACTGTATGTTAACAAGACTATTTACACATAGATACAGAATTTCCCGACAATCAATTACAAGTTATTTCTCAACACGTTTGCGGAGCTGATCGCACCGTAATTATAATCACTTATAGAACATAGAACATAGAACAGTACAGCACAGAAACAGGCCCTTCAGCCCTCGATGTTGTGTCACGAGCAATGATCACCCTACTCAAAACCCACGTATCCACCCTATACCCGTAACCCAACAACCCCCCCCCCTTACTTTTTACGACACTACGGGAAATTTACCATGGCCCATCCACCTAACCCGCACATCTTTGGACTGTGGGAGGAAACCGGAGCACTCGGAGGAAACCCACGCACACACGGGGAGGACGTGCAGACTCCGCACAGACAGTGACCCAGCCGGGAACCGAACCTGGGACCCTGGAGCTGTGAAGCATTTATGCTAACCACCGTGCTACCGTGCTGCCCACAAATCTTCTTTCAAATCGTCCGATAAGTTCCTCTGTTCGAACAAAAGCAGCCTCAATTTTTCATTTTCTGTTCAATATCCGTACCTCCGAGCAGACAGCAGCCAAGTGAATCTTTACAGCTAGAAGAGAGGGGAAGAACGTTGGCTGTACGGTTGATAATAAGACCATAAGACCATAAGACATAGGAGTGGAAGTAAGGCCATTCGGCCCATCGAGTCCACTCCACCATTCAATCATGGTTGATTTCAACTCCATTTACCCGCTCTCTCCCCATAGCCCTTAATTCCTCGAGAAATCAAGAATTTATCAATTTCTGTCTTAAAGACACTCAATGTCCCGGCCTCCACCGCCCTCTGTGGCAATGAATTCCACAGACCTACCACTCTCTGGCTGAAGAAATTTCTCCTCATCTCTGTTCTAAAGTGACTCCCTTTTATTCTAAGGCTGTGCCCCCGCGTCCTAGTCTCCCCTGCTAATGGAAACAACTTCCCTACGTCCATCCTATCCAAGCCATTCATTATCTTGTACGTTTCTATTAGATCTCCCCTCAACCTCCTAAACTCCAATGAAATAATCCCACGATCCTCAGACGTTCATCGTATGTTAGGCTACCATTCCTGGGATCATCCGTGTGAATCTCCGCTGGACCCGCTCCAGTGCCAGTATGTCCTTCCTGAGGTATGGGGCCCAAAATTGCTCACAGTATTCTAAATGGGGCCTAACTAGTGCTTATAAAGCCCTCAGAAGTACATCCCTGCTTTTATATTCCAAGCCTCTTGAGATAAATGACAACATTACATTTGCTTTCTTAATTACGGACTCAACTGCAAGTTTACCTTTAGAGAATCCTGGACTAGGACTCCCAAGTCCCTTTGCACTTTAGCATTATGAATTTTGTCACCGTTTAGAAAATAGTCCATGCCTCTATTCTTTTTTCCAAAAGTGCAAGACCTCGCACTTGCCCACGTTGAATTTCATCAGCCACTTCTTGGACCATTCTCCTAAACTGTCTAAATCTTTCTGCAGCCTCCCCACCTCCTCAATACTACCTGCCCCTCCACCTATCTTTGTATCATCGGCAAACTTGGCCAGAATGCCCCCAGTCCCGTCATCTAGATCGTTAATATATAAAGAGAACAGCTGTGGCCCCAACACTGAACCCTGCGGGACACCACTTGTCACCGGTTGCCATTCCGAAAAAGAACCTTTTATCCCAACTCTCTGCCTTCTGTCTGACAGCCAATCGTCAATCCATGTTAGTACCTTGCCTCGAATACCATGGGCCCTTATTTACTCAGCAGCCTCCCGTGAGGCACCTTGTCAAAGGCCTTTTGGAAGTCAAGATAGATAACATCCATTGGCTCTCCTTGGTCTAACCTATTTGTTATCTCTTCAAAGAACTCTAACAGGTTTGTCAGGCACGACCTCCCCTTACTAAATCCATGCTGACTTGTCCTAATCCGACCCTGCACTTCCAAGAATTTAGAAATCTCATCCTTAACGATGGATTCTAGAATTTTGCCAACAACCGAGGTTAGGCTAATTGGCCTATAATTTTCCATCTTTTTTCTTGTTCCCTTCTTGAACAGGGGGGTTACAACAGCGATTTTTCCAATCCTCTGGGACTTTCCCTGATTCCAGTGACTTTTGAAAGATCATAACTAACGCCTCCACTATTTCTTCAGCTATCTCCTTTAGAACTCTAGGATGTAGCCCATCTGGGCCCGGAGATTTATCAATTTTCAGACCTTTTAGTTTCTCTAGCACCTTCTCCTTTGTGATGGCAACCATATTCAACTCTGCCCCCTGACTTTCCTGAATTGTTGGGATATTACTCATGTCTTCTACTGTGAAGACTGACGCAAAGTACTTATTAAGTTCCTCAGCTATTTCCTTGTCTCCCATCACTAGATTACCAGCGTCATTTTGGAGCGGCCCAATGTCTACTTTTGCCTCCCGTTTGTTTTTAATGTATTTAAAGAAACTTTTACTATCATTCCTAATGTTACTGGCTAGCCTACCTTCATATTTGATCCTCTCCTTCCTTATTTCTCTCTTTGTTATCCTCTGTTTGTTTTTGTAGCCTTCCCAATCTTCTGACTTCCCACTACTCTTTGCCACATTATAGGCTCTCTCTTTTGCCTTGATGCATTCCCTGACTTCCTTTGTCAGCCATGGCTGCCTATCCTCCCTCTGATAACCTTTCTTTTCTTTGGGATGAACCTCTGTACTGTGTCCTCAATTACTCCCAGAAACTCCTGCCATTGCTGTTCTACTGTCTTTCCCACTAGGCTCTGCTTCCAGTCGATTTTCGTCAGTTCCTCCCTCATGCGCCTGTAATTACCTTTATTTAACTGTAAAACCTTTACATCTGATTCTACCTTCTTTCTTTCAAATTGCAGACTGAATTCTACCATATTATGATCACTGCTTCCTAAGTGTTCCCTTACTTTAAGGTCTTTTATCAATTCTGGCTCATTACATAACACTAAGTCCAGAATAGCCTGTTCCCTCGTGTCCCTTTTTGTTTTCTTAGCGTGGTGGACCTTGGTTTACTGAGCCTTTCCATACACTGTGTCATATTTTGTGGGATGGGGACTATCGTAACCTCTCCTGAGCTCTGTCTTTTCGTGATTTTTTGTAATCCTAAGCAGCTACGCTTCCCACTGATTCCTTCACCTCTTGGTTCCCTGACTTTCCCTTCCCCCCCAATCTCTAGTTTAAAGTCCTATTGACCACCCTATTTACTCTTTTCGCCAGAACACTGGTCCCAGCTCGGTTCAGGTGGAGACCATCCCAACGGTATAGGTCCCCCCTGTCCCAAAACTGATGCCAGTGTCCCATGAAAAGGAACCCCTCTTTCCCACACCACTCTTTCAGCCACGTGTTAACTTCCCTTATTCTTGCCTCCCTATGCCAATTTGCACGTGGCTCGGGCAGTAATCCGGAGATTATGACCCTTGAGGACCTGTTTTTTAATTTGAATCCTAACTCTTTATAATCTCTAAACAGGTCCTCTTTCCTAGACTTGCCTAAGTTGTTGGTACCGACATGGACCACAACAACTGGATCCTCCCCCTCCCTCTCCAATATCCTTTCAAGCCGGTCAGAGATGTCCCGCACCCTAGCACCGGGCAGGCAACATACCATGCGGGACCCTCGATCCTGCTCACAAAGGATACTATCTATCCCTCTGATAATAGAATCCCCTACAACTACAACTTGCCTATTTACTTCCTCCCCTTGAATGGCCTGCTGAACCATGGTGCCTTGGTCAGCTGACTCATCCTTCCTGCAGCCCTGTTCGCCATCCACACAGGGAGCAAGTGCCTCGTACCTGTTGGACAGGGTCAAGGGCTGAGGCTCCTGAGTTCCTGACTGCTGGTTCCCTTTACCTGCCTGACTTGCAGTCACACCCTGCTGTCCCTGGCCACTGGCAGGATTTAAACTATTTACTCTGACAGGTGTGACTGCCTCCTGAAACAAAGTGTCCAGGTAAGCCTCCCCCTCCCGAATGTGCCTCAGTGTGTGAAGCTCAGACTCCAGCTCATCAACTCTGAGCCGGAGTTCTTCGAGCAGCCAACACTTGCTGCAGATGTGGTCGCTGCAGCTCGCAATGGGATCTGCCAGCTCCCACATCAAGCAGCTTAAGCACATCACCTGACCAGCCATCTCTAATTAATTAATTTGTTTAATTTAAGTTTACGAGTTTTAAATTTGGGGCAGTTTGGTTACCAACCAATCAGATCACAGCTTCCCTCTGACGTCACTTTTGAAATAAAAAAAAGTGGAAAACAGGAAGTTACCGTTAGGTCTGTATACTCACCCAGAGACTGCTCCTCCTCCTCTGAACGGCTCCCGAAACTAGGCCTCGATCCCCGGGTTAAAGTGAGTTTTTATACTCACCCAGAGATTGCTCCTCCTCCTCTGAACGGCTCCCGAAACTAGGCCTCGATCCCCAGGTTAAAGTGAGTTTTTATACTCACCCAGAGACTGCTCCTCCTCCTCTGAACGGCTCCCGAAACTAGGCCTCGATCCCCGGGTTAAAGTGAGTTTTTATACTCACCCAGAGACTGCTCCTCCTCCTCTGAACGGCTCCCGAAACTAGGCCTCGATCCCCGGGTTAAAGTGAGTTTTTATACTCACCCAGAGACTGCTCCTCCTCCTCTGAACGGCTGAAACTAGGCCAACGGACAGAACTTTTTTTTTGGTTAGAGGAGGAGGATGGGTGGGAGACACTACGTAAGTAGTGTTTCGGGTAAAGCTGTCACTCGAGAACAGCCCCTTCACAAACCACCTTCAACTTACGCTGACCGCACTGCACGTATGCAAATGTCCCCGGAACAGCCAATCAGAAGCTCTGCTCTGCTGCCCTCTGCTGGATGCTTGACTTCCGTCGAACTCCTCGGGTCACTGATGCAGGTGCACCTTCATAATGAAGGCAGCTGTCGAGTACAGGAAAATATCAACGGACTGGTCAGCTGGGCGGAAAGGTAGCAAATGGAGTTCAGCCCAGAAAAGTGTGAGAATGCATTTGGGGAAGGAACAGAGGAGTGGGAGGAGGCCATTTGGCTCCACCATTCAGTAAGGTCACGGTGATCTGGTTGCAGGGATAGGGTGGGGGAATGGGCCTAGGTAAGGTGCTCTTTTGGAGAGATGGTGCAGACTCGATGGGCCGAATGGCCTCCATCGGCACTGCAGCAACTCTATGGTTGTGTGATGATCGGTATTTACCTTTAATACCTTGCCCCTTTAAGAGGCTTCGAACCCTGGGGACTCCGCCTCTGGCTACGCTCCCAGGAAACAGTATATAGGATAAGGCTCCATGTTGCGAGCACACTTCTCTCGAATGCAGTCCTGTTCTCTGTATATTAAAGCCTTTGATTACTGACCTCGCTCTCGCGTCGAATTGAGAGTGCCTCAGGTTGTGGTCTCAGCTCCATTTTCCTGCCTGCCCCCCATAACCCTGGACTCCCTTGTCTATCAAAAATCAATCGAACTCCGCCTCCACTCCTTTCTGGGGAAGAGAATTCCACATGCCAATGGCCCTTTGGGAAAAAATGTTTCGCCTCAGTTCTGTCCTGAAGGAAGACCTTTTATTTTCAAACTGTTCCCCTAGTTTCAGTCCCCCCCACCCACCATAGAAGGAAACATCCTCCTGGAATCCACCCAATTAAATCCCCTCAGGATCTTATATGTTTCAGTGAGATGACCTGCATTCTTCTGAACTTAGAACATAGAACATAGAACAGTACAGCACAGAACAGGCCCTTCGGCCCTCGATGTTGTGCCGAGCCATGATCACCCTACTCAAACCCACGTATCCACCCTATACCCGTAACCCAACAACTCCCCCCTTAACCTTACATTTTTTAGGACACTACGGGCAATTTAGCATGGCCAATCCACCTAACCCGCACATCTTTGGACTGTGGGAGGAAACCGGAGCACCCGGAGGAAACCCACGCACACACGGGGAGGATGTGCAGACTCCACACAGACAGTGACCCAGCCGGGAATCGAACCTGGGACCCTGGAGCTGTGAAGCATTTATGCTAACCACCATGCTACCGTGCTGCCCAATGGGTTTAGGCCCAACCTGTTCACCCTTTCTTCATAAGACAACCACTTCATCCCAGGAATAAGCCCTGTGAGCCTTCCATGAAGTGCTCCTAAAACTGTTGCATATTTTCTGAAATAAGGCAACCGAAACTGCAAACAGCATTCCAGATGTGGTCTCACCAAGGCCCTGTACAGCTGCAGTAAAACCTCCTGACTTTTATATTCCATTCCCTCTGCAATAAACAACAACATTCCATTTGCCTTCCCACTCACTTGCTGCACCTGCATACTGACTGTGATTCATGAACCAGGACACCCAGATCCCTCTGCGCCACCGGGTTCGGCAATCGTTCTCCATTTAAATAGTACATTGCTTTCCTATTCTTCCTGCCAAAGTGGACAAGTTCACACTTTCCCACTTTAAACTCCACCTGCCAATTTTTTTGCCCACTCACTGAAGCTATTCATGTCTCTTTGCAGACTCTCTGTCACTTACTGACAACTTACTTTCCTCCCGATCTTGGTGTCATCAGCAAATTCACCTCCATCCATTCAGTTCCTTCATCCAAGCCATTGATATTGATTGTTAGTATTTGAGGCTGGCAAAGGAATACGCAATGAATGATAGAATACTGAGCTGTATAGAAGGACTTGGAGTGCACGTCAACAGATTCCTGAAGGTGGCTGGACGGGTAGAAAAGGGAGTCAAGAAGGCATATGGGATATTTGCCTTTATTAGCTGAGGCACAGAATATAAGAGCAGGGAGGTTAGGCCAGAACTGCATAAACACTAGTTAAGCTATGCTGGAATATGCATGCCCTGCACTGTAGGAAAGGTGGGTTGTACTGAAGCTGGTACAGCCAGAGGAGATTTACCACAATGTTGCCTGGACTGGAGAATTTTGTTTATGGGGGAAGATGGGTCTGGCCAGGATTGTTTTCTTTGGGCCAGAGAAGGCTGAATAGACATCTAAATTGAAATGTATAAAATTGTAAGAATGGGGAGTAAAACCACACTCCCCTTGGTTGACCGGTTCATAACCAAGGGATATGCTCTTAGAGTAAGAGGATGGTGGAGATGTGGAACTCGCTGCCTGAAAGGGTGGTGGAGACAGAAACCCTCATTATATTGAAAAAGTATTTGGATATGCGCTTGAAGTGCTGTAACCCAACGTTATCTCTTTAAGATTAGGTGAATTCTGACTTTAGTAAGAGCGATAAATGGTGGAAGACCAGGGAGAACATTAAGAAATGGCACAATAGGCAAGAGAGCCTGCACCAAGGTTTCCTGATGCAGCGGAGCAGAGAGATCCTCTTCCCTCAGGGGCCACGTGACCCTCCAGGTAGTTACAAAGAGCAAGATATTCAATGACAGCACACAAATGGTCATGATCAGCGAAGACACTTTCAAATGCCATCTCCTTCCTGTGCCATTTCCAGTCTCATTCACTGATTCAGTCAACACAACACCTTTGCTCACCGACCACAAAATGAAGCACGACACATGCCTCATTCACCACTTCACCTCATGCTCACACACACAGTATTGCTGCAAGCTGCACCTTCATGTTTCACAGCTTAGATACACTGCTGGCCCTTCAACTCTGGCAGGTACATCACCCACCTCACCATTGTGAGACGCAGCTCCCAAGGAGCCAGTGCACAGTCAGTGGAGCCTGCACCATTGGGAAGCCTGCGACCCTGGCAAAGCCATTTGTGCATATATTTCACGACTTTATGTCATGACTGACCTGCCTTAAAATCACCAATTTGATTACTGGTCTGTTTGGTCCTTCTAAGTTATTCTAAATATTGTACCAGTGACTTGCTAATTTCTGAGTATAAATGCAAGACCACTGATACTTGTGAATTGTGTTATGGGAGCGGCGTTTCCAGAACGCCAAAATGTATCATGGAGTTCAACCAACCTCTCCCTTTAATGTATTGTTGCTTTTGAAGCACACGGCTTGGTCTCCAGGTGTGGTATTACAATTATGGACAGGTGGGTTTTTAGACACAAAATAACGTTTATTCCATGAATTTGTCTTAACCTTTTAAAATAAACATTGGATCACATACCACCCCTTACTTCAAAGATAACCCCGAAAATAATACAACACTAAATAATCCCTCAAAGTGTTCCTTTAAACCTCCAAAAGACTTAACACCTTTAAACAGAAACACATCAGGTTAAAGACATTAATATTCTGAGTTTAACTCACCCAAATGATTCAGAGATAGTCTTTCATGGCAGAGATCACAGCAGAATCCAGCTCACTGCAAACACAGACACACCCAAGCTCTTGTTCTTCATGCAGCTCTCAGCAAACCAGCCAGGCACTTTTCAGCTGCTCTCTCAAACTAAAACTAAAAGCAGAAGTGAGCTCAACTCAGCTACCCCCATGTAAAATACGTATGCTGGCTAAAGGGGGCGGCCACAATTGTTGTTATGAAGATGCTTACCTGTAAATATTCATGTTAAATTTTTGTGTTTTCCTTTTTTTTTCTCTCTCTCTAATAATTTGTAATTTGTCATATATAAAATATGAAAACTCAATAAAAAACATTTATAAAAAAAAACTCAGCTACCCCCACCCTCTGACATCACTTCAGTAATATGAGCTACTCCATTTCTTAAAGGTACATTGCTTAAACATCCATTTCTTAAAGGTACTTTGACATGACAATTGAGTTCAAGAAATGAAACCATGCAATCTTTCAGTCGTTGTTTTTAATATAAAAAACAAATCATTTAGTTATTGAAGTAAATGGGTGGCACAGTGGCACAGCGGTTATCACCGTTGCTTCACAGCGCCAGGGTCACAGGTTCGATTCCCAGCTTGGGTCACTGTCTGTGCGGAGTCTGCACGTTCTCCCCGTGTCTGCGTGGGTTTCCTCCGGGTGCTCCGGTTTCCTCCTACATGTCCCGAAAGACGTGCTATTAGGTAATTTGGACATTCTGAATTCTCCCTCAGTGTACCCGACCAGACACTGGAATGTGGCGACTAGGGGATTTTCACAGTAACTCCATTGCAGTGTTAATGTAAGCCTACTTGTGACGAAGCAAAAGATTATTATTATTTAAACTTAAAATTCAGCTAGCATTAAACCCTGGTCAGAATGATATAGGAGACAGATTTATAATTTGGGATTACCTGTTCCACATTGCTCTTTACAGGTACTAATTGCATAATTATGCCTTTTCATTTATTTACGTTATGATAATGTGGCCAGCAATCTGTTGTTGATAGGACGCTGGGTCCATCCTGCAGAGTTAACTGCAGTTTTCCAGTTCTTCTTTGTAACTATATATACAAACTGACCAAGAGAATTTCTGTGGATGCATGTCTGCCTCCTTCAGCTTTCTTAGCTCACTCACATCCATCAACCTGTTGCCTTCTTTACTTTGGGGTGAAACATAAGCTGTTTCTTATATCCACCAAATGACAGAGGGCAGCACGGTACCAGGTTCGATTCCGGCTTGGGTCACTGTCTGTGTGGAGTCTGCATGTTCTCCCCGTGTCTGCGTGGGTTTCCTCCGGGTGCTCCGGTTTCTTCCCACAATCCAAAGATGTGCAGGTTAGGTGGATTGGCCAGGCTAAATTGCCCTTAGTGTCCAAAATTGCCCTTAGTGTTGGGTGGGGTTACTGGGTTATGGGGATAGGGTGTAGGTGTGGGTTTGGATAGGGTGCTCTTTCCAAGAGCCGGTGCAGACTCGATGGGCCGAATGGCCTCCTTCTGCACTGTAAATTCTATGAAATCTATTCTATGAAACAACCAATATGTTAGCTCAAAAACACAGTTTATTAATAAGACTTGTATCTCTACGTAATAGTACACATGGCTCCGTACTAAACTACACCTAACGACTAAGATGACCTTTACTTAACTTCGAGTGACTGGCACTGTGCGAGATAAGGCCTTTTTCCGGTTCCACGTGGTCGGTTTGGAAGTGGTTGGGTTCATCTCAGCTGGGCTCGTCCTTCAGGAATGGTCGCGGGTCCTTGAACTTGGTTGTTCTGCTGCAGTTGGTCGCACACAGGCCCGTCCCAAAAGAGGCACATCTTTAGTGCGCAGGGGTCTTTATCCTTTGTCTTTTTCGCGCCCTTTAGGGCAGTCCTTACACCAGGTCCAATGGATCGATAGGGTTTTCGATCACCCTCGTCGATCTCAGCCAATTAGGGGGCGGATACCTCGCTAGCTGGGCGGGTTCTCCTTATCATTGTCCGAGGCATATACGTCTTTCCAAATAAGGGGAAGGTGTCGCTGGTTAGTCTGCTACTATTGTAACTCCTTGATTCAAACTCTATTGTCTGGGGGAAATGGTGATCGACTCTTAATGGATAGAAGTTTCAGCCAAGTCTGATTTCTTTGCACAATACACAGAGGCTGTGTACCTGTCTGTCCCAAATTGATGACAATTCCCATGGTCCTTTGCAGGTGGCCATTTTACATAGCTACAAACCATACAACAGATACATATAATAAAACAGATACACTCATTGTTTATCTGTCTGGTCTGTGTAATCTAAGGTCTCTTTTGATATCAAATTTCACCTGCATATTAGCTACCAGTATGGACCAATGTGTTTCCTCAAAGCTACACAGCCGTGAAGCAGTGTGAAAAGGTACTAGGCAGGCCTTGCTCTGTGGGAAATAAACTCTGTGCACGGTCATTGAAAGGCAGCTAAAGGGGCCATACACTGAACAACATCTCCCGGTTTTCTCTCCATCACTGCAGTAGAGAGCTGATGGTGACTCTTTATCGAGAAGCGTCTTCATTGTCTTCTCTGCAGAGGCAGAAGCAATAATAATAATAATCTTTAGCCTGTTCGGGTACACTGAGGGAGAATTCAGAATGTCCAATTCATCTAACAAGCACATCTTTTGGGACTTGTGGGAGGAAATCGGGGCACCCAGAGGAAACCCACGCAGACACGGGGAGAACGTGCAGACTCCGCAGAGACAGTGATCCGACTGGGTATTAAACTTGGGACCCTGGTGTTGTGAAGCAATAATGCAAACCAATGTGCTACCGTGCCACCAGTCAATTGTTCAGTTGCTTCTCGAATAACATTCAAAATAATTCAATATACATGCAATGTTTCTCAGAAATGTGAAATATTTTGTTGCATGAATGGTGCTGTATAAATGCAAGTTGTTGTTGTTGCCTGTGTTACCCCGAGACTTTACCATTCACTGCACTGCACCATTTACAATGCACTGGCTGGCCTCCCACATTTTATTCTCCATAAACGTGAAGTCATCCAAAACTCTGCTGCCCGTCTCTTAACTCGCCCCATGTCCCATTCACCTATCACCCTCGGCATCCTAGCCAACACTGACTACCAGTCAAGCAATACCTTGATCTTTACATTCTCATCCTGTCTGCTTTTCAAATCCTTCCCTGGTCCCACCTCACCCCATCTCAGTAATCGTCTCCCGCTCGACAACCCTTCATGGTTTCTGCAGCACTGGCGATGAGCAGGTGTGTGGTGGACTCCCAGCTGAGCAAACCCCTGCTCGGACAGAATTTCACATTGGCCTCAAGCTCCAAACCCTCCCTCGGGACCCAAAGCCCCAGAGCCCCAGCCGCCTTGCAGAAATGCCCTCTGTGCCCTTTAGTGCACTGCACGTAGTGGGTTCCTGTATGGGCTGCTTCACGCCTTTCACCTCCTTGCCCTCGCCCGTCACCCGGCGATGCCTTAGCGCACATTGATGCTGGCCAGCGGTGAAGGTCCCCACTGGAGATCACTCTACGGAGGTGTCCCAGCCCTCAATCTACATGCAACCATCGTTTGCACCGGTTCACAGACTTCCCAAGGTGCCTGCCACTTTTGCAGCCTTGCAGAGTCCATGGACCATGTTACGTCCAAGTTAAATGTCTTCAGCTGCACACCCTTTTTAGTTTCTCATCAAACCTTTTATTAAAGTTTTGTTTGCACTTCAGCCCCACGCTCCTGATCTACGGGCACCCGATGAGGAGAGTGGCAGGGAAGGCGGCAGACCTGCTTGTGAATCTGCTCCTGGGCCTGGCGAAACCTTGTCATTAACAAGTCCAGGCAGCGGGTGATCAAGGGGGTCATCCAACCTGACTGTCTGTCCCTCTTCCGCAGCTTCATTCATGGTCGGGTGCCCCTGGAGAGAGCATGCGGTGTCCACTGGCACCATTACAACCTCTGTGCCGGGCGGGCACCGCAAGGTCGGGGGTGCTTTTTAGACCCTTTTAATCACATTTTGATTCGTGTTTTCTAAGTTTCCTTTGCTCCTTCATTTTGTTTTGGGCAGCGTCCCTTTCAGGATTTGTCCCTTAAATGGTTTCTTTAAGTTAATTGGTTGAACTATTTAATAGGTGAATATATCTGCGCTTCTCTAATTCTTGAGCAGCCCTGATTTTAATTACTCTGTCATTGGTGGCCACGTCTTCAGCAGCCAAGGCTTTAAGCTCAGGGGTTCCCTCCAAGAAACTGTCCATCTCGCCTTCCTCTTTTAACAAGCTTCTTAACACCAACCACTTTGACAAAGCTTTTGGTCATCACTCCTGATATCTCATTGTGTGGTTCGCTGTCAAATTATGCTTTATATTGCTCCTGTGAAGCACCATGGGACATTTTATTATGTTAAAAGGGTTATGTAAATAAAATCTGTTGTTGACGAGAGATGTGATAAAGCACTCGGCACTATATCAACGCCTACCTTTAAAAAAATAGTTCTCTGGTGTAACATAAAAGGTGAGATTATAGAAATCCTTCCCTGTTGACTGAACAATGTTGCGGGGCAATTCACTGTGTGGTTCTCAGTCAACCACGAGATAGCAACCAACCTCTGCCATCTGATGAAGAACATTCACCAGCTATTAATTACAGTTGGGATTTTTTTTTTACTGATCTATGAATGCACAGCCATCCAGTCTGCGCATGGTCAATTCTGATATGCCACCCAGTGGCCAGCTTCAGTATATCTACAGTAAGAACTCTGTTCCAGAGTTATGCTCTAATAATAATGGCATTTTCTTGCAGAAGCATGTTTGCAACCAGAGGGCCAACTCACACCAAAAGATTCATAAAATGACATCAATACTCAGGTTAAAAATGTGCTTAACAATCATTGCTGTAACAGAAATGGACAAACAAACTCAGCAGGGAAATGGTGAGCATGATATTTAAGGAAGGATAATATGGCATTAAAATTATGTCAAGGTTACAAACCGATACACAATCCCTACATTACAGACACTGTAGAGATGCACTTTTACGTGCTCTTGAGATGTTAACCAGTCACAATCTATTTTCTTCACGGTTCTTTCACTTCACAATCAAAGGGAAAAATCCATTTCATGCGGAACCAGGTATGTAGCTGCTGAGGATTGCTGCCAGTCATGATTGCCCCCTTCCATTCTGTTCACCCTCCTAGGACATGTGTGAAAGCCGGATCCCGACATAGCAGCCAGCCCAAATTGGACCAGTTGACATGGAACAGTTAACTCTGGGGGTATTCGTGGTTTCCCAGAATGATTCAGCTGAGGCACAATTTTGTCAAGCCTCAGGAAGAGGGACTCACAACCCTCTGAGATGAATAGATTCTCCTCATCTCAGTCTTAAACATGTGATCCCTTATTTTTAAACAGTGACCCCCCCCCCCCCTCCCCCCCCCCCCCCCCCCCCCCCCCCCCCCCACCAGATTCTCCCACAAGAGGAAACAGCCTCTCCACATCTACCCTGTCAAGGCCCCTCAGGATCTCTTTCTAAACTCTTCTAAACTCCTGTGGATACAGGCCTCGCCTGTCCAACCTTTCCTCATAAGACAACCCACCCATTCCAGGTATTGGGCTCGTTAACATTCTCTGAACTGCTTGAATGAATGTACGCCTTTCCTTACATGAGGAGACCACTGTATATAGTACTCCAGATGTGGCCCATCCAATGCCCAAACTGAAACATAACCTCCCTACTTTTGTAGTCAATTCCCCTCACAATAAATGCTGACATTCTATTAGCTTTCCTAATTTCTTGCTTGATCTGCACACTAATCTTTTGCAATTCATGCACTCTTCATCTCAGAGCTCTGCAATCTCCCACAATTTAGAAAATATGCTTCCTTTTTATTCTTCCTATCAATATGCACAATTTCCCACTTTCCCACACTATACTCCATTTGCCAGACTTATGCCCACTCACATAATCTATCTATATCTTTTTGTAGCTTCCATTTGTCCTCTTCACAACTTACTGGACAGAATTTAACCTCACCGCAAGGCGGGTCCTGAAGTGAGGGGGGGGAGGGGGGGTTGGAGATGTAAAATTGAATAATTGAATGGACAGATTCACCCTGGGGACCCAACAGGATTCACCCAGGGAACTCGCCCACCCAAATCCAGATGCATTGCCACACTTGGCAGGGCAGAGCCTTTGGGTGGAAAACCTGCCCATTCTCCAATTACTTTCCTCATTCTCAACCCAGCCTCAATGTTTAGGCTAGCGGTAGCATGAAAAAGTGGCATTTACACTTTTTCCCATCTCAGATGGGAAGAGGGATCTGTCTCACCCTGGAGGACCCTGTCAGAGTTGGGGCGCCCTTCCTCCCGGGATCTTTGAGCTCCAGTGTCTGCGTGGGTTTCCTCCAGGTGCTCCCGAATAGGCGCCGGAGTGTGGCGACTAAGCTTTTCACAGTAACATCATTGCAGTGTTAATGTAAGCTGTCATATGAGAGTACCTTTAAGAAATGGGTGTTTATAAATGGGTGTGTATATAAATATCAGTCGTGAGAGTACCTTTAAGAAATAGGTGTTTATTACTGCAGTGATGTCAGAGAGTGGGTGGAGCTGGGCTGTCTGTCAGCTTTTTACTTTCGTTTTCGGCTGTTTGCTGCAGGGTGTGTTTGAGTTTCGTTTTCAGAGCTGGATAGCTGCAGTCACAGCCAGAAGGGGTATTAGTTTCTTTCTCTGTAATCTAAAAAACTGTAAATCACTCCTTTGGTGATTTCAAACTAATAGCTGCTCTCGGTAGTGACTTTAACCTGATGTGCTTCTGTTAAAAGGTCTTTTTTTTAAGTCTTATGATGTTAAAAGTACAGCTTAAGGATTACTTAGTGTTGTAGTTTTTGGGGGTTGTATTTGAATTAATGGTTGCTAAGATGTTCACGGTATGTTTTAAAAAGGTTAACTTGAGTTCATAGAATAGACATTGTTTTGCTTTAAAAAAATACTTTTCCATTTCTGCTGTACCACACCTGTAGAGTGGGCCGTGTGCTCCCCATACCACAATCTATTAAAAGTTGTGAATCAGGTGAACTCCATGATACACTTTGGGGTTCTCTAAACACTGGCCCATAACAAAGCCCACTTGTGACAATAATGATGATTATTATTATTATTACACTCAAGAAGCTCAAAACCATCCAGGACAAAGTAGTCTGCTTGCTTGCTAACCCTTCCAGAAAGATTCATTCCCTCCACCATCGACGGACAGCTGCACCTATGTGCAACATCTACAAGATGTATTGCAGGAACGTATCAAGGTTCCTTAGGCTTCACCTTCCAAACCACAACCACTGCCATTGAGAAGGACAAGGGCAGCAGTTACCTGGGAACACCACCATCTGGAGGTTCCCCTCCAAGTCACTCACCATCCTGATTTGGAAATGTATCACTGTTCTGTCACTGTCACTAGGTCAAAGTCCTGGAACATCCCTCACTACCAGCTTTATGGATGTACCTACGCCACATGGACTGCAGCAGTTCAAGCAGGCAGTTCACCACCACCTTCTCAAGAGCATTTAGCGGTGGGCAATAAATACTGGCCTAGCCAGCAATGCCCACAACTTGTAAATGAATAAAACAAAACCTGTTCAATTCATCTGCCATTTCATTGTTTTCCATTATTAATACCGTAGCCTCACTTTCTATAGGACCAACATTCACAATGTTAACTCTTCTTTTTTATCTGTCTTCTCTGTCTTATATGTCTAGTTAGCTTTCACGCATACTCAATTTTTTCCCTCATTCATTGTTAATCATGCTTTGTTGGTTTTCATATTCTGTCCAATCTTCTGATCTGCCACCCGTCTTTGCACAATTTCTTTAAGTTTGATACTATCTTTAACATCTTTTGTTAACCATGGATGGCAGATCCTCCCTTTGGAATTTTTCTTTCTTATTTGAATCTATCTATTCTGTAATCTGAAATGTCCCATTAAATGTCTGCCATCTCAATTGACCTATTCCTTAACCAGATTTGCCAGATCACCATAGCCAGCTCTGATTTCAGGCCTTCAGTATTGCCCTCTTTTAAGCCTAAAATACTAGTCTCAGACACATTCTTCTAGCCTCAGACTGAATGCAAAATTCAATCATATTATGATCACTGTTACTTAGGGGCACCTCCGCTATGAGATCATCGGCGGGATTCTCCCGCACCCGGTGGGGCGGGGGGACCCGGCGAGATGGAGTGGCGTGAACCACTCCGGCGTCGGGCCGCCCCAAAGGTGCGGGGCTTGGTCCGCGCCGGAGTGGTTTGCGCCCCGCCGGCCAGCATGGAAGGCCGGCGTGGAAGGCCTTTGGCGCCACGCCAGCCGGGGCTGAAGGGACTCCGCCGGCTGGCGGAAGTCTGTGCATGCGTGGGAGCGTCCGCTGATGTCATCCCTGCGCATGCGCAGGGGGGGGGGGGGTCACCTCCGCGTCGGCCATCGCAGAGGCTGACAGGGCCGGCGCGGAGGGGAAAGAGTGCCCCTACGGCACAGGCCTGCCGGTGGATCGTTGGGCCCCGATCACGGGCCAGGCCACCGTGGGGGCACCCCCCAGGGCCAGACCCCCCCAAGACCCGAGAGCCCGCCCGCGCCCCCTGGTCCCGCCGGTAAGGGAGGTGGTGTAATTCACGCCGGTGGGACCAGCATTACAGCAGCGGGACTTCGGCCCATCGCGGGCTGGAGAATCGCTGGGGGGGGGGGGGGCTCGCCGACCGGCACGGCGCGATTCCCGCCCCCGCCGAATCTCCGGTGCCGGAGAATTCGGCGGCCGGCGGTGGCGGGATTCACGCCGCCCCCCGGCGATTCTCCGACCCGGCGGGGGGTCGGAGAATCCCACCACATTGATTAATCCTATCTCGTTGCACAATACCAGGTCTAGTAGAACCTGCTCTCTGGTTGGCGCCAGAATGTGCTGTTCTAAGAAACTATCCTGAAAACATTTTATAAGTTCCTCATTGAGGCTACGTTTGCCTATCTGATTTTTCCAGTCCATATGTATATTAAAATCCACAATGGTTATTGCTGTACACTTCTGACAAGGTCCTATTACTTCTTACTTTTTACCATGTCCTACCATACTGTTACTATTAGGGAGCCTGTACACTACCCTCACAAGCGATTTCTTGTCTTTTTCGTTTCTCCTCTCTACCCAAACCGCTTCTACATCCTGGTTTCCAAAACTTAGGTCAACCCTCTCTGTTGTGCTAATACTATCATTAATGAATAGAGCCAGCCCTCCAGCTTATCCTAGTTGCCTGCCTTTCTTAAATGAAATGAAAATGAAAATCGCTTATTGCCCCGAGTAGGCTTCAATTAAGTTACTGTGAAAAGCCCCTAGTCGCCACATTCTGCCGCCTATTCGGGGAGGCTGGTACGGGAATTGAACCGTGCTGCTGGCCTACCTTGGTCTGCTTTCAAAGCCAGCGATTTAGCCCAGTGTGCTAAACCAGCCCCTGAAATCATGTCCCCATCATTATTCAGGTCCCAATCTCTATCACCCTGCAGCCATGTCTCTGTAATGGCTATCAGATCATATTTATTTATTTATATCTAGCTATCAGTTCATTTGTTTTGTTTAGGGGCGGCACAGTGGCTAGCACTGCTGCCTCACAGTGTCAGGGACCCGGGTTCGATTCTGACCTCGGGTGACTGTTTGGAGTTTGCACATTCTTCCCATGTTTGCATGGGTTTCCTCCGGATGCTGCGGTTTCTTCCCACAGTCAAAAGATGTGCAGGCTAGGTGGATTGGCTGTGCTAAATTTCCCCAAGATGGGGTTACAGGGATAGGGTGGGGAATTGGGCCTGGGAGGGGTGCTCTTTTGGAGGGTCAGTGCAGACTTGATGGGCCGAATGGCCTCCTTCTGCACTGTAAAGATTCTATGATTCTATGAATGCTACACGCATTCAGATACAAAGCTTTTTAGTTTTGTTGTTTTATTATTTTTGTAATCAGTAGCCTAATCTGCTGATTTAGTCTTAGATTTGTACTCCATGTCTTTTCCTGTCATGTCTGTTTTTCATTTCCCAGATTAATACCTTTTTGCTTTCTTGTATCTATTCTTTGATTTATCTTCTAAATTTGATTCCTTGCCCCTGTTATTTAGTTTAAAACGTTCTCAACTTCCCTAGTTATGTGGTTTGCTGGAATACTGGTCCGAGCATAGTTCAGGTGTCGACCAGTACTGGTAGTAGTGCCCTATGAACCAGAACCCACTTCTCCCACACCAGCCTTTGAGCCCTGCATTCAATTCTTTAATCTTATTTGCCCCCTGCCAATTTGCAAATGGCTCAGATAATAATCCAGAGATTAAGATTTTTTTTGCACTTCAATTAAATCATCTCTCGTTCTTCTAAACTCTCAAGAATACAAGCCCTACCTCCTCGATCTCTCCTTATAGGATAAATCTACCATCTCAGGGATTAGCCTGGTGTACCTTTGTTGCACTCCCTCAATTGCAAGTCTATCCTTCCTTGGGTAAAGAAACAAAAACTGCACACAGTACCCCTGGTGTGGTCTCACCAAGGCTCTATACTGTAATGATACGTATATAGGCATGCCAGTGAAGGGTTAGTGATTGCATCGCGGTGTAATTCAAACACTAGAGGGCATCACCAGTTCTCGGTATAAATATCAGACCTCAGGGAATGCTGGGTAGTTAGCAAAGGAGAAAGACTGAGTACAGCACGAGGAGTAGAATAGATTAGAGAGAGTTAACATGAGGATATCATTAGTGACCACTAGATTATTGATTACTGCTAGACAGATTCAATATTACTTTATTATTAATTATAGCTCAGTGATGTGCAAACTTCATTTAACTAATCGTTATCCAATAAATTAGTTTTGATTCAATCTGATGATTGGTGGTTTCTTGGTCATCAAGTCATTGGACCATTCTGGATCAAAAGGCAAAGAACAGCGACATATTACCACCAAAGGTAATATAACATATACAACTGCAGCAAGACTTCCTTACTCATGTAGTCAAATCCTTTTGCAGTAATGGCGAACATACTATTTGCCTTCTTGATTGCTTGTTGAATCTACTCATGCTTGTCTCTACTTATTCCATTCTTTACTGATGCTTTAGCTAAACCAAAATTTGCTGCACTAGGTGGCAGTCTGTCCATGTGTCAGCATCTTGGAAGTTTGAAGAAATTCTGCCGTAAGTTGCTGATACTTTTTTTCCCATTAATAATCGGGTTTCTGATTCATCACTGCAGCTTGCACAAATGTACCTTATTTCGTCCCTTCATGAATATCAGTTGCATCTCAGTGATTAACTTTATCTGAGTCGAAGTAAAGCTGAGTATCTTTTTCCAAGATGACACTGTGGAGAAGGAAAGCACACGCGCGCGCCTTGACTTGGTAATTTTATCCTGCCTTGCGCATGGAGCAAGTCTGGGCCAACGTGAAATGGAGCTCTGCGAACTCACATTCGATTCAGATCACCAGGGTTCAAGTTGAACATAATCTCCGTGGGGGCTGTGGTGAAAACAGATAAGTGGCAATGGTAAGGGGGATGGGGCCCAGTGTAACGAATGTCAACTTTCACAAAGCTTCTCATGTCATTCTAACTGTGCAAATGCACTTGTAACTCCACACATGACGAGTTAAGCCCAGAGGTTATACAGAATTGGCAGCCTCACTTACAAGCTGCAGAGTGATTCGGAACAAACCTGTTGGACTTTAACCTGGTGTTGTAAAACCTCTTACTGTGCCCACCCCAGTCCAACGCCGGCATCTCCACATCAAAGCTGCGGAAGGTCACAGCGAGAGCCTGTCCCCTGCCACCCCACCTCCCCCACCCCCTCAGTGACAGACGTCTCTGCTGTTTTCCATAACTCACCAATGTCGTAAATGTAGGTTAGCCCAGCAGTGCCTGATTCACGTTCCATCACCAATGAGAGGATATCAAGGTTCTTACATTAAGACTAAGATTCTGTCTGCCCTGTACCCACTTGCACCTGAGTATTGTTGCTCTTGTTTTACATCTACATGAGTCAGTGGCACAATGAACTGACTGCTGCCCGAGGGGGCTGCTTTATTTTAGAGCATCTTGCCCACAGCTCAAGTTAACACCTGTCGGGTGACAGAGACAAAGAGTTCCACCTTGACAGGCCACGTGCTGATGGACGAGCCGCTCTGCTTTTCCTGTGGGCACTCTGGAATTCCTAAAGTGGAAAGCAGATAGGAAAGGTTCTAATTTTTTTTCAAATTCAGTTTCCTCTATCTAATTGTGATGTGGAGGCATTTGTTATTACAGTTGTTCGAGCTGTGACAAAAATGTTTATTTTGTCTGGATTAAATTTTTGATTCTGATTCTTTATTGTTAAAAACAGCATGTTCTACATTAAGTTCAATTATAGCAGGCTAATTCTCTAACAGGTGGAGAAAACTGGGCACTATAGATATATATTGGCAGGGGAATTGAGAAATGCAATGCCTGTAGAGCAAAAAATTAAGTTTTGGAGAGATGAATTTGGGGTTACGATCTCCTGGAGGTTCACTGGCTGCCATATTGGACCAGGTGACTTTTAGTCATCTCAGATGTCATAGAATCCTCATAGAAACCCTATAGTGCAGAAGGAGGCCATTCAGCCTATCAAGTCTGCACTGAACACCACCTAACCTTTGGACACTAAGTGACAATTTAGCATAGCCAATTACCTAACCTGCACATCTTTGGACTGTGGGAGGAAACCAGAGCACCCGGAGTAAACCCACGCAGACACAGGGAGAATGTCTAGCTGTAAGGATTGCTGACCCCACTAAAATATTCAAATAGAATTCACAGAATTTACAGTGCAGAAGGAGGCCATTCGGCCCATCGGGTCTGCACCGGTCCTTGGAAAGAGCACCCTACGCCTCCACCCTATCCCGTAACACTGTCACCCCACCTGACCTTTTGGAAACTAAGGGGCAATTTACCATGGCCAATCCTCCTAACCTGCACATCTTTAGATTGTGGGAGGAAACCGGAGCAACCGGAGGAAACCCACGCAGACACGGGGAGAAGGTGCAGACTCCGCACAGACAGTCACGCGAGGCTGGAATTGAACCTGGGACCCTGGAGCTGTGAGGCAGCAATGCTAACCGCTGTGCCACCATGCCGCCCAATAATAAGGATGCTCTGCCTGTTCAAGGGCCTTTTTCCAAAACTGACTTGTGGGAATACCAGATTTGCCTGTTCTTCATGCTGTCCCAATAATTCGTGATGCAAATAGTTGACAAGAGTGTTGCGTTGACAACATTATAAGAGGTTCTCAGTTACACACAGGTTAGGTTCGATGTACTGTGGCTTCCATGTGCACAATCTGCAGGAGGCACTACAACAACTCAACAAGGAGTCTCCTGCAGTAGCTCCCTAACATACAACCAGCACCAGCTAAAAGAACACACAAAGCAAATGCATGGGAAAGTTGCCTCTCATGCAGTATTTTGATTTGAACCAAGAGGGAAGAATCACTGACATGTTAGCAGGTAGGGGGGCCCATAACATTTCAAAGGTGGACTTCCCACTGCCCTCCTGTCGGCCCCCAAAGTGTCAGTAATTTTATGTGGGGCAGGCAAGGCTTAGCCTCGCCCCAATTGAGGCCTTTATGTGTTTACTTAAGGACCACTTCCTGTCAACCTCCTTCAAGAGCCCAGTTTCCACATTGGGCACCACTCCCCCCACCTCCCCCCGATCCCTCATCAAGGCCTGTTCTCCCCTTCAGCTCCAGGCCCTCCTTCTCCTCCCCCACCCCCGCAGCATTTCCATCAAGACTCTGCCCCCACTCACCCGACAGCCACCCAAGCTTCACGTACCCTTCCAGTCATGCGACTTCCACATACTTACCTGGTCCTGGACTCCAGGGCTTTGAATCTGGAAGTCCTTGCAGTCCCATTCCTGGCCACTGCTGCCACTGATGCTGTGTGGTGTTCTTTGTGTTGCTCAGTTTAGGGTGTTTGGCGTAGTATTCACAAAGACCACCAATAGCTTTAAACTGAACAAAGCTATAAATTTATTAACACTACTTAATTGGATTCAACACTTACTCATGTATAATACACAGTTGATAATAAACATATAATCTACTACAAATCTCTACAATATTACATTAACTATGATCTGCTCTCACTCACACTATCTTTCCTTCAGTCTGTACTCCAGCTTTCTCCTCAAGCTTGCACCCACAAGGCTTAGCATCAATGCATTATATAGTTGTACACCTAGCTCCCTCTAGTGGCTGATTTAGACATTATATTAACCCTTACAGATCCTTACATTTATTATATTGCCACAGACTATAGAGCTGCTGGTCAATCAGATCAGCCAGCAGCGCTCTCCTTTCTCCCGAGTGAGAGCGGAAGTCCGGTCTCCAGGCAAATAGCGCTCCTCAGAAATCCCACCAGCCAAAGAATCCTGCCCATAATGTAATGGGCTGGTTTAGCGCAGTGGGATAGACAGCTGGTTTGTAATGCAGAACAAGGCCAGCAGCACAGGTTCAATTCCCGTACCAGCTTACCCTGACAGACGCCAGAATGTGGCGACTAGGGGATTTTCACAGTAACTTCATACTTGTGACAATAAAAGAGTTTTATTATTATTATTTCTTCAATGTTGGTGAGTCAAAATCCTGTATTATACGACAACCACATGGAGTGATTCAAGAATAAAGGACTCCCACTGCCTAATCGAGGGAAATGAGGGATAAGCACTAACTATTGGACCTGGTGCTTTTCATGGTAACAGCTATTCCAAATACACATATGCTAACAGTGTGTAGAACAGATGCTGCATCATTCTTTGATATTAAAACACCATTTAGCTTTCACTCTGGTGAATATTCATTATAGTTTATTGTTCCACTATAATTACGAAGCATAATAGTTGTGTGAATATTTGATAGAATTAATGCTATCTGGTTTTCAAACACTGGGAACAATACAGTACTCAACTAAAATAGGTATTTGGAATGGCATAATTGGATTCGATGTTTTTCAATCGATGAATGAAATTAAGTTGGTCTCGGTTATCCTCCTATGGTTGTATTTCTGATACTATCGGCTCTGGAGCACGTAATTGTGTAGTGGACTGCACTACCCCTCCATGAAAGTCAACTTTACAAATGTCCATCCGAAGTGAAGGAGGCAGCAACAAGTGTCCACCCAGGTATGGTTGGCCGAAGGCAAATGATGTGTAGAACACCTGATGTAATGATTTATTTATTTTCCATAATTTGCGCATTTGTAATGTCCAAACTAAGAATGACAGATAAAGCCCATGTCCAGCATTGCTAGCCAGCAATAGAAAGGGGAAATTAAAATTAAAATGCTTTAAAATACCAACACAGGAGTTGTAAAACATCTATGAATCTTCATCTGAGGTGGTTAGGTATTGCATTCCTTTCAGAAACCTTTGGGACTAATGTAGTTTACATCTCAGGTAAGTCAAGTGCAAAGAGGGAACTGTTGACCTCCAGGAAGAGCAGCCTGGCCCCGGCCGTTTTCTGCCACGCATGTAGGCGTGTGAGGTGGATGGTGGAAGACCAGACCAAGCAGACTACACACACACTGGTCATTAACAATGCCGCCCTCAGGAGATACTTCTCTGTAATCCAGCTCCATTTGTTTACAGGAAGGAAGAGACAATTATCACCATTCCAATGATCAACCTCTCAAAGGCAACAGGCGGAGCATCCAGGGCAAGAGGCGAGATTGGCCTTTGGGGCCTCTGCAAAAGGAGCCTATTTCTGAATTGGGAACCTTTGGAACTAGTCAATCTGGAGCTGTTGAGAGTTTTAGGGTGGATTGCAGTGCTGCACATTCATCCATTATGGTAGCACAGGTATGGGTAATGGATTCCTGCAAATGGGTGGCTGTGTCCTGCACATTCTCATTGACCAACTCCAGCGCCTGATCACATATTTACTGTGTTATAACCTGCTTGCTTACCATTGGCTGGGGACTAATGGCAATCCCACAATCCTTAGGGAGTATGAGCTTCCCCAATGAGGGGGGGGGGGCGGAGAAATCATTAGCAGATTCCCTGCATAAATAGAGCTGGCCAGTATGGTACCAGCTAGAGAGGAGTGAGCAGCAAAGGAGTTACTGCTGCTGTTGTGTGTGTGTATATATATATATATATATATATATATATGTCACTGTAAATAAATGTTATTTCTTTCTATTCTACAACTCGTGCTGGATTCTTCGTGGCACTCACAAAACTGGCAAAGAGGGTTAAAGTGAATAGCTGTCTACGCTGCTGAAGCCACCTCCCTGGATTTTTGGTGGATACAGGTTGGAAGCTTTTTTTCTGTTCCACCATGCCTCTGCATGGACGTTTGGATGTCTTTGATGCTGCGCTGGAAAGTTGAAACCAGTACGCACAAAGGATGCGTTACTATTTCCGGGCAAACAACATCACCGTAATCAAATGTCAGGTGGTCATTTTGCTCACCGCCTGCGGCCCGCATACTTTTGGGGTGATTAGGAGCCTTACGTACCCAGCTGTGCCGGATACCAAGATGTTTGATGAACTTGTGACCTTAGTGGGGCAACATTTTAACCCAACCCGTCCACAATAGTCCGACGTTGCTGGTTTAATACCGCTGAGAGGACCCCAGGAGAATCCCCTGCAGAGTTTCTATCCAGGCTGCTTAGGATTGCGGAGTACTGTGAAAATGGAGAGATCCTGTCAGAAATGTTACGCGACATTTTGGTTTGCGGTATTGACAATGCGGCCACCCAGAGAAAGTTGTTAGCTGAGCCAATATTGACTTTTCAACAGACTATTCAAATAGTATTGTCCCGAGAGAGCGCAGAACGGGGAGTACAGGAGCTACAGGGAATGGAGGTGCACGCCTTGGGGCGTAACCCCTTCCGCCCAAAAGCGTCCCCCTGCACTCCTGCCTTGGGTACCTTGGGCAGGGCGGCGTCCGGATCGGCGCCAGTGTCCGCCGGATGTTCCTCCCCGAAGGGAGCCTTCTCCAGAACTGATGGATGAGGAGCCATGTCAGCGTCGGACTTGTGGGCACTGACCCCGTCGCGGACGGCGGTCCTGGAGGCGGCAGAGGCGCCGTCGTTCCGACAGAAACTGGAGCCAGCCCAGGGGCCGTACCTTCCATTTGGATGAACCTGCGGCGACTACTCCGCAAGGACGGGGAGACGGAGGATGACTGCCTGCAGCTGTATTGTGTGGCAGCTCCCCGTCTGGTCCCCGTTAAGTTGACAGTATGGATCAATGGTCACCCGCTTGAGATGGTGTTGGACACTGGTGCAGCGGTCTCCATGATCGCCCAGAGGACATTCAACCGCATCAAGCAGGGTATACAGACCCTTACATTAACCGACACACAGGCCAGGTTGGCCAACTACACGGGGGAACCATTGGACATTGCAGGAACTACGATGACCCCTGTTGTTTATGGACGCCAGGAGGGGCGTTTCCCACTTATCGTTGCGCCATTTGCAGCTGCAGTGGCAGCACATCCTCCAAACAGTTCTGGAGGGTTGACGGAGGTACTAGGATGGTTCCCAGATGTATTCCAGCCTGTTTGGGGCAAATAAAAGGGGCCGTAGCCCGTATCCAAGTCAAACCTGGACAACACCGCGCTATTTCCGGGCGCGCCCGGTGCCTTACGCCTTGCTCAAGAAGGTAGTAGGGGAGCTCACTCATTTGGAGTCCTTTGGTATTATCAGGCCTGTCCGTTTCGCTGACTGGGCAGCACTAATTGTACCTGTAATGAAGCCAGATGCCACAGTTCGCTTCTGCAGTGACTATAAACTTACAGTGAATACGGCTTCCCGGCTTGACCAATATCCAATGCCTCGCATAGAAGATCTCTACGTGAAGCTTGTAGGCGGACTCTCGTTCACGAAATTAGATATGAATCACGCCTACCTACAGTTGGAGCTGGACCCTGCCTCCCGGCCATATGTAAATATTAATACATACCGGGGCCTGTATGAATATACACGATTGCCCTTTGGGGTACCCTCTGCCTGCGCTATCTTTCAATGTGTCATGGAGGGCACCTTGAGAGGTTTATCGTATGTTGCTGTCTACTTAGACGACGTTTTGATTACAGGGACGTCAGAGCAGGAGCATTTGGAAAATTTAGAGGCTGTCCTTAGACTCTTTTCAGAGGCTGGCGTCCATTTACGTCGTACAAAGCGCGTCTTTCAGGTGAAGGAAGTAGTCTACCTGGGTTATCGGGTGGGCCGCGAAGGTTTGCACCCCGTCGCAGAGAAGGTGCGCGCAATTCAACAGGCCCCCGCCCCGACTGACACTTCGCATCTTCGCTCTTTTCTCGGCCCCGTAAACTATTCCGGGATGTTCCTCCCCAATCTGGCAACTACGCTGGCCCCGTTGCACCTTCTGCTAAAGAAGAATCACACCTGGGTTTCGGGTCAGCCGCAAGAAACCGCTTTCCGGCGGGTAAAACAACAATTGTCATTGTCTGGGTTACTAACCCACTATGATCCTGGAAAGTTGTTGCTCATCACTTGTGATGCATCCCCGTATGGTATTGGGACCGTCCTGTCCCTCAAAATGGAGAACGGGGCTGAGCGGCCGATAGCTTTCGCCTCCCGCACATTGACTGCAGTGGAAAAGAAGTACGCGCAGATTGAGAAGGAGGGCCTGGCAGTGGTCTTTGCGGTGAAACGTTTCCACCAGTACGTGTATGGCCTCCACTTCACTATCATTTTTTAAAAATTTATTTTTTTAAATAAATTTAGAATATCCAATTCATTTTTTCCAATTAAGGGGCAATTTAGCATGGCCAATCCACCTATCCTGCACATCTTTTGGGTTGTGGGGGTGAAACGCACGCAGACACGGGGAGAATGTGCAAACTCGACACGGACAGTGACCCAGGGCCGGGATTCAAACCCGGGTCCTCAGCGCCGTAGGCAGCAATGCTAACCACTGTGCCAGCCACTTCACTATCATGACTGATCATAAGCCTCTGCTGGGACTTTTCCAAGAGGATAACCCAATACCACCCATTGCTTCCGCATGGATCCTGCACTGGGCTTTGTTGCTCGCTGCATACGAGTATTCTCTAGAGCATAAACCAGGGACTCAGATAGCGAATGCCGACCCACTGAGCCGATTGCCTTTGTCGACCAGCCCCATGTTGATCCCCACGACCGGTGAGGTGGTTGCAACCCTAAATTTTAGGGACTCTTTGCCTGTCATGGCATCACAGATCCATGAGTGGACCCAGATGGAGCCAGTCCTATCAAAGATTCGGCACATAGTCCTGTATGGTGGGCAACAGAGACAGCTCCCACGCGAGTTGCGGGCATTTTCCTCCAAGCTGTCAGAACTTAGCGTGGAAGACGGTATCCTCTTGTGGGGGACGCATGTGAATGTCCCGGAAAAAGGACAGGAGCTGATACTAAGGGACTTGCACAAAGCGCATCCGGGTGTGACCAAAATGAAAATGTCTGGTGGCCAGGCCTCGACACCGACATTGAGAAGGTGGCCCAAAACTGCTCCATTTGCCAGGAGCATCAGACGCTTCCGCCAGCCGAGCCCCTACATCTCTGGGAATAGCCAGGGTGGCCATGGGCTCGCTTGCATGCAGATTGCGCCGGCCCTTTTCAAGGATCCATGTTCCTTCTATTAATCGAAGCCCAGTCTAAATGGCTAGAGGTGCATAAGATGGGAGGCACAATGTCCTGCGCAACAATCGAGAAGATGCGTTTGTCTTTCAGTACGCATGGCCTCCCCGAGGTGCTGGTCATGGACAACGGCACTCCGTTCACAAGTGAGGAGTTTGCAAGGTTCATGAAGTTGAACAGCATAAGCCATATCCGCACCGCTCCATACCACCCGGCTTCCTATGGGTTGGTAGAGTGAGCAGTGCAGACATTCAAACGAGGCCTAAAGAAGCAATCTTCCAGGTCTAGGGACACGAGACTGGCTCATTTTTTTGTTTTCATACAGGACCACTCCACATGCGGTGACTGGGGTAGCTCCCGCGGAACTCCAAATGGGCCGGAAACTTCGCACCCGCCTTAGCATGGTTTTACAGGACATTGGCGCAAAAGTACGCCGCACTCAAGCATGGCAGGGACATGGCCTTTCTCGGCATCGGCCAATTCGGCAGTTTACGGCCGGTGACCCAGTGTTCGTTCAAAATTTTGCTGGTGGTGCCCAGTGGGTCCCTGGCATTATCTTTCGCTGAACGGACCCTATCTCTTACCAGGTGCAAGCCCAGAGTCGTCTCCAGTGCAAGCATGTAGACCACGTTAGGTCCAGAAGACCATTTGTTCCAAAGATTCCCCACCCCCGGAGCTCACATCTACAGCCACAGAGACCAGGCACAGTGGAGAGTATTCCCCACAATCTTCCCCTGGTGCTGCACTCAAAGCCTGCGCAGGTCGTTGCAGAACCGCGTGGAGATAGGGATGCCGAGGTGACGGAGGCAGTGGACTTCGAGATGGAGACACAGGACGCCTCAGACGGGGAGTTCTGAGGCCCACGGGCCGTGGATGTACAACCGTTACGCCGTTAATCACGGAAGCGCCATTCTCCGTTTCGTTAGGGAAATTGCAGATGCACTAGTGATAATTTATCGAAATTCACTAGACTCTGGGGTGTTCCCGGTGGATTGGAAATTAGCAAACGTGACGCCACTGTTTAAAAAAGGAGGTAGGCAGAAAGCAGGAAATTATAGGCCAGTGAGTTTAACTTCGGTAATAGGGAAGATGCTGGAATCTATCATCAAGGAAGAAATTGCGAGGCATCTGGATAGAAATTGTCCCATTGGGCAGACGCAGCATGGGTTCGTAAAAGGCAGGTCGTGCCTAACTAATTTAGTGGAATTTTTTGAGGACATTACCAGTGCAGTAGATAACGGGGAGCCGATGGATGTGGTATATCTGGATTTCCAGAAAGCCTTTGACAAGGTGCCACACAAAAGGTTGCTACATAAGATAAAGATGCATGGCATTAAGGGTAAAGTAGTAGCATGGATAGAGGATTGGTTAATTAATAGAAAGCAAAGAGTTGGGATAAATGGGTGTTTCTCTGGTTGGCAATCAGTAGCTAGTGGTGTCCCTCAGGGATCCGTGTTGGGCCCACAATTGTTCACAATTTACATTGATGATTTGGAGTTGGGGACCAAGGGCAATGTGTCCAAGTTTGCAGATGACACTAAGATGAGTGGTAAAGCGAAAAGTGCAGAGGATACTGGAAGTCTGCAGAGGGATTTGGATAGGTTAAGTGAATGGGCTCGGGTCTGGCAGATGGAATACAATGTTGACAAATGTGAGGTTATCCATTTTGGTAGGAATAACAGCAAACGGGATTATTATTTAAACGATAAAATATTAAAGCATGCCGCTGTTCAGAGAGACTTGGGTGTGCTAGTGCATGAGTCACAGAAGGTTGGTTTACAAGTGCAACAGGTGATTAAGAAGGCAAATGGAATTTTGTCCTTCATTGCTAGAGGGATGGAGTTTAAGACTAGGGAGGTTATGTTGCAATTGTATAAGGTGTTAGTGCGGCCACACCTGGAGTATTGTGTTCAGTTTTGGTCTCCTTACTTGAGAAAGGACGTACTGGCGCTGGAGGGTGTGCAGAGGAGATTCACTAGGTTAATCCCAGAGCTGAAGGGGTTGGATTATGAGGAGAGGTTGAGTAGACTGGGACTGTACTCGTTGGAATTTAGAAGGATGAGGGGGGATCTTATAGAAACATTTAAAATTATGAAGGGAATAGATAGGATAGATGCGGGCAGGTTGTTTCCACTGGCGGGTGACAGCAGAACTAGGGGGCATAGCCTCAAAATAAGGGGAAGTAGATTTAGAACTGAGTTTAGGAGGAACTTCTTCACCCAAAGGGTTGTGAATCTATGGAATTCCTTGCCCAGTGAAGCAGTTGAGGCTCCTTCATTACATGTTTTTAAGGTAAAGATAGATAGTTTTTTGAAGAATAAAGGGATTAAGGGTTATGGTGTTCGGGCCGGAAAGTGGAGCTGAGTCCACAAAAGATCAGCCATGATCTAATTGAATGGCGGAGCAGGCTCGAGGGGCCAGATGGCCTACTCCTGCTCCTAGTTCTTATGTTCTTATGTTCTTATGTTACACGCTGCCTGATCCAGCGCCTTGTGCAAATGGTGCCTGCGGCAAAACAAGTCCGACGCTCTCCTTCGCCAGGGTCTTCAGTGGATTCCTTGGACTTCGGGGAGGGAAGTTATAACCTGCCTGCTTAACACTGGCTGGGGACTAATGGCAATCCCACAATCCTTAGGGAATATGAGCTTCCCCAATGAGGGGGGGGCGGAGAAATCATTAGCAGATTCCCTGCATAAATAAAGCTGGCCAGTATGGAACCAGCTGGAGAGGAGTGAACAGCAAGGGAGTTACTGCTGCTGTTGTATATATATATGTTATTGTAAATAAATGTTATTTCTTTCAATTCTATAACTTGTGCTGGATTCTTCGTTGCCCTCACAAAATACTGCTCTTCAAGTGAGTCTCCTTTAAACTCAGGGATACTTGAGATCTGCCATGGTCCCCACACTCGGCAGCCAATGGCAGCCATCAGCTAACCCTCCGGCCAACGATGCTTGCCTCCTTATGAAATGAAATGAAAATGAAAATCGCTTTATTGTCACGAGTAGGCTTCAATGAAGTTACTGTGAAAAGCCCCTAGTCGCCACATTCCGGCGCCTGTCCGGGGAGGCTGGTACGGGAATCGAACCGTGCTGCTGGCCTGCTTGGTCTGCTTTATAAGCCAGCGATTTAGCTGAGTGAGCTAAACCAGCCCCTTATCTTCTACCCTCAGGTTCCCCGGTCCACTTCAGGGCCTAACCCTGTGTATGTTCCTCTGATCTTCAGCCTATGCTTAAATCTGTTTGCAGTTGCCACAACTTTGAAAATGGACAACAGCATAGCCCCAAAATGCACACCTCTGGACTGGAGCTTGGGTGGGAGAAGACTATTGATTATCTACCTGACAAAGTGCTTTCCGAATATAAAGCAGAGGAGCCTGTAACCTGCTCACCTTCTTCCTTTGCTCTCTGTTGGATTGGCATAGCGACAAGAAAACACGGACAGAGACCATAATAGATTGGTGAGGTGCTGAGTTGACATGTGATCGGCTGTAGAAAGAGTGAAATGAGGTTCCATTATCTAGTTCAGTCTCATATTGACGGTAGTGCAACAGTACGACTCTGAACAGGAGCTGAACATTACACCGAAGCTGCATTAGACACTCACCCTCTCAGTTCACTGTCTCCCACATCCTTTCCTTCATCCTTCCCCAACAGCTCCAAGGTCACCTCCTCAAATGGTATGAAAGGGCAGATGTTGTGAGTTCTAGGACCAGTGGCACAATATATCCTGCCAAATAAGGACACTTTGCCTCCAAGAGAGTAAACATTCCCGGGTTATCATTTGTACCCAAGCAGTAGCAGTCAGACCATAACGGAGGAGACACGCCTGCAAAACAACCACCTGCAAACCAGGTGACGCTGTCAGTAGGGCCCCTCATTGTAAAAGGCAATGAGTGAGGTGTAGTTGGGAGGGTGGTGGTGAGGGCGGGGCAGGGGGGTGTGGAGAGGTGGGGGTGGGAGGGGTTAGGGCGGAGGGGAGGTCTGCTAACAGAGATAGCAGTTCCTCCAGGACAATAATGACCAGAAGCGTGGTTAGAAACTTGGACAGTTGAGTCCCCTACTGTGGAGCAAAATCTATAACTGCTCTGATGGGACCCATAATCTGACTCAGTAATCCTTTTTCAGATAACACAATAACAATTGAACACACGTCGAAAGTAAACTTGTAATTAAATATAAATGAACATAAATACCTGATGAGAAGCTTGTTCCATAAATATAATGATTAAAAACTGATAAAACCTTCGGCTACCAAACTGGGACACTTTTATAATATTGTGGAAAAATAAATTCTCAAACACAGCATGCAATATTTATATTTTATCTATTTCTTCACCATGTATTCCTAACGGTCTCTCCTACCTGTTTTGATGTTAATTCCACATACAATCCTATGCCCTGGTGTTGAACAACCAGTCTCAGGAGGTGAACAAAAGTTTTGTTCATCTCATGACCTTGACAGTGAAGCTCAGAAATGTACCATATGGTAAAGATTACCAAAGGGACTAAATTACCAAAGAGACTCCTGTTAACAGCAGGACGGTAATGACAAGATAATCTGATCTTTTTTGCGATGTTGAGGGATAAATATTGCCCAGGACACTGGAGAGAACTCTTTAAAATAAAGCCATATGGGATCTTTTACATCCATCCGTGTAGGCAGGTGAGACCTTAGTTCAACATCTCATTTTAAAAGAAGGCATGTCTGATGGTGCGGTGCTCCCTCGGTGCGACACTGGAGTATTGGCCTTGATGTTTGTGCTCAAGGCCGAGGGTGGGAATTTAACCCCAAACTTTGTGATTCAGTACCAATAATGGAGCTATAATGGATGACACAATGTTGTAGCTTCTGTCTCAAACATTACACCTGGAAGTGAATTCTATATCCTTACAGCTCACAGGACAAAGACATTTTGCCTGCTCTATGTTCCATCCAAACCTCTTACATTTAATCTTACATCTTTCAATCATCATTTTTGCCATAATCACGCCACATAATCATGCCAATCACACTGCTTTGATTAATCCAATCCCAATATTTCATCATTTTAAGCAGTTCTATCGTTACAGGCCTTGACATCTTTCGAAAGGACATTGGAAAAGGAGGAGGAGTCACAATATTGATCAAAGACACAATTACTTTAACAGAAAGCAGCAATTTCAGCAAGGCTCACCGAGCAATGGAAGCAGTATGGCCGAGAAATTTAGGGATGGTTGTCAGTTGTACAGGCATAAAGTGGGCCTCAAAGTGTCCAGTATTGAAGCTGCCATGCACCTTCCTTGCCAGAGGTGAGTTAGAATAGACATAAAAAGGAACCAGACCCTAGTTCCTTTGCATATGTAAATGAGAGGCTAAACGTAAGTTTGATATGCACTTTACCAAATTGGTTTGCTCTCTGAACAGAGGCAGGCTCGCTGAGGAAAACCAATGCTTACATGCCCTCTAATTAACTGTCCTTATAAAGGCCATGCAGGCCAGCTCCAAAAAAGGTAATTGATTTGATTTGATTTATTGTCACATGTACCAAAGTACAGTGAAAAGTATTTTTCTGCGGCCAAGGGAAACATACACAGTACGTACATATGAAATGAAAAATGAAAATCGCTTATTGTCACGAGTAGGCTTCAATGAAGTTACTGTGAAAAGCCCCTCGTCGCCACATTCCGGCGTCTGTCTGGGGAGGCTGGTACGGGAATCGAACCGTGCTGCTGGCCTGCTTGGTCTGCTTTAAAAGCCAGCGATTTAGCTCAGTGAGCTAAACCAGCACCTTGAGCTAAACCAGCCCCTGACAAAACAAGGAATAAAACAAGGAATGTACAAGGAGTACATTGACAAATGGTACATCGGCAAACTGTGATTGGTTACAGTGCGGAACAATGGGCCAAACAAAGCAAATACATGAGCAAGAGCAGCATAGGGCGTCGTGAATAGTGTTCTTACACGGAACAGATCAGTCTGAGGGAAAGTCATTGAGGACTCTACTAGCTCTGGGGAAGAAGTTCTTCCTATGTCTGGATGTGCGGGTCTTCAGACTTCTGTATCTTCTGTCTGATGGAAGGGTCTGGAAGAAGGCAAAGCCTGAGTGGGAGGGGTCTCTGATAATGCTGTCTGCCTTCCTGAGGCAGCGGGAGGTGTAGACAGAATCAATGTGAGGGTGGCAAGCTTGTGTGATGTGTTGGGCTGAGTTCAACGCACTCTGCAGTTTCTTGCGACCTTGGGCCGAGCAGTTGCCATACCAGGCTGTGGTGCAGCTGGATTGGCTGTTCTCTATGGCACATCTGTAGACATTTGTGAGAGTCGATGCAGACATGCCAAATCTCTTTAACTTCCTCTTGGCTCCATATTAAACCTGGGCCCTCACAACACATCCCTCCTAATCACCCATTTCTTTCAATGTCACGACCCACCCGCACCCCCCCCCCTCCTCCCCCCCCACACACACACACACACACACACACAGACCACGACCCCAGTCCCTTAGGTCTATCCATTCAGGTGGCTGGATAAGCCCCTTCATTCTCTGCAAAAGTGGCAGTAGTTGAAATTCCATGTGGGTAAGTCATGCTCTGTTTCTAGTAAGAAGTCTTACACCAGGTTAAAATCCAACAGGTTTTTTTCGAATCACTAGCTCCTTCCTCAGGTGAATGAAGAGGTATGTTCCAGAAACATATATATAGACAAAGTCAAAGATGCAAGATAATACTTGAATGCGAGCCTTTGCAGGTAATTAAGTCTTTACAGATCCAGAGAGAGGGATAACCACAGGTTAAAGAGGTGTGAATTGTCTCAAGCCAGAACAGTTGGTAGGATTTCGCAAGCCCAGACCAGATGGTGGGGGGGTGAATGTAATGTGACATGAATCCAAGGTCCCAGTTGAGGCCGTATTCATGTGTGCGGAACTCAACAACCAGGAACACTACAGACAGTTACCCGCAGATCTGACCAAGGAACACACCCGCCAACTCAACAGACTTATCAAGGGGCTGCTTTAGCTCACTGGGCTAAATCGCTGGCTTTTAAAGCAGACCAAGGCAGGCCAGCAGCACAGTTCGATTCCCGTACCAGCCTCCCCGGACACTCGCTGGAATGTGGTGACTAAGGGCTTTTCACAGTAACTTAATTGAAGCCTACTCGTGACAATAAGTGATTTTCATTTCATTTCAAGACCCTGGATCCAGACCTTCAGAGCACCCTACGTGCTCTCATCCCACGTACTCCCCGTGTTGGAGATCTCTACTGCCAATGCACCAGGCCGCCCAATCGCATCAGGCAATGGGACCCTGTGTGAGAACCTCTCTGGCTACATCGAGGGCATCTTGAAACTCATCGTACAAGGAACGCCCAGATTCTGTCGCAATATGACTGACTTCTAACAGAAGCTCAGCACCCATGGACCAGTTGAACCAGGAACATTCCTCGTCACAATTGACGTTTCGGCATTCTACACCAGCATCCCCCATGACAACGGCATTGTTGCAACAGCCTCAGAACTCAACATTGACAACTGCCAATCTCTAGTCGCAATTCTACAACTCATCCGTTTCATTCTGGATCACAATGTCTTCACCTTGGACAACAGGTTCTTCATCCAGACACACGGAATGGCCATGGGGACTAAATCCGCACCTCAATGTGCCAACATCTTCATGCACAAGTTTGAACAAAACCTCCTCACTGCACAGGACCTTCAACCGACGTTATACACCAGATACATTTTTTTCCTTTGGACTCATGGCGAAGAATCATTGAAACAAGTACACGATGACATCAATAAGTTCCATCCCACCATCAGACTCACCATGGACTACTCTCCAGAATCGGTTGCATTCTTGGACATACTCATCTCCATCAAGGACGGTCACCTCAGCACTTTGCTTTACTGCAAGCCCACGGGTAACCACCTGATGCTTCTCCATCTTCCACCCTAAACACATTAAAGAAGCCATCCCATATGGACAAGCCCTCCGTATACACAGGATCTGCTCAGACGAGGAGGATCATAACAGACATCTACAGATGCTGAAAGATGCCCTCATATGAACGGGATATTGCTCTCTACTCATCGATCGACAGTTCCAACGCGCCACAGCAAAAAACCTCCTTAGGAGACAAACACGGGACACAACCGACAGAGTACCCTTCGTCGTTCAGTACTTCCCCAGAGCGGAGAAACTACGACATCTTCTTCGCAGCCTTCAACACATCATCGATGAAAACAAACATCTTGCCAAGGTTATCCCCACACCCCCACTACTTGCCTTCAAACAACCGCGTAACCTCAAAAAAACCATTGTTTGCAGCAAACTACCCAGCCTTCAGAACAGTGACCACGACACCACACAACCCTGCCATGGCAATCTTTGCAAGACGTGCCAGATCATCGACATGGATACCACCATTACACGTGAGAACACCACCCACCAGGTATGTGGTACATACTCGTGCGACTCGGCCAACGTTGTCTCCCTCATATGCTGCAGGAAAGGATGTCCCGAAGCGTGGTACATTGGCAAGACCATGCAGACGCTGCGACAACGGAAGAATGGACATCATGCAACAATCGCCAGGCAGGAATATTCCTTTCCAGTCGGGAACACTTCAGCAGTCAAGGGCATTCAGTCTCTGATCTTCAGTTAAGCGTTCTCCAAGGAGGCCTTCAGGACGCTCGGCCATGCAGAATCGCCGAGCAGAAACTTACAGCCAAGTTCCTGGTTGTTGAGTTCCGCACACATGAGTACGGCCTCAACTGGGACCTTGGATTCATGTCACTTTACATTCACCCCCCACCATCTGGCCTGGGCTTGCGAAATCCTACCAACTGTCCTGGCTTGAGACAATTCACACCTCCTTAACCTGGGATTATCCCTCTCTCTGGATCTGTAAAGACTTAATTACCTGCAAAGGCTCGCATTCAAAGTATCGTCTTGCATTTTTGACATATATATGTTTCTGGAACCTACCTCTTCATTCACCTGAGGAAGGAGCTGTGCTCCAAAAGCTAGTGATTCGAAACAAACCTGTTGGACTTTAACCTGGTGTTGTAAGACTTCCTACTGTGCTCACCCCAGTCCAACGCCGGCATCTCCACATCATAACTCTTTCTAGACTAGGAGCTCAAAACTGTGGAACTTCTTACTTCCCTCAGCCTTTCCTTGCCTCAAAAACCTCATTTGGCTTCTGAAGTGCAAGTTTGCGACAACCGAGTCGCAACTTCATGCCTTGCCAAACACTCTCACTGCGACTCTGTAGGTCACAGTCTTACTTCTGATTTGGAAGGTTGTGGGTTCAAGTACCCTCCAGGCACTTAAGCCCATATAGGTGGGTTCACAATTCAGTGCAATCTTGAAGGAGTGCTGCACCTTTGCAGGGAATAGCTTTTGGACAAAGTATTTAAATCCATTCCATGTTTGCCCGCTCAGGTCCCACGGTGGCACAGTGGTTAGCACTGGTGTTTCACAGCTCCAGCAGCCCAGTTTCAATTCCAGCCTCGGGTGACTGCGTGGAGTTTGCACTTTCTTCCCATTCCTCCGGGGGCTCCAGTTACCTCCCACCGTCCAAAGAAGTGCAGGCTATGTGGGTTGACGATGCTAAATTGCCCCTTAGTGTCCAAAAGGTTAGGTGGGGTTACTGGGTTACGGGGATAGGATGTGAGGCCTGGGCTTGGGTGGGGTGCTCTTTCCAAGAGCCGGTGCAGACTCGATGGGCCAAATGGCCTCCTTCTGCACTGTAGGAATTCTATGAAAAAAAAGATACTATAATAATAATCTTTATTGTCACAAGTAGGCTTGCATGAACAATGCAACGAAGTTACTGTGAAAAGCCCCTACTCACCACATTCCGGCGCCTGTTCGGGTACACAGAGGGAGAATTTAGAATGTCCAATTCAACTAACGGCACGTCTTTCAGGACTTGTGGGAGGAAACCGGAGCACCCGGAGGAAACCCACACAGACATGGGGAGAACGTGCAGACTCCATGCAGTCAGTGACTCAAGCCGGTAATCGTACCTGGGACCCTGGCGCTGTTATGCAACAGTGCTAACCACTGTGCTATCGTAAAAGGATTCCAGTGGAGCTTCTGGACATCTACAAAGCTCCCTGTCGGGGAATTGAACCCCAGTCTCCCACATGACAGGCAGGGATACTAACCACTACACTAACAAGGAACTGCTCTATATCACCATTTCGAAAAAGAACAGGGGAATTGTGTACTGATAAATATTGATCCCTCAATCAACATCACTAAGAGAGATAAGTTGGCCATCAGCACATTGCAGCTTGTGGGAGCTTGCTGTGGTTGGCTGCTGGCTTTCCTGCAGCCAACCACAGCAAGTAGGGTGTCACAGCAAGTAGGGTGACTACTCTTGAAAAAGTAGTCAAATAGTTACAGCAAAGGATGCTCGTCAGCCCATCTCATCTGCTCTAGCTTCCTGAAGGAGCCATTCCCTTGCCTCTCCCTGTACCATTGCACATTTTTCCTTTCCAGAAAATAATCCAATTCTCTTTCTAATTCTTTGTTTGAACTTGCCTCCACCACACTCCCAGCAGTGCATTCCAGAGTCTAACCACTCGCTGCACAGGAAACAGTATTACCTCACTTCGCCATTGCTGCTTTTGCCAATTACCTTAAATCTGTGCCCTCTGATTATTGTTCCTTCTGCCAATGGGAACAGTTCCTCTCCATCTACTCTGTCCACATTCCTCATGACTTTGATCACCTCTGTCAAGATCTCCAAGATCAGTTGCAACGTCACCAGTCTATCTCTGCAACATCTGGAACCATTCACTTGAATCTTTTCTGCACCCTCTCCAATGTTTTCACACCCTTTTTTTTATAAAGTTAGAGTACCCAAATATTTTTTTCCAATTAAGGGGCAATTTAGCGTGACCAGTCCACCTAACTTGCAAATCTTTGGGTTGTGGGGGTGAAACCCACGCAGACACATGGAGAACATGCAAACTCCACACGGACAGTGACCCAGAGCCGGGATTCGAACCCAGGTCCTCAGCGCCGTAGACAGCAATGCTAACCACTGTGCCACCGTGCTGCCCTTCACACCCCTTTTAAAGTGTGGCATCCAGGACTGGATACAATACTCCATTTGAGGCTGAACCACGTGTGGTGGACTGTTATTGTAGTTCCACTGTTGTTCCCCTGTTGCTTACAGCGCTGTATATATTCTCTGTTACTGTTTGTTCCATTGTTACTCACCGTGTTATATATTGTTGTTCTTCCGTGGTTCCGACCCACTGGGTGTTGTATATAGTTGACTGATCTGTAGCCCTGTCTCCAGTTTGGGTTCAGCAGCAGACAGGCTACATCTTAGAATATTAAAACCATCACTTTGTTTTCTACAACTTGCCTCATGTGTAATTGATGGCGCATCAATTTAATACTCAAAGATAGTACGATGGATATGTCACTCAAGCCTGAGTGATTGGACCTGGATCAAGAGGCAGCCGACGCCGTCGCGATCTTCCAGCATTGGCTAAGGTGTTTCGAGGCTTACCTCGACTCTTCCACTGACGCCGTCTCAGGGGAGCATAAGCTTCGGGTCCTCAAAGCCCGGGTGAGCCACCGAATATTTACCCTCATCAGAGACGTGGTCACGTACGACGAGGCGATTACACTCCTCAAAGGGCAGTATGTGAGGGCGCTAAACGAGGTACGCCCAGCACCTCCTCACCATGAGGCGTCAGCGCCCAGGAGAAACTTTGTCCAAGTTCCTGCGTGACCTGCGGGTACTCGCCTGGAATTGTAACTGCCAGGCAGTAACGGCAGTTCAACATACCGAGCTCCTGCTCTGGAACGCCTATGTGGCCGGCGTTAGGTCTGACTACATCCGTCAACACCTGCTCAAAGCGGGTACCCTCGACCTAAACGACACGGTGCGGCTCACAAACTCTCGGATGTGGCCTTCTGGATGCCTTCACGCCCGACCACGCGGCATCCTCGCCCTGGGCGTAGCCATCACCTAATCCGGGGGTGTCACAAGCCTGTCTCGCGTGGCATCCCGCCAACTCTCGGGGACCGTCCTGCTACTTCTGCGGCCAGGGTCAGCACTCCAGACAACACTGCCCAGCTCTGAACGCGGCCTGCAGCGAGTGCGGTAAGAAGGGGCACTTTGCAAAAGTCTTCCAGGCCCGGCCTGAAACGTCCAAATCCCACCGCGTGGTATCTTGACTGTCGGGACCGCCCCCTTCTAACGCGTCATCCGCCTTGTGCGACCCATGGAGTCCGCCATCTCATTCGCCATCTCCGATGCGACCCGCCACATGCGACTTGTGGGAGCCGCCACCTTGGCCGCCATCTTCTACGCGACCCGCCACGTGCGACTTGTGGGAGCCGCCACCTTGGCCGCCATCTTCTACGCGACCCGCCACGTGTGACTCGTGGGGGCCGCCATCCTGGCCGCCATCTTCGATGCCATTTGCTACCACCAACCAGACCAGCCACCTTCCGCAGCTCGCCTCCGTCACCCTCGACAAGTCCCGGCCCCGTCATCTCAACAGCTCCATGGTGACCATGGATCAACCTGCTTATTTGACTCCGGGAACACGGACAGCTTCATCCATACGGATACAGAAAGGCACTGCTCCCTCCGAATTTTTTCTGCGTCCCAGACAATCTCCCTGGCTTCCGGATCACACTCGGTTGAGGTCTGGGGGTACTGTATCGCAGCTCTTGCGATACGTGGTGTACAGTATGTTAACTTTAACTCTACATCCTCCCCTATCTCTTCACTCCCCTTTTATTAGGCCTAGACTTCCAATGCCATCTCCGAAGCCTGACCTTCACGTTCGGTGGACCCCTGCCCCCTCTCACCGTCTGTAGCCTCGTGACCCTTAAGGTCATCCCACCCCCGCTCTTCGCTCACCTCACCCCGGACTGTAAGCCCGTCGCCACCAGGAGCAGACGATACAGTGCTCGGGACAAGGCCTTTATCAGGTCAGAGGTCCAGCGACTCTTGCGGGAAGGGACTATAGAGGCCAGTACCAGCCCCTGGAGAGCCCAAGTGGTGGTCGTCAAGACGGTTAAAGCTCCTGATATGAAATGAATGAAGACTTAATCTATAAGTTTGCTACACCCCGCTGGACTTTTTTTTAAAACAGGGGGTGAATGCAGTGAACCACTGTTATTGTTCCACTGTTGTTCTCCTGTTGCTTACAGCGTTGTATATATTCTCTGTTACTGTTTGTTCCATTGTTACTCACTGTGTTATATATTGTTCTTCCGTGGCTCCACCCCACTGGTGTTGTATATAGTTGACTGATCTGTAGCCCTGTCTCCAGTCTGGGTTCAGCAGCAGACTTTGTTTTCTACAACTTTCCTCGTGTGTAATTGATGGTGCATCACCACGTTTAACATTAACATCCTTGCTTTTGTTCTCTGTGCACCTATTGATAACCACTGGGTATGCTTCACTATCCAAATCTGCTTGCTACCTTCAATGATATCTGTACAGATACAGCCAGGTCCCTCTGCCCTTTAGAACTGTGCCCTGTATATTATCCTGTCTGCAAATGTTCTCCCTATGAAAATGAATGACCTCACACTTATCTGTATTAAGATTCACCTGCGGGATCTCGGGCAGATGGCGGGGCCCGTGCCAGTTCCACAATATCCTCCGCACGATTCACAATACTTCCAAGTTTTGTGTCATCCAGAAATTTTGAAATTGTGGCGACTGCACCTGGGTTTAAAGGTAAGGTAAAGTTGCTGTAGTCCCAGACGGCCATCAGACTTTGAGGGGGAGAGCTGACGAGTGGTGGTTTACCCTGAGCATCACCACACCTCTGGTGAGGGGCAAGGTTGAGAAGGTATGGATAACTTCACCATTACTATACACCAGGGGTTGAATTCTCCGTTTGAGTGACTAAGTGCTGACGCCGCGATTGAATGGGATGTGTTCCCCAGTCTCGATAGCAGCGCCAGTTCCGGAGCAATTCAGGGCATGCTAATGGGCCAGCATTTTCCCCATGTGAACCTAGTGCAATCCCAACCCACAGCGACGTGGGATTCACTGGGGACGGGATTGGCACTGGAGAGCTTGACGAGCTAAAGCTCCATATGCAAAATGAAAAGGAAAACCGCTTATTGTCACGAGTAGGCTTCAATGAAGTTACTGTGAAATGCCCCTAGTCGCCTCATTCCGGCGCCTGTCCGGGGAGGCTGGTACGGGAATCAACCCGTGCTGCTGGCCTGCCTGGGGCTGCTTTAAAAGCCAGCGATTTAGACCAGTGAGCTAAACCAGCCCCATATCAGCATTCCACTCCCCACACACTCCTCATTCCAGCCCAGAAGATGGCTCTATGAAGATTTGCGGATGCAGAGTTGGAGGTACTGCTGGATGCTGTGGAGGAAAGATGGGGCACCCTCTCCCCATGGGTGGGAAGGAGGCTGCCACGCGCCGAGGTCAATCGGGATGGGTAGAGTTGGCAGAGGCGGTGAGCGCCACAGCCAGCTCTACGACGACCGGCCAGCAGTGTCGGAAGAAGCTGCACGACCTCCTCAGGGCGGCCCGCATGAGTCACCATCTCCGTGCCCCTGGCACTACCCTCGTCCCACATTCCCCAACGTCACGCCCGTCTTCCCCCCCCCCCCCACCCCCATGTGGCCCCCACCAGGTAAATGTGTAGGCAGTGCTGCGTGAGGATGGGCAACCCCCCAGGCCTTCTAGGGTGAGTCCCCCAACTCGGTGTGTCTGGCACCACCACTGTCCCACACCCCTCACGTGCCCACCCTCCTCGAGGGCTACCGAACCCCACCCGCCGGCAGCCTTCCACACTCCATCCAGTGCCATATGCCAACACCCATAGCGCCTGCCATGGCCGGATGCCCTGCACGCACAGGCCACTAGACGCGGACACCTTGTGTTGCCCGCGTCCGAGTGTCTCACGCTGTACATTCTCTGTGCCCCCAGGAGAAGGCAGCCCACAACCGCTGGGAGCGGGAGAAGACCGGAGAGGACCCGCCGGACCTACGGGTCCTCACCACCATGGAGCAGAGAGCGATGGACTTGGTCAGTGGGATGGGAGAGCGGGCAGTTGCCGAGGCTGACGTCGGTATGGTACAACCAAGTGAGCCCCCAATGGGTTGCGACGTCCCTATGCCTACCCTTGATCTCACCGTGCGTCTTGCCTTTTGTCTTGCAGGGTCACCTTCCGATGAGGTGGGACTGTCCGGGGTCCTGAAAGTCCAACCGCAACCCCGCAACATCCAAGAGTACCAGTCTGGGGACGAGATTGTCACCTGCACCCTCCACCATCTCAGAGACTCTCGCCTCGGTGGGTCATTTTAGTGAAGAGGCTCCTGGGACATTATCTGTTGTGCACGGCACACATGCTGCGGTATATCAGGTGGAGTTAGGAACCCCTGAGGGAAAGGACAGTCGGAGGGCGACCGACCCCTGGGAGTAGTTGCTGTCCAGAATGTCTTGCACTTCTGGAAAGGGTGGTCTCATCAACGTGGAGATGTAGGCACAGAGCCAGGGACTATAGGAGGGGGTGTCAGCAACCGCCAGCACCTGCATGTACAGTTGGAGGAGCCCAACCAACTGCAGGAGCAGGGGCACTGCCGACAATACGTGCTACCCAGGCCAACACCGAAGAGGTGGGGTACGCAGTGGAAGCCGTGGGTACGAGGGTCATGGCCATGGGTCTGGGTGTCCAAGGCCTGGGGTACATTGTGCGGGTGGTGGTTGAGGCACAGGACAGGGCAGCCATGTCACGGGCAGCCTTGTACCTGGGCTACATGGACAATGCTGCGGCCCTCCAGAGCGTGGCTCAGTTGCAACTGGCCATGGCTGCGGGTGTCAAGAGCATTCACCTGGCTGACCTGAGGGACGTGGCATTGTCCCTGTGCTCCATAGCCGCAAGCATGGAGACCCTGGTTGAGACTAGAGCGGCGGGCCTCCAGGACTGGTAGCGCAAGGTGACAGCGGAGCATCCAGAGCTCACTCCAGCCACACCCGCACCCAAGGAGTACCCCAGGGGACATCGGGCACCCCAACGGTGCCCGTGCTGTGACTCCTGGAGGTGAGAACACCGCAGCACCTCTGAATCCACCCCACCTGTCCCTGGTACATCCGATGGGTAGCAGGCAGAACAGGGTGGCACCACACTACCTGTGACACCCGGATGACTGCCGGGCGTATCCAAGCCCAGTCGTTCCAAAGGCGTGGGGGATGGCGATGGTGTGGGGGCTGGTGGGGTGTGGGTGTGGAAAAGGAAGGGGGAGGGTCCCCAAGGCAGTCCAGCGTTGCCCCCAGAGTTGTCCTTGGAGGTGGCAGGGGACTGAGCCAGAGATGTGGGGCGCCATGTGATAGGGTCTACCGGGTGAGTGACCTGTCAGCACTCACCACCCCCATAACCAGCAACCCCCCTCATCCCAGATGTCATCCCCACCCCCGCTTCCCCTTAAAATCTGTGAGCCCGTGAGATGGATTGGCCAGCACACATGCAGGGAGAACCCGGGCAAACAGTGAAATGTGACACCGGAGCGAGAGTCAGACTCTGTCAAACGATGTGGAGCACCAGAGCTCATCACACTGCAGGCCATCATCATCCATCCCATGGACCAGACCCGCTGATACTGTCGACCCAGGGCCAACATCCTGTGACAAAGCTGGTGGGGAGGTCTGAGGGGGTTGAAGGTGCTGGGGTGGGGAGAATGGAGTGCATGGAGGGGGGACTGGGGGGGACAGGGGAGGAGGTGGATGGCTATGGGGGGGTGTGGTATGTGGGGATGGGACGGGTTGAGCTGTCGGTGGCCAAGCCGCCTAGCCGGTGAACCTGTAGGCGATCAGGTTGTCCTGTGCGTCGTGGCCCTGGTGCACACATTGTGGTGTGGCCTCCTGTGCGTGTCCGGGCCGCATGCCTTGCCCATCCTTGCCTACCTCTGCATCCTCCTCATTGGACAAAACCTGCCATTCATCCTCCTCCTCCATCATGTCATCCCTCTGCAGCACGATGTTGTGTAGGACGCAGCAGTCCAGCTCAAGGTGGAAGGCCCTCCTAGGGCTATATCGGAGGGCCCCATCAGAGCAGTCCAGGCATCTGAACTACATCCTTCGAACACTGATGCACCGCCCAATGACGCTCCTGGTTGCTGCATTGGGCATCATAACGGTTCTCCACATCAGTCTGGGGCCTCCAGACAGGCTTCATTAGCCACCACTGAAGCGGGTAACCCTTGTCACCCAGGAACCAACCCCTCACCCTAGGGTGGGCCTGGAAGGTGTCGGGCCTGGAGAATGCCACTTGTAGCAGCGAGAAACAACTAGCTTCACCTGTTGCCCAATTTGCCAACCAATCAGCATCCTTTTCACATGCACTATAAATTGTTCACTTTGAGATTTGGTATTCTTGTGATTCTGTCCTGATGGGTACAAGATGAAAAGCTTCGGCACTGTGGGCGGGATTCTCCGGCCGCGCCCGCCCGGCAACTGGAGATTCACAGCCGAGATGAACGGACATTTACATGCCCACTGTACTGTCCGTGGCGATCCGGCGGCGGGCGCGGCCGAAGAATCCAGCTGCATGTCTCTATTTTCTATTCATTCAGGTCAGTGGGCGTTTCTGGCAATGCCAACATTTTATTTCACATTCTCAATTGCTCTTGAAAAGCTGATGGTGAGCCACCTTCTTGAACCTGGAGTGAGTGTGGTGACGATACTCCCACAGTGGCATTCAGTCAGAGTTCCGGTGTTTTGACCCAGTGACGTTGAAGGAACAGCAAAATGTTTCCAAGTCAGGGTGATGTGTTACTTGGCGGGGAACATGCAGTTGGTGGTGTCCTCATGCGCCTGCTGCCTTTGTCCTTCCAAGTGGTAGTGTAGACAGGGGGAAACCATTCCCTTTGGCAGAGGCTCAAGAACCAGGAGACACATAGATCATAGAATTTACAGTGCAGAAGGAGGCCATTCAGCCCATCGAGTCTGCATCGGCTCTTGGAAAGAGCACCCTACCCAAGGTCAACACCTCCACCCTATCCCCATAACCCAGTAACCCCACCCAACACTAAGGGCAATTTTGGACACTAAGGGCAATTTATCATGACCAATCCACCTTACCTGCACATCTTTGGACTGTGGGAGAAACCGGAGCACCCGGAGGAAACCCACGCATACACGGGGAAGATGTGCAGACTCCGCACAGACAGTGACCCAAGCCAGAATTGAACCTAGGACCCTGGAGCTGTGAAGCAATTGTGCTATCCACAATGCTACCGTGCTGCAAAAGAACCAAAGGGCGGCATGAGAAAACATTGTTTATTCAGCAAGTGGCCAGGACCTGTAGTACACTGCCTGGGAGAGTGGTGGAGGCAGATTCAGTCCTGGGTTTCAAAAGGGATTCTGATTAGCGGCTGAACATCAGACATTTGCAGGGTTACGGGGAGATGGCCAGGGCTTGGGATGAGCTGAGTTGCTCCCACAGAAATCAAGAAGTGCCAAATGGCCTCCTTCTGGGCTTTTGAATACTATAGGTCAGAGATTTGGGGGATGCTGCTGAGGAGGCCTTGGCGAGGTGCTGTAGTTCATCTTTAGATAGTACATAATGCTAACATGGTCTGCCGTAGTGGCAGAAGTGAGTGTTGTTGGTGTATGGGGTGCTGATCATGGAGGTTGCTTTGCCCTGCGTGTGTTGAGTGTTCTGGAGCTGCACAACCGCAACGAAATGGAGAATATTCCAACATGTCCTTGACTTGTGCCTTGGTGGAACGGTTTTGGAGAGGTAGGGCGTAACTCACTGTCACTGAATTCCCAGCCTCTAGCCTGTTCACAGTATTTATATGGCCCGGTTCAATTAAATGTCTGGTCAATGATGAGCCCAAGGATAGTGATGGGGGCAGATTTCAACATTGGTAATGCCATGGAATGTCAAAGGGAAGTGCTCAGATTCTCACGTTTTGGAACTGGTCACTGCCTGGCACAAGTGTTACTTGCCACCAATGTACTTGTGGGTATTTTGTAGTGCACAGTGAATATGTTTAAGTCCGCACCCCCTTTAATTTTGTTGTGTGGCCACACACGTGCAATAACTTCAAGGGGCCGACCTGTTCACAGCCTCTATAGGTCATTCGGGTTGCCACACAGCTTTGAGGGAACATTAATTCATGTTTATCAACTCAAGCCTGAATGCTGTCCAGATTGCGATACATGTGGTCATTGTCTGAGGAGATGTGAATTGAACTGACCCCAGTACAGTTGGAATCTCTACTTCTGACCTTAGGATGCACGGTACGTCACTGATGAAACAGCTGAAAATGCTTGGGCCTGGAATACTAGGCTGAGGAACTCCTGCAGTGATGTCCTGGGTTCAGGTTATTGTTTTCCAACAACAACAGCTATTTTCCTTTTCGCTTTGAATGATGCTAGGAAGTGGCGTGTTCATCTCCGATTCCCACTGAATTCATTGCTCGGGTTCCCTGATGCCACACTTGGCAAAACGTTGCCTTGACGTCAAGGGCATTCATTCTAATCTTACATTTTGAATTTAGTCGTGTTTTCCACGCTTGGACAAGGTCGTAGTGAGGTCTGGAGCCATGTGGTCCTGGCAGAAAGCCAACTGAGCAACAGTGAGCTGTTGATTGGCGAGGAAGCGCTGCTTGATGACACTGTTGACAAACCCTTCCACCAACTTGCTGATGATTGAGAGTAAGCTAATGGGGCAGCAATGGATTTGATTTTAATTTAATTCCTTCCCTTCGAATCAGTTGATAGTCATGTTGACCTGAGGAAAGGGTTGCATAATCACAGATGTACCTCTACGCCCATCCCAATAAATTAACCCAAAATTACTGAAACATTCATGTTTTAAAATTATTTTGAAAGATCTATGAAGCATTTAAAACTCAAAGCTGTCGTAAAAACAGAACACAGGCCAGGAGTCGGGGTTTAGTAAAATGAATCACTCACGGCTATGGCCAATATAACTCACTCAGTCTTGAAGCTCTTGAATTTCTGTTAAACACCATCCTCAATGAAAATAAAGGACACCTTCATAGACCCATATGAAAACATGACTTCCTAATAGGTCTGTGGCAAAGACACTCATGAACTGTGTGAATCAATTCACGTAAGCAGGCTCTTTTATTTATTCAGCATGGCCCCAGGGTATATTTTATTTATCCCTCATGTAATGATGAATTTTCCATTGGTTATTTCCTTTCCGCAAATAGTTGTCATCTGTTACATGTCAACGAAATTGTTGGACCACCTTTACATTTTTAATGCTAGTAAAGGGCTGACACAAGAGTTGCCTCTTGGCTAATGTTCCGCATGCTACCCCTATCCAGGTACCAGTTAGCAGTGGTAGCAAATGAACTCACTGCCGCTGCACCTTACGTTTAAAGCAGGCACTGTTCTCAAACGGTTCCTCCAGCACTTGGTGGCTCAGCCCTCATCAGCCGAGCAGCAACCCTGATTTATTATCAGGTTGTGTAATTTTGAGCTAATTATGCCGACAGAAAGGCTATTAATAGGAAGAGGACTGGAAACAACTCTGCAATCCATCTGGCCGTTCACCAAAAAAAACGACTACTCTTCAATCACACACTCTTTCAAATATATTTTATTCTTTCAATGATTGCAAAAGGAAATTGGACGGGCACTTGAGCAAAATTAACTGGCAGCGCTACGGAAATAGAATAGGGCAATGGGACTGACTGAATTGGTGTGAAGAGGGCTGGTATGTACTCAATGCCGAATGACCTCCTCCTTCTCACCATAATGACTATGGCACGCCTCAGAATCTGTGTAATACCAGAGTGAAAATTTGGGTGATACAAGACATATCAAGTGAGGTGGGGGGCTTCAGCTGTTGATTTGTGGGGGCATTATTAATAGGTTATTAATGTATTTGGACTCTGATTATTAATGTAGTAACATCCTGATTATTAATCTTATAGGATCATGATTATTGACACAATGGACAAATTACGTTGATGTAATAGGATCCTGATTATTATCTACAAGCAGCAACAAAAAAGGCGATGATTTAAAGAGGACTCAAAAATCAGTCCGAGTTCCAGGGCAGCTATGCTGCATCAGAGCACATGACCACAAAGTCCCGTGGGGTCGTGACCCACGGTTTGGAAGCCCCAATTTAAGCTGTCCGTATATCTTTCCCCTTCCAAGATTGAGCTCAAGCCCTCTGCTTTTAGAGTTTTTTTTTTAAAATTTAGATTACCCAATTATTTTTTCCAATTAAGGGGCAATTTAGCGTGGCCAATCCACCTACTCTGCATATTTTTAGGTTGTGGGGGCGAAACCCACGCAAACACAGGGAGAATGTGCAAACTCCACACAGACAGTGACCCAGAGCCGGGATCGAACCTGGGTGCTTTTAGAATTTGAGGGAATCTGGAATATATAATTGGGATGTAACATCAATCTTGAACGTGTCTTAAATATTTGAATGCAAATTTTCTTGAGCTTTCTTTTCTGAGTGAACAAACCCGTAGCCTTCAAATAATTATCATAGTTTTCCTTTCATCGAGGGCATCGCTGGCAAGGCCAGCATTTGTTATCCATCCCTAATTGTCCTTCAGTAGGGGCTGGTGAGCCACTTTCTTGAACTGCTCCAGTCCAGTGCTGTTAGGCAGGAATTCCAGGATTTTGAAGCAATGACAATGAAGAAATTGTGATATGGTTCCAATTCAGCATTGTGTGCAGCTTCGGGTGGGAATTTACAGATGGTAGTGCACCTTGTCCTTTTTTGTGATAGAGGTTGTGGGTCAGGAAGGTTCTTTCAAGTTAGTGAGTTCCTGCAGTGCACCTTGCAATTGGTAAACACTGCTGCCACGGTGTGGTTGTGGAGGAAGGGAATGTTTAAGGATGGGGTGCTGATCAAATGGGCTGCTTTGTCCTGGATTCTGTCAAGCTTCTTCAGTGCTATTGGAGCTGCACTCATCCAGGCATGTGAAGTATATCCCATCACAGTCCTATCTTACGCCTTGTAGATTGTGGACATGCTTTGGAGAGTCAGGAGGTGAGTTACTCACAGCAGGATTCCTAGCCTCTGACCTGCTCTTGTAGCCATGGTATTTATATGGCTAGTTCAGTTTCTGGTCAATAGTAAGCTCCAGGATGTTGATAGTTGGGGGCGGGTGGGCGGGGGGGGGGGGGGGGGGGGGGGGGTAGACACAGCCATGGCAATGCCATTTAATGTAAACGGAAGGTTTTGTTGGAAATGATCATTGCCAGCACTTGGATGGCGCAAACATTGCTTGTCCTGACCTGAGTGACTTGTTGCACATGGACATGGACTGCTTCAGTATTTGAGAAGTGAAAACAACTGATACCAATTCCTTAAGCTAGGTATCAGTTTAACTGCCTGGATATGCTTGGCGCAGTACAGAGACCACAATCACACGGTGTACAATGGGCCACATCAGTGCCATGTGCAGCTTTATTGGCCTGAGACTATCAGGGCGTGCAGAAGGAAAGGTAGCTGTTGAAAAATACAGAAAGGTCAGGAATCCCTCTCGATTTTAATGACAGGGTTTCAGTAGAATGTCAGGCCAACCCCTACCCTACAGCCACCAGATTGACTCCTGGCCTATGGTTGGGCGAGGTATGCAGCAGCAGGAGGTAACAGCCGGATAGACTTGTGTGGACTGTCCTCAGCAGTCAGCAGAGGGGCTCCAAGCTCTGACTCAGCATCAGAGGGGATGGGAGGGGGAGAAGGTTGAAAATCCTCGGACTATATTTGGGCCGTGGGGGAGGCCGAAAGAGTCCAAAGAGGAGCAGGTCCTGTCATTGCCTTAATCTGCTGCCAGGAATGGCAGAGCACGAGTGCTCCCTCCAACAGGCTGAGTGCTGATGGTGTTGGCCAAGAACATGGACTCTCAGTGAGGTTCAACCTGCCACTTGTGGGACACTCAATGAATACAGTTTGATGTTTTAAAAATTGGACAGATAGGTTTGAGGTTGGGTGGGGGTGTATTGCCTGATCCTGATAGTTTAGAACATTCCTGACACTCTCCTATCCTCTGGAGGGGTAAATGGGATTTATCATCTCATGGCCTTGGCATTTGAAGTCTGGCCCTGCAATTAGCTCGCCTCATTTATCAGTGGGCGGGCTCTTGGGCAATGGGCGGGGCCGAGGTCAGTGGGCGGAGTCTATGTCAGCGGACGGGGTCACGGTAAGTGGGCGGGGTCTATGTCAGAGGACGGGGTCTATTTCAGTGGGCGGCGTCTCAGTAGTGGGCGGAGTCCCGATACTGACCGGGGTTGGGGTGAGTGGGCGGGGTCTATTTCAGTGGGCGGCGCCCGTGCCAGTGGGCGGGGTCAGGCTCAGCGGGCGGGCCCGTGCCAGTGGGCGGGATCTCGGGCAGATGGCGGGGCCCGTGCCAGTGGGCGGGATCTCGGGCAGATGGCGGGGCCCGTGCCAGTGGGCGGGGTCTCTGGGTCAGAGGCCATGGCCGGGCCTGCTCTCTGGCTGCTCCCCCCCGACGCCGGGGACCGCGGTTCTCAGCGCTGCCGCCTGGGGCCTCGGGCTCTGGCTGCTCTGGGCCTCGGGCTTGGCTCCCCGGTTCGGATTTGTTTACCAGGCGGGGCCGCTCTATGCGCGGCTTGGCCGCGGAGGGACCGGGCCGAGGGCTTCCTGCAGCTGGACACCAAGTGCGTGAGCCCGGGGCTGGTGGGGAGGCCCTGCCAAGGTCTGAGCCTCGACCTCGGACACTTACAGCCGCTTTCCTGCGTCAAACTGAGGCGGGTTCGCGTCCGAGCGGTACTCGAGACCGGCGCTCGGGGCCTGGGGGGAGGGACTGGCACCCCCAGGGGAGAAGCCGGAGCTAGGGGTCTGGGAGGTGGGGCTGGGGACCCAGGGAAAGAGGACAGGGGCCTGGGAGGAGAGTCCAGGGCTGGGGGCCAAGAGAGAGAGTCCAGGGGCCTGGGGGGAGAGTCCAGGCACCTGGTGGGAGAGTACAGGGCTGGGGGCCAAGAGGGAGGGGAAAGGGGCCTGGGGGGAGAGTCCAGGGACCTGGTGGGAGAGTACAGGGCTGGGGGCCAAGAGGGGGAGGACAGGGGCCTGGGGGGAGAGGCCGGGTATGGGACCCCGGGGGGGAAAGCTGGGTCTGGGACACCGAGGGGAGAGGCTGGGGCTAAGGATCTGGGAGGTAGGGGTGGAGGCCCTGGGGGAGAGGCCAGGGTCGTGGAGAGAGAGGACAGGGCCGTGGAGGGAGAGGACAGGGCTGGGGGCCTGGGGGGAAAGGTCGGGGCTGAGACCGGGGAGTTGTTAAAGGAACTGCTGAGGGATGTTTACCTGTTCCCGGGTTTGTTGTGGAGCCGGAGCCTGCAGTCTGGCCTGGGCTGCGCCTCCTGGAAGTCACCGCTGTGGAGCCAGAGCTGGAGCCAGGCAGCAGCGGCCTCCTGGGCACCCGGACGCGGCTGGAGGTGGTGGAGGTGCTGAGGCCTGAACAGTTCCAATCCCAGGGCCGTGATCTGCACCTGGGCGGCCTTGAGCAGGCAACCTCCCCCCTCCGGGAGTTGCTAAGCCTCCCGCTTCGGTTCCCGAAGGCCTTGGGCCGCCTGGGCCTACCCTGCCCGCGGGGGGTGTTGCTGCTTGGGCCCCCGGGTGTGGGGAAGACCGCACTGCTCCATGCCCTAGCCCATGAGCTGGAGGTCCCGATATTAGAAGTCTCTCCTGCCGCTATCCAGGGATCTCGGCCTGGGGAGAGTGAGCAGAAATTGAGGCGACTGTTTGAAAATGCCCAGAGCCAGGCCGGACCCTGTCTCCTCTTCATCGATGACATGGACTCACTTTTTCCTCGGAGAGCGGCAGCAGGAAACCAGCCTGAGGACCGGCTGGTGGCCCAGCTTCTCACCCTGATGGACAGTCTGGACCCCTGGACACAGATGCTGGTGGTGGCAGCGAGCAGCAGGCCCGAAGCCTTGGAGCCTGCGCTAAGGAGGCCGGGTCGCTTTGACCGAGAGATCACAATCAATGTACCCACAATGTTGCAGCGCCAATCCATTCTACAAGCGATCACCTCTGCAATGCCTCTGAGGGCTGACGTTGACTTGTCTTGGTTGGCAGAAGCTACAAGTGGTTATGTTGGTGCTGACCTGACGGCTCTCTGTCGAGAGGCCGCTCTGCAGCTCGTGAGACGCAGCTCCAAGGAACCATCGGACAACAAAATTACCTTTGCAGATTTCCATGAAGCGCTGAGGATTGTGCAGCCTTCCTGTCTCAGGAGCAGTATCGGACTGACTGATTTCAGACCTGTCCAGTGGGACCAGATTGGAGGCCTGGATCAAGTCAAACTGAAACTCAAACAGAGCATTGAATGGCCAGTGATGTACCCAGAGGCATTTGTGAGGATGGGTGTGACCCCCATTCGTGGAATTCTCCTGTATGGACCGCCTGGATGTGCAAAGACCACAGTAGTGAAAGCTGCAGCCTCCAGTTGCCGATGTTCTTTCCTGTCGGTTAGTGGGGCTGATCTCTTCTCACCATTTGTAGGTGATTCTGAGAAGGCCCTGGCTCAGGTTTTTCACCAAGCTCGAGCTGCAGCACCATCAATCCTGTTCCTTGATGAAATTGATTCCATGCTTGGATCCCGCTCGCTCGATGGAACAGTGGACCACAGTGTTAAAGAGCGAGTGCTCTCTGTTCTCCTTAATGAAATGGATGGAATTGGTCACTCCCTGGCCAAAGGAAGAGACCCTGAGAGGAAAATACTCCTGTCTGAAGGAGAACAATTGGAACAGTCAAAAAAGTTGGAGTTTCAGGAGGTTCGTAACAAAGCTGTGATCGTGGTGGCTGCTACAAATCGACCAGACCTCTTAGATGATGCTTTACTGCGACCTGGGAGATTTGACCAGATAATCTTTGTTCCAATGCCAGATGCAGAAGCAAGACTTTCCATACTGAAAATTTGCACATCCAAAACTCCGCTGGATGATGTGTTATTGGAGGAACTGGCGGCTCAGACCACAGGGTTTACTGGGGCAGATATACAGAATTTATGCAAAGAGGCTGCCTTATTGGCTCTGCAGGAAGATGGACTTGATGCTGCTGCTGTGAAACATGGTCATTTTCTCAAATCTCTTCAGAATTTAAAGCCCTCTTTGACAGGTCAACAGCTGGATTTCTACCACAGTTTGTTCTCAACAGTGACCAGGAGATAGCCTGACCATTCCCAACTTTACTCCAGATCAAAGAATCAGAACTGAGTAGATAATTCTAATAAACTTGCATTTTGTATTTTTTAAAAAAGCTTTCCTTATTTATTTTTTTAAAAGTTTATCCCATCCTTAAATTTACAAAGCAAATGCGCAGAGTGCACAGGAAAAACCCTGAATCCATCTTATTGCTTGCTCTGAATACCAATTCAAATTGAAACCAATTCATGGTCTCCACAAGAGAGACAGACAAGATCCAAGCTGATTAAAAAAAGGCATTGTACCTCATCTTGGGTTTGATCTGACGCTTGATCTGAGCAAAAAGGCCAAGAAGCGATAGCTTCCTTATTTATGCCACACATCGCACTATCCCCCTTCTGTTATTTGGTATCCCTTTGCCATTTTCATGCTCCTTAAACAAGTCTTGTTATTACTACTTATGTTTATACTTAAAATACTGTATTAACAAGTATTTTCTCCATCGAGATGTTGAATGGCCTATTGCGTATGTCCAACATGTTCTATTTGAAGAAGAAACTTCCTTTTGATTGCAAAAATCAAAATGAAGGGACTCTGAAGGGCTGGACCTTGTGAGCTCCTCAGTGTCGGATTTGGGGAGGAGAAGGAGGACGGTGGGGCGGGTACCCATACCCAATAAGAGTTTGCATGGAAATTGCCCAAAGGTGCAAACTTCCTTTGGGCAATTGCCCTGGATTAGGAACCATTCAAAAATGTGATTTGAATCACAAACATCAGATGGTTCTGACTGGGTTACATTAATAGTTACCCAGGAAAGATTAGAAGAACTAAAACCACATCTAAGCTCTGGGTAACAGACCCAAACCGAATCCCAAAGGGATTCCCGCCACACCTCTCGACCCCTAGGAGACAGCTCGATCTTTATGACCCCAACCCCCAACAGGACTCTCCACACCATGGACTCCTCACAACCCCAAACCCTACCAGACGCGACAGGATCCCGGACACACCATCCCCTGAAGTCCCGTCCCAACCTGTTGCCCTATGACCGAGGGCCGACCTCCAGTCCGAACCCCCCTGACCGCCGATCCCCTCACTCCCAACCTCAGATATACCCTGATCTTGGGCGGCACAGTAGTTAGCATTGCGGCCTACGGCGCTGAGGACCCAGGCTTGATCCTGGCCCCGGGTCGCTGAGTGGAGTTTCAACCCCACAACCCAAAGATGTGCAGGTTAGGTGGATTGGCCACCCTAAATGAAATGAAAATCGCTTATTGTCACGAGTAGGCTTCAAATGAAGTTACTGTGAAAAGCCCCTAGTCGCCACATTCCGGCGCCTGTTTGGGGAGGCTGTTACGGGATTCGAACCGTGCTGCTGGCCTGCTTGGTCTGCTTTCAAAGCCAGCGAGTTAGCCCTGTGCTAAACAGCCCCTTCAATTGGAAAAAAAGTAATTGGATTTATTTACACCCTGATCTTTGATCCACGCACGACCTCCAATCTGCTCCCCGACCTCTTAACACCCCCGTGACCTTCGATTTTCTTCCCCCACCCTTCCAGATCCTATCCACTTATCTCAGACACTTACCTTCTCCCTGAACTGCCACAAAAAACCCATAAATTTCATTGGATATTTAGCTTAACCTGGTTGACGGCAGCTAGTGCTGTAAAAAAGGGAGGAGGCCTCTTCACTTTGACTTTGATAAATCTCGATGCTGGGGCCCAGGGACATGCTGCACTGCACATCTCGGTCAGCCTGAGTCGGAAGATCGGGTGAGATTACATTGAAAAAAGTTGGCGTAAGTGTCACGGTGGCAATCTGCCACTGATTGCCACTCTGTTGAAGAGCAGTTTCCACCATGTTTACAGTGGGTAGCAAGAAAAAACTGGAGAATGTTTTTATTCGTCTCCAGAGCTGTTTACAAGATCAGGAGACTGACCATCTGGCAGGACAGCTTATTTCAGGTTCGGTATTCATTGCGGTTTGCAGTAGCAACAGCAGCACGATATGTGATAAATGTTTTGCTGAATTGAACCCTGCTTGGTTTGCCAGCGATTGACGAGAGTGGGGCCGTTGTCAGATACTCCGTACTCGATTGAGGACTCCAGAATCAAAAAGGTTGGGAGGGTGGGATCTGAAAGCAACCCCCTTTCCCTGCCTCTTCCCCCTTCCTGCAACATCCTCCCTAAAACCTCCATACCATCTCTCCAGGGATTCAGCAATGGTCCCTGGTGAAGTCCTTGGAGTATGGCCAGCAGCAACTACCACCCATGGTGTCACTGTCGGCAATGGAGAACTGCGAGCCTTTAATTGGCCAGCAACCCTCAACAGGCAATTCCTGCCACTGGGATCCTAAATCTTGGGGAAAGCCTGACGCTGGCCAGTTAAATGCCTGACAGGCACTTAATTTGAGTAAACCTCCCAAATGAAAGCAACACAGTGTTCCCACTGGTTTGTCAACAGTAGGTGAGACCATAGTCTCAAGCTGAAATGCAGCAACAGCACTCAGTAACACTACTGCATATAAGTAGTCATTTCGACCAGAATAATTGCAAGAGAGGAATGGGCCTAAGGTGACGAGACCAAAGGCTTTTATGATTGTTTAAATTGGTTGCCATAACACCAGTGCTTATTCAAAATGTTCTAATCTCATCCTAAAGGGGAGAAAACTGAAGTTCAAATAAAAGGAAGCATGTGAAAAGGCAATTCAATCCATTGGACTTGTTCAGAACTGTAGTTGAACAACACTGTGTTCTGAAGAAGGTGCAATAATGAATTGACAAGGATGATGTCGGAAATAATGATGTCTACCTATAAGGAAAGGTTGAACAAATGAGAGATCCATTCTCTTAAACAAAGAGAAGGCTAAGGGATGATGAGATGGAGATCCTTAAACCAATAGAAGGTCAAGAATAAACATGTTTTCACTTGTTGGAGAAACATTAAAATAAAATAGTCACCAGTCAATCCAATAGTGAGTTGGGAGGGACTTCTTTGTCCGGAGAGTGGTTTGAATGTGGAACTTACTACCACAAAGAGTAGGTGATGCATACGGCATAGATGCATTTAAGGCAAAGTGAAATAAACCCACGAGGAATAGATGGTTATACTGATCTGGGCCAGAATTCTCTGGTCATTATGATTCTCTGCTCCCATTGGCAGCGCACCCCCACCCTTGCGTCTCCAGGCAGCGTGGGGTGACTTCAATGGGAAATCCTATTGATAAGCAGCGGGAAGAGAGAATCACGCCGGCAGTGAATGACATGCCTTTGTGACACACGTGGCTGGTGGACAGGAGAATCCAGTCCCTGGTTACAAAAAGAGGTGTGGGAGTAGGCTGGTTTCAGGTATAAACACCAATATGGCCTAGTTGGACTAAATAGCCTATTTTGGTGTTGTACATTTATAATTCAGTGTGAAATTCCATCCACAGTCTAAGTATAATCTACCCTATCAGGGTCTCCACCGCAAACCTATTACTTTCTTAAAGTCCCAGATCCCCCAAAACGAAACTGAGTGAAACTCCAGCGAGCCCATTTAATCTTTTTTTTAAAATTTAGAATACCCAATTATTTTTATTCTCCCAATTAAGGGGCAATTTAGCGTGGCCAATCCACCTAGCCTGCACATCATTGGGTTGTAGGGGTGAAACCCATGCAGACACGGGGAGAATGCAAACTCAACATGGACAGTGACCCGGGGCTCGAACCCGGATCCTCAGCAGCGTAGGCCGCAGTGCTAATCACTGTGCCACGTGCCGCCTGTGCCCATTTAATCTTAACATCTAACTGATCAGTTACTCCCCACAATCCCATTGTTTACGGTTTGAAGCAAATGCTCCAATTGATTCTAAACATCCAAAACAAGGAAATCATCAGAGGGGTTGAACGTCCCGAGGTTCTCCAGATAGTAAGGGTAAGCGGTTACTAGGTCTCACCAGATGAGTGGATCCAATTCCGCTGGCCGATTTTTGATTTAACTATTTTATCAAAGGCCATTGGTTAGACGCGTGGCAAGTCAAGGATCTTATCATTTTTCCTGACGAATTTACTGATCTAACATTTATTTATACAATCTCTGTACTCGTCAAAAAAAAACTCAAGCTGATGAAGAACAATTAAGAAGCTAATAATGAAATAAGCATCTTACGAGTTGAATTAGAAACATTCATAGCTGAAATGATGAAATCTGTGAAAGTGACCAGGTTGGTCTCAGTTTATTTCAATGACTACTAAAAACGTCCACCAATTAACAAAACATGGTCAAAGGAATTTTGGCAAACAAATCTCTATTGGACATAACCTATGTGCAGAAGAAAACAAATGTACAAAGGGAAAGATTTGTATATCCAACATTCACCTGAGGAAGGAGCAGTGCTCCGAAAGCTCGTGTTTGAAACAAACCTGTTGGACTTTAACCTGGTGTTGTAAGACTTCTTACTGTGTTCACCCCAGTCCAACGCCGGCATCTCCACAACATTCTGCAAAGCAGATGTGCCAAACAAGACTGATCTGAGAAAATGTATATCAATGATCTGTGCATTGGCATTTAAATTGACATAAATATTAGAAGAACTCAGTTTTGAGGCTAATAATCTCCAATCTTGCCTAATGTGGCCCAGTGGTTGGCCTTGCTGCCTCTCAGCTCCAGGCACCCAGGTTCAATTCTGGCCTCAGGTGATTGTGTGGAGTTTGCATTTTCTTGCCATGGGTTTCCATCCGGTTGCTCCGGTTTCCTTCCACAGTCCAAAGATGTTCAGGTCGATTGGCCATGATCAATTGCCCCTTAGTGTCTAAAAGGTTAGGTGGGATTACTGGGTTAAGGGGATAAGGTGGGGACCTGACCCTAGGTAGGGTACCCGTCAGACGGTCGGTGCATACTTGATGGGCCGAATGGCCTCCTGCACTGTAGTGATTCTATGATTGATGCTTGAAAATGGAATATTAATCCTGGCTCAATAGTATCACTTCCTCCGAGTCCAAAGGCTATGGGTATTCGCCCACTCCAGAGAATCAATCACACAATCCATGCTGACACTTCAGTGTAATGTGGAAGGAACGTTAGATTATCAGAGGTGTCATCTCTCAAGAAATGATGTTCAACTGAGGCTCTGTCTTCTTTTGGGTAGATGCAAAATATGCCATGGCATGATTTAAAGAAGAACAGGGAAGTTTTCCCAGTGTCCTGGCCAACATTTATCCCTCAATCAACATCACTTAAAAAAACAGATTATCTGGCTATTTACCTCAATGGGGTTTGTGGGACATAACTGTGGAAAAATTGGCTGTCAATGTTCATTACATTTACAAAAGTGCCCAAATCTCATAAGTACTTCATTGACTGCGTAGCACTATGGGATGTCCGGAGGTTGTGAAAGGTGTCGTTTTAATGCAGGTTTGGCCTTTATTTCTTTCTGTGTTGCCAGAATTTCATAAGTCAGGAGTGTGTTTCTGTATATCCTCAGAGAGGGGAGAAGCTGAAGAGAGCATTCATGAATATGGCAATAAGGTCACCTGAACTACACCCAAATCGACAAATATAATAATAATAATCTTTATTGTCACTAATAGGCTTACATCAACACTGTAATGAAGCTACTGTGAAAAGTCCCTCGTCACCACATTCCCGCGCCTGATCGGGTACACGGAGGGAGAATTCAGAATGTCCAAATTACCTAACGGCACGTCTTTCGGGATTTGTGGGAGGAAACCGGAGCACCCGGAGGAAACCCACGCAGACACAGGGAGAACAATAAAACAACCCCTAACAGTTCATCCCTTTACTAAGCCAGTGAGGCAGCATCTTGGGGAGAGTTTGCCTTTTAAAAATGACTCACCGAAATGGATCTCAGAAACCTAGTCAATGAAACAGTTTATCCAATTTAGCCATAAAATCATGCGTTATAAAATGGAGCAACAACTAAAGATTTTGGCCTGGACCTTCCACATTGTTTGCAGCATTTCTTCAGTATAAAAATCAGGCCAAGTACCGTTTACGGGCAGGAAACTGTCTCAGAAGCTGCTTTGCTGATTTTGCACCCCACAAGTTGATCCTCCTAAATGCCCATATGGTGTTTGGCCCTTCCTGTGATCCGGCCATCGATCCCGAGTTGCATAATTAGCATGTGTTATAATGAGGACCAGTGGCTGGGCAGCCCCTGATTTCTCGCAATGAACAAGTAGTAAGTTAAAAATGAGAACCATAAGGCGCAGCTGTTGACAGGGTCAATTGAAACAGGTAAATCTAAAAAACTGCTGAGAGTTTGAGCAGCAATTACTGCAGCCAGGAATGACTTTTTGGAGCGTTTCAGTCTAGACAGCCCACGAACTTGGTTCTGATTGTATGTGTGAGTGGTGAGACCACCCAGGAGATTTTTCTTTTGCCTCCGCCCCCACCCACAGTGAGGGCTTATTAAGTGCAGGTATGGCAGTTTATTAATGATACTTCTGCTCGCGAGGGGCATGTGGGGGGTGGGGAGGCAGCTCGGATCGAGTAAAGGCAGGTATGGCAGCATTTTAAAAAGATGTACCCTACTAGATATTACCCTTCAAGTATTTCTGGCAACTCAGACCATATGAGGAGCGTAGGAAGGAGATGTGTATTCAGAGTTTGCTTCAGCTACCAGGCAATAGGGAATACAGCCACCTGCTGAAGGATGATCCACAGCCACGGTCATCTGCTCGCACTGCTCCCCTATGAAGCATTTGTGTCATATCAGGCAACCACAGGCATCTATGTAATGTCAACCATTGTGCACCATCGACACATGTGGGGTTCTCCAATCTTGAGCAATGTTTACCTCCAGCGATTGACACAACTTTCAGGAGAGGATTGGACAATCATCCGGTCTGGCATCCCAGTAAGGCAGCAGTGAAGACATAGTGAATCCATTTTTCCAAAGTGTAGAGTTGAGTAGATGGCATCCAGACAGCCGTGCGAGCTCCCTCAGAAGCCCCGTCAACCTCCTCAGCAAAGGGACATCCACGCCGAATGTGCAGATTGTGTGCGGCAACATGCAAAAAGGATCCTTCACGTTTGCCGGAACCTGTCTTATACATTCATCCTTCAGAATTGGATGCTTTCTGAGCTGCTCAAGGAAGAAAGGTATATTAATGGATGAATGCAAGTCACAGCTCCAGCTTCTGTGGATAATCACCCCGCTCAAAGTTATATCAGCAGCAACATATTCATCGACCTGACTGGTGATTGCGAACATTGCTACAGCCTTAAAGGGGGGAGGGTTGTGGTATCTATGCAGGTTGGTTGGGGTCCTGCTTTATACTCCTCGTCATGTGGCCATAATATTTTATGCTGCTGTATTTGGCACTATTTCACCCCTCAAAAAGTCTAGGATTTGAACATTCCTGAACCTTGTACCTAGCTAATTTGGAGGTAGAACTACATAATAATAATAATCATCTTTATTGTCACAAGTAGGCTTACATTAACACCGCAGTGAAGTTACTGTGAAAAGCCCCTAGTCGCCATACTGTTCGGGTACACTTAGGGAGAATTCAGAATGTCCAATTCACCTAACAGCACGTCTTCCGGGATTTGTGGGAGGAAACCGGAGCACCCGGAGGAAACCCACGCAGACACAGGGAGGACGTGCAGACTCTGCACAGACAGTGACCCAAGCTGGGAATCGAACCTGGGACCCTGGCGCTGTGAAGCAGGATTGCAGTTAACATAGAACAGTACAGGCCCTTCGGCCCTCGATGTTGTGCCGAGCCATGATCACCCTACTCAAACCCACATATCCACCCTATACCCGTAACCCAACAACCCCCCCCCCCCCAACCTTACATTTTAGGACACTACGGGCAATTTAGCATGGCCAATCCACCTAACCCGCACATCTTTGGACTGTGGGAGGAAACCGGAGCACCCGGAGGAAACCCACGCACACACGGGGAGGACGTGCAGACTCCACACAGACAGTGACCCAGCCGGGAATCGAACCTGGGACCCTGGAGCTGTGAAGCATTTATGCTAACCACCATGCTACCGTGCTGTGGATGACAGAATTTGCACTCAGTAACTGTGTCACATTCCTCATGGCACAGAGGACTTGTTAAAGTTTTAATATTTTAAACCCATCCAAACCCAATTTTCTTTCACTCCTTTGCTCAATTCCCTCAAGTAGTAGTTGGAGGTCATTCTCACTAAAATTGTGAATAATTCATCCCTTCCTGGACGTGTTGATCCTTTTCCAGCCGTCATTGCCAGATCCTGTAATGGAAGACGTTCTTGAAAATCAGGGGAGAAAATCAGAAAATCATCCATTGCAGCTACCTCTTTATTAAAATATTTTTACTCTCCTCCTTTTTCACAATTTTTCTCCCGAATTTACACCCAACAACAATCAATAACCAACAACAAATATCTCAAACCCCATAACAGTAACCACGATCCCATCCTCCCACCAAGCCCAGACATCAGCCCGCATGTTAACATAAACAAATGACAAAGAAAAAAAAGGAATCAGGGATTACCCATAGCCATGTTCAACATACACAGCCCCCCTCCCCCGGCACCCCACCCACCCCCCCCCAACTAATGTTCGATGTTATCCAGCTCTTGAAAGTGCATAATAAATAATGCCCATGACTTGTAGAACCCCTCCGAGCTTCCCCTCAGTTCGAACTTAACCTTCTCAAAGATCAGGTATTCCCACAGCACCAGGGCACAGGGTGGAGAGGCCGCTCTCCATCCCAGCAGGATCCGCCTTCGGGCGATCAACGAGGCAAAGGCTATGATATCTGCCTCCGCACCCGTTTCCAACCCTGGCTGATCCGACACCCCGAATATGGCCTCCCAGGGACCCGGGTCCAGCTTCACATGCACCACCTTGGAAATTACCCTAAACACCTCCTTCCAGTTCTCCCCAAGCGTTGGACAGGACCAAAACATATGAACGTGATTAGCAGGGAGAATTCCTCAAAAACCTTGTTAATCAGCTCCGGAGCCAGCACCAACTTCCCGGCCCTATCCCTTACCTGAAGAATTTCCCTTGCTGCTGCCTCCCTCTGGAGCTGACCTGCTAACATAACCTTGTCTCCATGCTCATAAACTGCACCCCTCGCTCGCCTCAGTTGGCGCACCGCCTTCCTGGTGGATAGTCGGTCGAAGCTCGCCTGTAGTTCCTTCCTCTTTCCCTCCATCGCTGGGTCCCCATCCTCCGCATAACTCCTATCTGCCTCCAACATCTCATCTATTAGCCTCTGCCGCTCCAACCTCTCCTCTTTGGCCACCCTGGCCTTAAACGAAATTACCTCACCACCGCCTTTAGAGCCTCCCAGACGACTGCCATCGACACCTCACCCGTACAGTTGAATCTTACATATTCCTTAATTACCTTTTCAATTTTTTCACAGAATACTTGGTTCCCCAAAAGCCCCACATCCAGTTTACACCCTCTGTAATTATCTCTGCACTACCTCCTGTTCCAGCATCATATCCACCCAATGTGGCGCGTGATCTGACACAGCAATTGCAGAGTATTCTGACCCCTTGACTCCAGCCAGCAAAGCCTTTCCCACCACAAAAAAGTCAATCCGCGAGTGTACCCTATGGACTGCTGAGAAAAACGAGTACTCCCGTTCCCCTGGGTGCAGGAACCACCAAGGGTCCACCCCTCCCATTTCCACCATTAGCCCAGCTAGCGCCTTTGCCCCCCCTGATGGGACCAGCGAGTGCGGCCGTGATCTGTCCAACCTTGGCTCCTGCACCAGGTTCCAGTCCCCCCCCCCACAATCAGCTCGTGTGTGTCCAAGTCAGGAATGGCTCCAAACACCTTCCTCGCAAATCCCGCATTGTCCCGGTTGGGACCGTATACACTTACCAGCGCCACTAATCTCCCGTCCAGCGCCCCGGCCACAATCACATATCTACACCCCTGATCTGCCACTACCTTCTCCATCTGGAAGCGTACCCTTTTGCTGACCAACACTGCTACCCCTCGAGCCCTTCCATCAAATCCAGAGTGAAACACTTGGCTAACCCAACCATTCTTAAGTCTCACCTGGTCCTTCACCCTCAAGTGAGTCTCCTGCAGCATTGCCACATCGGTTTTCAGACTTTTAAGATGCGCAAGCACCCTTGACCTCTTGACCGGACCTCCTAGCCCTCTCACGTTCCACGTAACTATCCTTACTGGGGGTCTCTCACCCCCCCCCCCCCCCCCCCCCCCACACCACCACCTTTCTTATCCCCCATCAACACACCGCCGGACCCTGCCCCATAAGCCTGACTTGCCCCTGTCCATTGTTAACATCGAACCCCTTCCCCCCCTCCCGAAAACCCCCCCTATCTTTCCCCCAGAAACAATATCCCCCAGCATCCAACCCTTCCTCCCCCCCCCCCCTCTCGTTCTCCTCGTTTGTCCATTGACGCCTGCTATCCAGGCTCCAATGTCCGCAGCCCTCCTCTCCTCTCACCTCCGTCCACTAGCTGACTGACTTTAGCTAGCTAGTGCGGGTGGCTTCCCCCCCGCCAAGACATATCATCCCCTTCCACCCAGTCCCAGAGAAAAAAAAACCAAACCCAACAATCCAACCCCTACAATTCACTAACATAACACGTAACCATCGCAACACAGAGCGCCCATCAACCCACCATTAACTTAAACTCTATAACAATACAAAGAGAAGTAGATTACAATACAAATCCGTTAAAAAAAGTTATAACATTTATACCTTTTCCGGCTGTTCAAACACGGTCCACAGTCTCTCTTCCAGTTCCACTCTTCATGTCTGTCCCAAGCCTTCTGCCTTCACGAACGCCTCAGCCGCATCCGCTGTCTCAAACCATATCAAACCGTACCCCCTTATACAACGTCGCCTTCACTCGCCCAAACGCCGCTCGTCTTTTTGCCAACTCCACTGTCAAGTCCTGGTAGATCCGGACCGTAGTACCATCCCATAGTATCTCCCACTTCTGCTTCACCCAGTTTAACACCTTCTCCTTCACACAAAACTTATGGAAGCAGATAATTACTGCTCTTGGCGGCTCGTTCACTTTGGGCTTCGGCCTTAATGACCGATGAGCTCGGTCTAGCTCATACTGGGAGGGGCTCTCACCCTCCCCCATCAGCTCCGCCAACTTCTTAGCGAAGTATTGTGTTGTCCTTGGGCCCTCTGTCCCTTCAGGCAAGCCCACAATTCTCAAATTATGCCGCCTTGAGCGGTTTTCCACGTCTTCCAGCTTTGCTCGGAGACCTCTATTAATCTCCACAGCCCTCCGCAACTCATCTCCCATCGAGGTGACCTGGTCGCTGTGTCGTGACATGGCTTCCTCCACTTCTTTCATCTTCTCGCCCTGCTCTCTCACCTCGGCCAATGCCTTTGCCACCGCCACCTTCAACGGGGCGATTGCCTCCTCCACCAGTAACTTCAATGCGGTCGCTGTCTCCTTTTCTCCAGGCCTCCATGTGCCTCGCAAACTGTTTTTCCAGCTCCCCCGCCATCACCTCGGTCATCTTCTCCACGGTAAATAGTGCGGCCCCACTTTGCAGTTCGGCTTCCGCCATCCTATCACTACTTTTATTCATCTTCTCCTTCAGCGGCGACCCCGCGTTTCCTCCTTTCTTCAATGCTGCTTTTCGCATCCTTTGGCAGCTTATTGTTTTTCACTTTCTTTCTCTTCTCCTCTCTCGCCCTCCACCCTTCTGTCCTTCATCAATCTGAATTATTCATTTTTTTAAGACAAAGGGGAGGGGGAAAAAATTTCACCAAACTGCTTTAAATTTCTTCAAATCTTCCAGCTCTCTTCCTTTCCCCTCTGTACTCATCCAGAGCTCTCCTGGGACCAGGTTCCAGCCTTCTTTCTTCCTCCTAGGTGGGAGCCATCCGTCGTGGGACACCGCTCTTACATGGTGCCCTGGCCTCGGGCCTGCCTCCTCGGCCTCCTCGTAGCTCCGCCCCCGCTGCTCTGGCCCCGACGCCGCGCTGGGCCCAGGACCTCAGCCCCCGTCGCCCCAACACCCGCGCGGGGTTCTTCACCAGCTTTTAAACCGGCCCCGCTGGCTGCTCGCGACGGCCCCAAAGGCCGACGGTAGTCGGGGGGTGCGTCGAATCTCGGGGATTTCCCCGAAATCGCCGCGACTCGCGGCCACCGGCGGGAGCTCTTCGCGCTGCGGCTGCCCTGTGCACCCACGCCACTGGAAGTCCCCCATTGCAGCTACCTGACAGTAAACTAAAATCTACTCTGATAATTTAAGTACTTCCCATTTAACACTGACATGCCCATTAGAGGCATGTAGGTGGCACGGTGGCACAGTGGTTAGTACTGCTGCTTCACACGCCGGGCGCAACAGAGTCACTGAATCGCGCCCAAGAACAATAATAGTCTCAAGCCTTGAGCGTTAGTGACTGGAAACAATAGTCAGGGATATGGTTATTCAGAGTAAAGTCAACACTATATTTGGAAGAGGGCTGTAAGCAGTCACATGGTCAGGCAACCATGTTTTGGCCTGCCACTTCCATTCCAAAAGGAAGTCTATGAACAATACCTGTAGAGATGGCTACAGACAGGTGAGTAACGACCACACCTGCTTAAGACCTGTAGACGACAATAGCTTAAACGTTTCCCAACCTGTTTCTTTTCAAGTCCAGGTATCTATAAGTACTTAACTTCATGACCTGCTGAAAATTCATCTCTTTGAAGGAATCCTGCAACAATCCTGATATAGGACTCCGGCCATGGAATCCACCTAGACTATCCTTCATGAGTGAAGCACATTCTTCATTGGGCTTGCAACACAGACTTTTTCCTAAGACAAGCTGAACATCTGAACTTTGAGTTGTTCCTTTGTTTGTAATTGATAAAAGTACACTATCCTCTGTAACTGTATTTCATTTCTTGAGTATGTGAGTGAATGACATCGATTTAAACATCCGTGGGGATTGTGGGAATAAATAATTCTCTTTATTTAAACTCAAAAAAACTTGCTGCTGGATATTCCAATTAACCCATATCTAAGCCTGAGATACACACACATGTTCCATTTCAAAAATGCTCTGACGATGGATGGTAAGGCAAAGGAATTGGGATTTCAGTTCTCTCATCTCTGCCCATAACAGCACATAATCCTCATGAACCTTCCCTATATTTCTCTGCATTTCATTGTATTTGGCATTTCTCTGCTCATCGATCAAGCTTCATAGAATCCATAGAATGCCTATGCTGCAGAAGGAGGCCATTCATCCCATCGAGTTTGAACCGATCCTCCGAAAAAGCATTCTACCTATGCCCACTCCCCCACCCTAATCCCATAACCTCGTATCCCCACCTAACCTGCACATCTTTGGAAACCAAGAGGTAATTTAGCATGGCCAATCCACCTAACCTGCAATCTTTGGACAGTAGGAGGAAATTGGAGCATCTAGAGGAAGCCCACACAGACACAGAGAGAACATGTAAACTCCACACAGATAAGCCCACAGATAATCTCACGATGCTCCACTTCTCCAGCTTTCACCCGAAACACATTAAAGAAGCCATCCCCTATGGACAAGCCCTCCGTATACACAGGATCTGCTCAGACGAGGAGGAGCGCAACAGACACCTACAGATGCTGAAAGATGCCCTCGTACGAACGGGATATGGCGCTCGACTCATTGATCGACAGTTCCACCGCGCCACAGCAAAAAACCGCACCGACCTCCTCAGAAGACAAACACGGGACACCACTGACAGAGTACCCTTCGTCGTCCAGTACTTTCCTGGGGCGGAGAAACTACGACATCTTCTTCGCAGCCTCCAACACATCATCAGCGAGGATGGACATCTTGCCAAGGTCATCCCCACACCCCCACTACTGGCCTTCAAACAACCCCGCAACCTCAAACAAACCATTGTTTGCAGCAAATTACCCAGCCTTCAGAACAGCAACCACAACACCACAAAACCCTGCCAGGGTAATCTCTGCAAGACATGCCAGATCATCGACATGGACACCACCATTACACGTGGAAACACCACCCACCAGGTACGCGGCGCATACTCGTGCGACTCGACCAATGTAGTCTACCTCATACGCTGCAGGAAAGGATGTCCCGAAGCGTGGTACATTGGCGAGACCATGCAGACACTGCGACAACGAATAAACGGGCATCGTGCGACTATCAACAGGCAGGACTGTTCCCTTCCAGTTGGGGAACACTTCAGCAGTCAAGGACATTCAGCCTCTGATCTCCGGGTCAGCATTCTACAAGGAGGCCTTCAGGAGACGCGACAACGCAAAATTGCTGAGCAAAAACTTATAGCTAAGTTCCGCACGCATGAATGCGGACTCAACCGGGATCTGGGATTCATGTCGCATTACATTCGGCCCCCCACCAACAAGCCTGGACTTGCAGAGGCCTACCGACTGAACTGGCTTGGGACAATTCACACCTCTTTAACCTGGAGTTACCTCTCTCTCTGCATCTTTGATGATTTGATTGCCTGCAGGTGCTCGCATTCCGGGGCATCTCTGACTGTGTCTATATAAACATTTCTGGAACAAGCCTTTCCATTCACCTGAAGAAGGAGCCGTGCTCCGAAAGCTCGTGTTTGAAACAAACCTGTTGGACTTTAACCTGGTGTTGTAAGACTTCTTACTGTGCTCACCCCAGTCCAACGCCGGCATCTCCACATCATGGCCACACAGATAGTCACCCAAGTCCAAAATCAAACCGGGGTTGCTGGTGCAGTGAGGCAGCAGTGCTAACCACTGTGCCACCATGCCGAGCTGGACAAGATCCTTTTGATTTTGTGAGCATTGATATTCGCCGTTTTCCACTGCCCCCATTTTTGTGTCAGAGGCAAATGTGAATTAACGGAGTTATCTTTCAGGGGATCTGAATTACATTGAATGTTAATAAGATTTTAAAATCATCATCTTCCATTAGATGAAAGATCTAAGAACACTTCGCTGAAACACTTACTGTAGATTCTAACTCAAATATTTGGGATATTTTACTGCTTATTGCGCAGTTTAACAGCTTAAAGGTAATAACCATACTAATGGCCATACTAATATTTTTCCAATGAAAACACAAGAGAAGCTATCTGTAGAATGGTTGCCCTCGTACAGATTGTAGTCATAGCTATCCAAATATCATTGAAGTGGACTAGGCCACGAAGTTAGGTATTTGTAGTCTTCATACCTGGCCTTGAAAAGGGACAGGCTGGGAGACTTTTAAGTTATTGTAGTCTACAGGTCTTAAGAGCTTGGGTTAGGTTTCTGACACCTATCTCTGATACTGGGGCCAACACTGCGTACCTGAAATGTGCATAACCTGTTCAACCCAATTACATCCAAATTTATGGATGGCCACAATGGGCCATTGACACATACCAATTGCACCCCAGTGCCTTGGATTTGCAAACAGAGTGGAAACGAGGCTGAGCCCTACATCTATAGAGCAGCTCACAGGCCTCAGAGCCTTCTGCTGTTTTTGAAGTATCGCAGCCTAATGATGTTCCAGCTCTCAAACTCAAGCAATGCCTTGTCACGACCAGATGAGAAAATGTGAGTTGGCTGCTTTCTGTTCAACCTCCAAGGTTGGTCATAACAAAGGTTTAAGTTTACTTTTCACAAGGATGTGCCTTTTCTAAATCAGAATATATCTACCTATTGAAACGTTCAGCAACAAGGAGCCAATCAAACATGGTTCTCTTGAGTCAAAGGAAGCCACTAAACCCGAACAAAAAATTTAAATGTGACTTCAAAGCACACCCACGCACACGTACATCAGAAATAAGGGAAGTTACAGTCCAATAAAAAAGATAAATGTATGTCTGGCGAATTGTTCTTTGATTATCCTTGAAATATAACTTGTTAAATGCTGCGGCTGATCTAGGTTAGCTGGTTTCATGGAAGATGTTACAATTGTTACAAGATCTCGGATCGCTGATCGGTTTCTGGTAGAGCTGGCTTCTTGAACCAAAATAGAGAGAGGGTGCGAGAACAGCCCTTGCGCCGCAGGTTATTATTATTATTGATAGGTTCTGAGTCACTTGAAATCTCTCTCCGATGGCTGGGTGGCCATGCCTTGAAATATTCCGTCTATTGTGTGTTGCCAAGAGGTTTTAGGTGGCAACCATTGTTTCAGTGTCAGTATTTTGGATTTTTTATGTTTCTGCCTCAAACAGTTATAGATTTCTATTGGTGTCTGGGTTATAAGAAATGTCAATCTCTTCACGTTCCCCTAAGGATGACTTATTGTTTCCCACCTTCACCTTGTAATGTTGCTTTGCAGTTTTAGGCAGTTTGCTCTGCCTCAGTTCAAATTGCAAAATGTCCATCAGTTGCAATTTGAAAAATCATACTTTCAAAAAGAAAGGGATATTGCCTTGTGACTGTATAAAACAAACTATCTTCTAGTCTTAGTGCCTGGATCTCTCAAGTACTTTGACCTGGGATCACTAGCAAAAGGACCCAACCACCTTCAGGACTGGGGTGAGGAGAAATTTCTTCACCCAGAGTGGTGAACCTGTGGAATTCACTACCTCAGGAAGTACTGGAGGTCAAAACGTTATGTGATTTCAAGAAAAAATTAGATATAGCTCTTGAGGCTAACGGAATCAAAGGGTATTGGGGGGGGGGGGAGGCGGGATCAAGGTATTGAATTTGATGATCATAATGAATGGCGGAGCAGGCTCGAAGGGCCGAAGGGGACTCGAAAACAAGAGCGTGGAAGTTATGTTACATTTATATAAAGCTCTGGTTCAACTATCTGGAGTACTGCATTCACTTCTAGGCACTGTAACTCAGAAAGGATATATTGGCCTTGGGGGGAGGGGGGGGGGGCACAGTGCAAATGTATCTGCACTGAACCATTGCTAAAAGGGTCACATTGTGAAGATTGGTCGCATACGTCAGCTTTCCAATCCCTCAAATAAAGATTAAGGGGTAAAATAATTGAGGTGCTTAAGATGTTTGAAGGATTTGATGAAGAGGAATTGGCCAGAATTCTCTAGCTGCTACGATTCATGGGCGGGATTCTCCCCTACCCGGCGTGACGGAGGGTCCCGGCGTAGGGGAGTGGCGCCAACCACTCAGGGGTCGGGCCTCCCCAAAGGTGGGGAATTCTCCCCACCTTTGGGGGCCAGCCCCGCGCCGGAGCGGTTGGCACCAGAAGACTGGCGCAAAATACCGGCGCCCCCGGCAGCGGGGCTGGCCGAAAGGCTTTCCGCCGGCAGTGACGTCAGCGGCAGCTGGAGGAGAAATAGTGCAGCCAAGGCACTGGCGGGGGGCCCCGATCGCGGGCCAGGCCACCGTGGGGGCACCCCCCGGGGTTCGATCGCCCCCCGCCCCACCCAGGACCCCGGGGCCCGCTCGCGCCGCTGATCCCGCCGTTCCAGAGGTGGTTCAAACCTCGGCGGCGGGAGAGGCCTCCCAGTGGCGGGACTTCGGCCCATCCGGGCCGGAGAATCACCGCAGGGGCCTCTCCGATCAGAGTGGTGAGATTCCCGCCACCGCCACTTCCCGGGTGGCGGAGGATCCCTGCTGGGGGTCGGAGAATTTTGCCCCATTTTTCCCACCAGCAGCGCACCGCAGCCAACAGGTTTCACGGCAGCACGGGGTGGTCACAATTGGAAATCCCACTAACAATCAGCAGGACGATAGAATCCCACCACCAGCAAACAGCGCACGGCTGAGATACATGTTGCTGACAGACCGAAGAATCCCAACGTATTATTTCATCTTTGTGGAATTGCAGAACTAGGGGGCACAATCTTAAAATTGAGCCAAACCATACAGGGGAAAAATAGGAGGCATTTCTCACACAAGGGACAGTGGAAATCGGGAACTCTCGCTTCTATAAAGCAATTAAGGGCAAGGCAATTGATTATGTAAAAATTGGGATTGATAAGATTTTTCTCAGATGACGGGATTGAGGGCTGTGAAACCAACGCATTAATTGTCAATTTCAAACAGATGTTCATAGGTCTTAATGAAACTGGCCACACGGTTAATTCAAGCCCCCCCCCCCCCCCCCCCCCCCATCATCCATTCAGTTTTACGTCCACTATCTCCTGCACTATAAATTATCCACTCATTCAAATCATAGTAGAGATTTCACTGGGAAGGTAGCTGCAGTGACTGGCCCTATGATTCCTTCTCATTTCTTGAGCTTGGCACAAACATTGATGCCTGTCCAAGATGGTATGCTTGCGATAGCTCCCTATGAGAACTAAAGGTGCAAAACCACATTCTAAATCCTGTGCTTCTCCAGAGGAAGAATCATTTCTAAAGATTGCAGTCAGATATTCCAGAATTCATCTCAATGCAACTGTTTCTGTGGCAGCTGTTGGAGGACAAGTCAAGTGCATCAGAGGTAACTGCATTGTGGAAACGTTCTGTTACCAAGTTTCTCATACATGGAGCAGAGTTGAATATCTAATGTGGAAATAAGTAATATCTATCTGATAGCCTCCAGCAAAGATCAAAGTTAAGTTCAATCGTTTTCTTACTGAGTTTTGCATTAATTGATAATTCTCTTTTAATCTTCACAAGGAACACAAAGTTCTTCGCTGCGGATAATCAGATTGGTCAATAGAATTAGAGTGAAACTTTTTATATACAATTTGTGAGATTACCTGAAATATGTCACAAACAACTCTGACGCCAGTTGCACAGTACTGCCATCTATTGTACATTCTGAAAGTTCTTTAACAAGACTTTTTAAAATCCACTAATGTCATTGCAGAAGAATAAACTTCCCAATCCTTGGACGTAATTTTTCGCTTTGCAATGTCAGAAACACCCATCGCGATCGGGTGGAGAATCGCGGGTAATCCAAAATCAAGGGGCGGGATTCTCCGTCTGCCAACGCTGAAATCATGACACACAATTAGGCGAAGAATAACCTCCGATGCCAAAATCGAGGTAGGCACCGGTTTGATGCCAAATCTGGATGCTCTGGCACCCCGAAAATGGCATAAATGCATCGCTCCCCGCGCGGCGTTTAACACCGTTGCCATATCATTAGCAGGCATGACCCCCTATTCTCCGGGGCCTCTGTGGTTCTCCGCCTCCAATGGGCAGAATTCCTGACAACGTGGTTCACTCGTGGTCTCAAAAATCGTAAACATGGCACCATGGCTGCTGAACGAGAAAGGGAGGAGGTAGGACACGGAATGGAGTGACAACGGCCTTCCGGCCCAGATACTGGCTGTGCTGGTGATGGGGATGGTCGGGGCACTGGTGGGCTGGGGGTGGGAAGGAGGGTGGGGAGCATGGTCCTCTCACAGGGCCTGCACTGGTTCCAGCCTGGATGGGCCTGGTGGCTACTCGCGTGACCCGGGTGGCATTGTGCCACCCTGTTCTGCCAGCTGCCCAACAGATGTGCTAGGGACAGGAGAGGGCGGGGGGGGAGGGGGGAGTCCGAGTTGCTGCGCTGTTTCAGTACCCCCCTACGGGAGTCATCGGCATGGGCCCCACCATCTCCTCCTTCCTTGGGGCGCCTGATGGCCCCGGGCTACTCCATGGGATGGGGGTACAAGTGGAGCCAACCCCTGAGACCCCTCAGCCGACTGGCGCTGCCAGTCCTGGAGACCTGCTCTGGTCTCGACCAGGGTCTGGATGCTCGTGGCCATGGAGCACAGGGAATGGACCACCTCCGTCTGGAACTGCGCTACATCACCCATTGACTGTGCCATCACCTTCTGGAACTGCGCTACATCACCCATTGACTGTGCCATCACGTTCTGGAACTGCGCTACATCACCCATTGACTGTGCCATCACCTTCTGGAACTGCGCTACATCACCCATTGACTGTGCCATCACCTTCTGGGACTGCGCTACATCACCCATTGACTGTGCCACCATCTTCTGGGACTGCGCTACATCACCCATTGACTGTGCCATCACGTTCTGGAACTGCGCTACATCACCCATTGACTGTGCCATCACGTTCTGGAACTGCGCTACATCACCCATTGACTGTGCCACCATCTTCTGGGACTGTGCCACATTAGCCAGTGACTGGGCTACCTCCCTGAGGGACTGGGCTACCTCCCTCTGGGACTGGGCCACCTCCCTCTGGGACTGGGCCACCTCTCCCAGTGTCTGCGCCATGCCGGCCAGTGCTTGGGCAATGCCGGCAATGTTTCCAGCCATGGCCTGCTGTGACTGGGCCATGCTGAGGAGCACTTTTGCAATGTGGCTCTGGAACATGGCTGCCTGTGAGAGGGCTGCCCTCTCCTGGGCCTCGGCTACTGTCTGCGCAGAATGCCCCAGGCCTTGGAGACACTGATCTATAGCCGAAACCATTGCCCCCAATGCCTCCACCGCGGATGGCACCCGTGCGGTGTCGGCCTGGGTGGTACGCATGGCTGGCACCACACCCTGCTCTCCCCATCAGTGCTCGGCTATCTGGGGGTCACCGACTCTGGCACCGGAAGGACCGGCACCATCTCCGGCAGGTCCTGTAAGTCACAAGACGACATGTATGATTATACAGCGGACCGGGGTGAGTCACGATGGGGTGGTTGGTGGTGGAGGGTGCGGGTGGTGTGGTGGTGAAGGTGGTGTGGGGGCGCATTTGTTTTTTAAAATAAATTTAGGGTACCAAATTAATTTTTTCCAGTTAAGGGGCAATTTAGCGTGGCCAATGTACCTACCCTGCACATCTTTGGGTTGCGGGGGTAAAACACATACTAACATGGGGAGAATGTGCAAACTCCACACGGACAGTGACCCAGGGCCAGGATCGAACCTGGGACCTCGGTGCCGTGAGGCAACAATAATCACTGTGCCACCGTGCTGTCCTGTGGGGGTGCATTTATCACCAAGCTTCTGGTCTCATACCCCTTCGGGGTACAGAGTTCCCCATCTCTCCTCCACCAAAGTGTCCAGAATTCTGGCCAGCTCAGCACCCATAAAGCAAGGAGCAGGTTTCCACGCTGCCGTCCTCCTGACTTGACTGGGAGTGAGTGCTGAGGGATCGTTTCAAGGCTGTTCCCCTTTGATGGCAGTGAGCAGCTGAGCCACGGGTCGTGTGGATCAGACACCTGGGGACTCAGGAATGGCCGTGTTTCATGTGGGGACTTGGTTTTTTTGCACTAAATGTGGGTGACTAATGATCTCGATTGCGCCATAGACCCAGTGCAAATCATCCCACCAAACCTGTCCAAAAATGAGGCTTAATCATTTTTCAGGTGAACCGCACCCATTCAGATGTTTGCTGTCATGTATGAATTGATGGACCAGTAATTGTAAAGCATAATGAAAATATACAAAACAGAATTTGTTGCATTGCTTAGTCCTGGAATTCCAGCTGTACTAAAATTTAATACATTTATCTGTCAAAATAAGAAATAAAATTACCAAAACAACAATAGTTCACCAGATCAACAAGCGCATCAATACTGCACAGTTAATGCATGCCACCATTGCTTTAAAATTAACTCGTTTTTATGGCTCATGGCTGTACATTAGTTTATCAATGTGTCATGGGAGTGCCCTTTAAGAAATGTTTTTGTCTTATCACATGGCTTCCGTGATGTCATTGTGTGGGTGGAGCTGGGCTGTGGCTCTGTGTTTTACTTTTGCTTTGAGTTTGGACTGGTTTTGATCTGCACAGGTTAAAAGAAGTGTCTCTCTATCTTCATTTTAAAAGCTGCTTCCAGACTGCTTGATAACCTAAAAGAGATCATTGCTTTCTCGAAGGAATTCAAACCTGCTGTTTGAAAAGGTGAACAGAGTATAAATATAAAGTCTTATAACAGTAAGAGTGCCGTTTGCTGTGTCACACCTTTGATAAGGGGTTTCTGGTTTTACTTGGATTTTGTCATTGAATTGGAACAGCTAAGGGGGAATTCATTAAGGGTTATACATAGATTACTGTAGCCGTGTGGGGTCTTTATGTTTGTAGTTGATTTAAAAAATCTTACTGTGTGTGTTTACACAAATGTTAACTAAATTCATAGAATAAAGCTTGTTTTTTGATTAAAAGCACCAAAAAACTCTGTTGAATAGCATCTGAGAGGCAGGTCAGGTGGACTCCATGAGATATGTTAGAGTTTTCTAAACCCTGGCCCATGACAAACGTGTGTTAATATGAAAATAAAGGGCATTCTATATCTCTGTATACTCTACCACAAGTTTTCTTAGATGATAGGAACACAAGAGGAGAGAGTTCAATTGCTTTTGTGAAAGTACAGTTATGAACCCCACTATGCAAAGTGACAGCATGCTAATAAGAGTGTAGGAGAAAATAAGATTGTAGGAGAAATGTTTGTCAGTGTAGCACCACTTCGAGCAACATGATGCCAACAAAGGCAATTTCCTGGAGGGGCGTGTGGGGGACAAGGGAGGCATCACCATGGGCCGCTGCTACCTGTGTGACCCATGTGGTTCCTTCAATTATATATTTTTTTGAAACACTTGATGGGCCGTGTAGGCAGATTTATAGATTCATGCATTCGTAGACATTTGCAGCACAGAAGGAGTCCATTCAGCCCATTGTATCCATACCGGTCAACATAAATCGGACTACAAAATCCTATGTTCGGGGGCCAGCACTGTGGCACAGTGGTTAGCACTGATGCCTCACAGCTCCAGGGACCTGGGTTCCATTCTGGCCTTGGGTGACTATGTGGAGTCTGCACGTTCTCCCAGTGTCTCCATGGGTTTCCTCCGGTTGCTCTGGTTTCTTCCCACAGTCCACAAGGCGCACGTTAGGTGGACTGGCCATGATAAAATTGCCCCTTAGTGCCAAAACAATGTGTAGCTTAAGTGGGGTTATGGGGATATGGCAGGGGAGTGGGCTTAGGTAGGGTGCTCTTTCAGAGGGTTAGTGCAGGATTGATGGACCAAATGGCCTCTTTCTGCACTGTAGGGATTCTATGATTCTATTTTCCAGCCTTTGATCTATAGCCTCGGAGGTTATGGCACTCAAGTGAATATCTAAATGCGTCTTAAATGTCAAGTAGCGACCTGCCCCTGAGGAATCAATGTAACCTGCATAATGTCGCTGGAAGAAATGGGGCCATGGGAACAAACCTTCCCCTGATGTTTCTTACATTTTGCAAGTTAAACACATCACCCACTGATGATACTGACCTACAGTTCTTCCAGCTTTCTCCCATACAAAATCACAAAAACGTTGTGGGAGAACAATACTCCTACACCTTGTTCATCACAACAGTTTTGCTGCTATTCTTCAGGAATACATAGAAGGTTCTGTTTCCAATATTGCAGCCTAGAAACATGACATCTGTTGTCCATTATTTTAACAGGAGCCTTAACCTGTTCAAAACAAATTGGTGAATACAGTGTTGCACGTTTTACTATGGGCGTAAAACGCGTTTATTGGAGTGTATTAACACGCCTCCGAGTTCGACGTGTGCTTAACACTGCTAGGCTCTGTTCTATGTAATTATTTTAGCTCTGGAGTCGCCAGCTGCCGTATAGGCAACGTCACAAGTATTCCAAGGTCAAATTCAAAGTAATAAAGACGATACACCGATTAGTCAAGTTCAAACGATCAATATTTATTATACAGTTAATAATAAATACTCATGCACACACACTAAGAGACTAAGCTACAACTAAACATAAGCAAACAGAATACTTATCTAACAGGAACAGGCAAGGTCAGAGAACGAGGCCTTCGTCCTGGTTTTGTCTGCAGCCTTCAGCAAGCGTTCTGGCACTTGGGAGTCTAGTGGGCTTGGATCGCGTAGCGAGCGTTGAACTTACGGTTTCGGCAGCTGGTGCTCAACGGCTGGAGTCAGGATACCAGGTGTCAGTCGGGGCCGGAGCACAGGTTTAACAGACCGGACAACACGAGGTCCCTATCTTTTATAGGGGTTCCGTTGTCCTTCCCTCTTCTCGGGCGGGCTCTACCTATTGGATCAATTTCTTATCGATACTGGATTAATTCCCCAATGCGAGGGGGTCTCCGTGATGGAGGGGGCGTTTCTTATGTCCTTTTGTTCGGAGGTTTCTGGTGCCTCGATGTCTGGGTCTTGATTGGAATGTGTCCATTCAGAACCAAATGTATCTATTGTGTGGGTGTTCAAGTCTGATGGCCTCATTAGCATGCAAAGCGTTTTGCCATTTGCACCTAGCTAAGGTCTCTTCATATGAGCCCAAACTGGTTTCTGCTGCTGCAGAATGCAAACTGCTCTTTGCAGACTGCTGTTCTGGCTGAACTGTCTGTTTCTCAGCAGCCTTCCATTTTAGTTTGGCTCAGTGTCCATTTTGCGTGGCCAGCATGGCTACATTCCCTCCTTGTGATCCTCACAATCATACTATTGTGAAGGATCACCTATGTACTTTGCCTCCTTGCGTTCTGACCTCTTGCCAGTTCCTGTTCTACTCTGTTCTAAACTATGGGAAGAAGAGAAAAAAAAATTTTAACTAACATCTCTACTTGGCCCTATGTCAAAAGGGACATGCATTACTACAATTGGGAACCTCTACCTATCACTATTAACCTTAACTTAAACATTTAATCACTCTAAACCTTAACCATTCACACCACAACATCACACTTCCCAACTCGGCAGTCGAGTATGGAACAATATAATACATGGCTGAATTTTATTTACAGAGTGTTGTAATCAGTGAGGGGTTGAGGGGTTTGGTGGAATCCGAAGATGGGGGATTGCACTCTATAGATGGGTGAGGTGCTGGAACGAGAGGCTCTCCTCTTCCATTTCCTCAACCTGAGGGTCTGCACTAGGATGATGAGGATCGCAATCACCAACAGTGATTCGATTATGTAGGACATGGAGTACCACGTCATGAATTTAGTACACCAGGTCTGAACCTCGCTGATCAGAGCTGAGCACTGGGGGTTTGCTGTACTAACATTTACGGTGGGGGTTGTGGGGGAAACGTGTCTTGTTTCCACACATATACATATGACATTAAATAGTAATAAGTGGGCTTCCATCATTTTGCTGTTCTTCTTCTTTCTCTTCCTTCTTCCTCCGGTATTGACAATCCTGGCTTCGACCTCTGTCTCGTCCTTTGAAACCTTTGGGATCAAGCACAGTATCTGTCAATACACAGTTTAAGACCTTTACTTGTTAGTGCATCTGTCTTTCAAAACCCAATTGACCCTTTAAAATGACTGGCTAAGTCACACCCTGTGACTCCCCTCATTTTTTTTTTTCAAAAAGCGAATTTAAAGACCAGCATACACCTAACAATCCTTCCTTCTGCGAGCCGTCTCGCAGGCTTTGCTGATTTACCATCCGAATGTTCCCGGATGTAAATAGCATGTGGGATGGTGGCCGAAGGGCTACCTAACGTAAAATGAAAACAAACTTGGAAATAAACATCCGAATGAGTTGCGTATGGGCCGCTACGGGTACGAGTTGGATGGAATCCCCGGGTAGGGCGTGCTGTGCCATACCCGAGCTTGGCTGACCAAGGGTTGGTTCTCAGACAGGGCGGGTCCTCAGTGCCGTTTGTCCACTGCCTGAGTAACCTGGAAAGAAACGGGTACGAATGTGTTGACCATGACTTGCAGCCTCTATTTCGCCGAATAGAGGGGCACCTAAAAAAACCAAGGGAGCCAAGATGCTCCAACTGAGGACATCACTGAAGTTCTCAGAGATATCTGCAGATAAACTATTTGGCGTGTGGCCTTACTGCTTTGGAAAAGATCTCCAATCAAACCGAAGTTCTCAAAAGTTTCGGCAGACAAGCTAACGTGTATGTGAGGTGGTCACGATCTTTTCAGCTGAAAAGAAGATGTCCATCCTCCAACTGAAACATTTACATTCCTGAGACAAACAAACATGAAACGAAGACAAACATACGTGCAGGTTCCATCAGAAAGGACATCGTTTCCCTCAAACGATTCCTATCTTACATCATCTGGACACCTCACTTTGATTCTGCCTCTGTGAACAGGGTCACAAAGGGGTTGCCGTGTCGGGAGTCAGACACCGTGTCGTCCTGCTCTCCCGGATCCCACACCCTTGTGTGGATCAGGCATGCAATTTTGGAGTTGTGTGACCGGGGGTCACTTTCGTCATTGCGGACAAGTCTGTAGGAATTGTCCCTGTGCCATTGTGTGGCGTCGAGTGTGTTGTCGGGGTAGTCGGGGTCGGGTGGTGGTTCGGGGTTTTTGAGGTAAGTGACTTCCATGGAGTCACTGGAGTCGGGGTCGTAGTTGGTGCAGTGTGGGCTGTATGGCTGTGTGCTGTCGCTGTCTTCAGAGTCAGTGTCTGTCCTACTGTCTCTGCTGTGGCAGCTTGTGGGCGTGTCGGGGCGTGGTCTGTGGTGGTCTGTGGGCGGAGTCGTGGGCGAGTCCGTTGATGAACTGGTCTGTGAGGGGGATGGTGGAAAAGTGTCTCTGGTGGGCGGGGTGAAGTGTTCTGCTGCATCCAGCAGGACATGGTGAGCATGGTTGGCCTGTGTTCCATATGCCTTTAACTGGTTTATATGGAACCACGCGGTCTTCCCATTAGGATACTTTATCCTGTAAACGGAGGGGCTAATTTTGTCCGAAATTGAGTAGGGTCCGGAGTATTTTGGAGCCAAAAAACTGCTGGGGTTATAAACAGATAACATTACCTGTTGCCCAACCTGGAATTCTGTGGTGTGTACGGTCTTATTGAAACAGGCAGTCCGTTGCTGTCGGCGTTTCCCTAGCTGGACTGCGGCTGCGAGCTGTGCAGACCTCACAGTCTCAACTAGATCTCTAACTGCCTTTTCATGTGTGAGGGCCGTCACTTCGGGGCTTGTCATGTCCAGTCCTAAAAGGAATTCTGTACCTTTCATAGGGCGTCCGGTCATGAGTGTGTGTGGTGTGAATCCTGTCGATGTGGAGACAGTGTTCCTTATGAACATAAGTGCAAAGGGGAGCACTGAATCCCATGTGGAATTGTTCTCTTGAACCATTTTCCTAAGGGTAGTTTTTAGGGTCCGATTCATGCGCTCCACAATCCCGCTGGACTGTGGATGATACGCAATGTGGAAGTTCTGTTTGATTCCGAATATTGTCAGGACGTTCCTCATGACCCGTCCTGTAAAGTGAGATCCCTGGTCCGAATCGATACTTCGGGGTAAACCCCATCTCGTGAAGATGTGGTGGGTCAGGATCTTTGCAGCTGTCTTAGCTGTGTTTGTTCGTGAGGGAAATGCCTCTACCCATTTGGTAAAGGTATCTATCACCACCAGGACGTATTTATAGCCATTCCGACAAGGGGGCAATGGACCTATAAAGTCGATCTGGAGGTTTGTCCAAGGGCCGTTAACTGGGCGAGTATGCCGAAGTTGTGCTTTCTTAGAATACCTCTCCGGGTTATTCTGAGCACAAATCAGGCAATTCTCTATGTAGTGCGTTACATCATTCCTGAGATCAGGCCACCAACAGAGTTGCCTGAGGTGCCTCGTTGTTGCATCAATTCCCTGATGCCCGTGTCCGTCATGGAACAAGGCAATCATCTGATTCCTGTCCTGCTGTGGGACCACATAAAGTCGGTCCTTAATGATCACACCCTCATGTGTGGTCAGTGCGTGTTTAAAGTGCTCGTAAGCAGGCACAAAGTTTCCCTTGAAAACCTCCCTGAGGTCTCCGTCCTGTTTTTGTGCTGCCACGAGATCTTTAATATCAGTCTGTGAGACTTGGACTGCGCTCACAGGGGCGCTAGCTGGTGCGCTAGCTGGGGGGGTCCATAAGTGTCCTCTCCTGGAACCTGCCTTAGCCAACGCGTCGGCCTTTACATTCCCAGGGGGTGATGACCTATGGTGGCTGCGAACTTTTATGATGCCGAAGGTCCTGTCCTTCGCTTTCTCTAGGATATGCTGGAGTAAGGGGGCTGATGGAAGGGGTTTTCCGTCTGCGGAGACAAAACCTCGTGTCCTCCACAGGGGCAGAAAATCGGTTAAACTGTTACAGACATATAAGCTGTCTGAATATATGTCTGCTGGGCTGGGGAAAGAATCGGGGTGGTCCACTATGTACGCTATGGCTGCTAGCTCTGCTGCCTGCGCGCCTAAGTGACCTGGTAACTTAAGAGCTATCTCTTCGAGAGCGCGCCCCTGCGCGTCCTCTACATAGATGCCGCATCCTGTGATACGCTCACCATTTAAAACTGTGGAGGAACCGTCTACATAAATCCTCAAGGGTCCACACGTGTCTGTGGGCTGGGGGCTTTGTTTCGGGTTCCCTATCTTCCTGGGGGGTGTTTTGGCTAAAAAGGGTCCTGTGTTATGCAGGGGAGCTACAATTTCACAGTCATGGGGCTGTCCGGGGTATTGGAGGTTGTCTGCTAAGTATGTGTGTGTGCGTGTCCGTTTTACAGTAATGTCCCGTCCTTGTAAAAGTAGGGTCCACCTAGCTGCCCTAATCTGGCTAACTGAACCGTCCTTCAGTCGACCGTCTAGTAGTAGCTGTGTGGGTGTATGTTCGGTTAGAATGGTGATGGGGTTGAGTCCGGTGATGTATGAGAAATACTGCACTGCCCAGAAGACAGCAAGGAGGTGCCTCTCACAGGCTGAAAATCCTTGTTCTACCGGGTCTAACAGTCGGGAGGCATAAGCCACTGGTCTTAGCTGCTCGTGCCGTTCTTGAAGCAACACGGCCGAGAGGGTTAGATCTGTGCTCGCTACCTCTATTGCGTACGGTGAAAGTTGGTCGGGGACTAGCAGCGCGGGTGCTGCACTAAGGGCTCGTTTCAACTCTTCCACAGCGCCTGTATGCTGCGGAAGCCATTCCCAGGGGGCTCCTTTCTTAAGGAGGTCTGAAAGTGGGGCGGCTTTTGTCGCGAATCCGTCTATGTGGTTCCGACAATAGCCAACCAGTCCTAAAAACGACCGGAGGGCTGATACATTTTGGGGAAGGGGCAATTTGACGATCGAATCAATTCTTTTGAATTCGATCTCGCGTTTGCCGTGCGTGATGACTGATCCCAAATACATCACTTTACTTTCCAATATTTGGGCCTTTTTCGGGTTAACTTTACAGCCAATTTCAGTTAAGAGTTCCAGGAGTTCGGCCAGAAGCGAAATGTGCTCTGCCTTTGTGTCCGTCTGCAGTAGTAGGTCGTCTACATACTGTACCAGACAATCGGGTCGGGAAAATTTCTCTAATCCACTTGCCAGCTGTCGGTGGAAAATGGAGGGTGAATTGTGGAATCCTTGTGGGAGGCATGTCCACGTGTACTGCTGAGTTTTGAAAGTGAATGCGAATTTGTATTGGCACGCTTTTGCCAATGGTATTGACCAGAATCCATTACTGATGTCCAATACCGTGAAGTACTTGGCGTTGAGACCCTGCTTGAGCATGGTCTCGGGACTAGTAGCTACCGTTGGGGCTACTGCGGGGGTTACTTTGTTGAGTTCCCGATAATCGATGGTCAGACGCCATGATCCATCGGGCTTCCTCACTGGCCAAATAGGGGCATTGTTGGTGGAGGCTACCGTTCTCAGTACACCTTGGTCCAACAAGCTGCCTATAACTTTTTCTATTTCCACCTCTGCTTCAAGGGGAAATCTATACTGCTTTTGCGGTCGGGGGTCCTGTCCGGTAACATGAACTTGTCCAGTCATTCTGCCACAGTCATGACGGTGACTTGCAAATGCTGTCCTGTGTTTGTTTAGTAGGGCCTTAATTTGTCTGTCGGTGTGGAGTGTAGTCAGGTCGAATGAGTACTCTCCCACTGCGCTAATCCGATTAGCGTAGTCTCCTACTGTGAGGGTGGCTGGGGCTCTGTCTGATCTCGCCATTCGCCAGACACACTGGTTCACTGGGTCGAACGACAAGCTGTGGGCGTTCATAAAATCTATCCCCAGGATGTGCTCTGCTGTCCGGGGAAGATTTACTAAAACTACGGGGTGCCTTGTGCTAATGTTCCCTAGCTGGATCGCTACGGGTGCTGTGATATGTCCCTGCTGCGAGTGTCCGGTGAACCCGCTAAGTGTGATGGTGGAGGTGGTCGGCCACGTGTCTGCGTGTGCCGTGGTTGTGGAGTTAATGGTGGTGCGGGATCCTCCTGTGTCCCACAGTAACTCTATGGGCTTCCCTTTTACTTTCGCCGTGACTACGGGCCTCCCTGATGAGTCCCATAGTGTGTCACAGACCCAAGTGGGGGAGCCCGAACACCGTCAGTTCGTCTCGTCCACATTGGTGGGTCCTGACTGTACTGCTACATTGTGGATTGGTTTTGCTTTGTTGCGGTTCAGAGTGCCTGTCTGCTGGCCTCTCTGAGATCGCTGGGGTGCATTACACTCTTTTGCCCAATGCCCTAACTGTCCACAGTTATAGCATTCCTGGCCTTTCTGTTGAGGGCTGCTCTTGCCTTCATTTACCCATGCGGGCTTCTGGTGCTCTCTGACTGCTTGGATATCTGCAGCAGCCTGAGCCTCTTCTGGGGATCTAACCTTTGCTTTTGCCTGAAGCGATTGCTCCCAAGCGCGGGACAATCTTTTCAGGACCCATTTTTCGTTATGGGCCTCTTCTGAGGGGTCGTAATTATTGCAAGCGCTCTGTCCTGCTTCTGTTGCGTGTGAGATAATTGTGCGCGTCCACTTAACCATGTTTTCGCGGGTTAAATGCGCTCTATCTAGCTGTCCGAAAACTGCGCTGAAGTGAATCCACAGCCTTCCGGCGAATGCTGTGGGGTGTTCGGATCTCTTCTGCCTGCACTTATTCAAGCCTTCTACGGGGTCACCTCTATTGTACCCGATGGCATCTAAAATGGCAGTGTGCATCTCCTCTAGGCTGCCTCCTGCCACGTTTTGTGGGTCGGGGAGGGCTGCCACTACACTCTGGTCTAAGCTCAGCACGGTGAGCTTAACCTGCTCTCTCTCATCCAGGCCGTACATGGTAGCCTGCTGTTTTACTTTAGCGAAGAACTGGTGGGGGTCTGCGGTGGGGAGGAACGGAGTGATCTTTTCACAAGCGTCCCTTAGCTGGGTTACTGTTAAAGGGGTGGTGTAAGTTATGTCTGGGGCGCCTTCTGATTCGGCTTTCCTCTGTGTGGTTACGGGATTCATGGGTGCGGTTATGATCTGAGCTGTGGGGGGTTGGGGTGCCTGTCGTTTCTGCTGAGCTGCTGGCGCACATGTTCCCTGAACATAACGCTGCGCTGTCTCGCTTAATTCCTGCCAATCTGGGGCGTTTTCCCCATCTAACTGAGCTCCAAAGGTGCTTTGGAAGCCATTCTGCACCGAAAGCAGAGATTGCAGTTCCGCAATCTGTTTTCTGCATTTCGCGTGGTCAACTGTGCTTTGTCTTTGTTCGGTTGTTGCAGCGTGGAGTGCTCTCAAAGCTGCTTTGAGATCGGAACATTGCCTCTGCAATGCCTCCACCTGCTTTTCCGATTCCTGTCTTATCAGAACGGCACGTTGCACGTCCTGATAGGCTTTCTCATACTGGGTCTGGGAACTGTTCAGATGAGCTAGACAAGACTGGTGAGCCCTCTTGGCATCATCCACCTCTCTACCCTTCTCTGCCAACTTCCCTTTAAGATCCAGGTTTTCTTTCTCGATGTCCCTGACATCGACCTTACTCATTCGGTTCCTTTCCTCTAAATCTGCCCGGAGCGTCCTGATGACCTCCTCTGCGCCTCGCAACTGTGCCAAGCAGGACACAATCGCCATCGGCTTGCGTGCTTTACCTAAACTCTTTTTGTGTATCTGAGAGAGGTTCTCCCACCAAGTATGACCTATACTTCCGGGACCTGTCTCCTCATTTGCACAAAACTCTTTCCAAAGGGGCCATCCCTTTCCCTGCAGATATTTGCGGAGTTCCAGCTCCCACGTGGGACACTGGCCTACTCTGCTACTGCTGCTGGTCGCTGCGACCACAAACTTTGCTGGATCCATCAGACGTTCCATTGCCTGCATGGCCATTTCCTCTGACTCTCTTTTTATAATTTGGAACAGGGGGTTGTTGGGGTGGTGTTTCGTGAAAAGGGTACGGCTTACGCTATTTTCCGATTACAAAACTACCGAAAGTTTGTCGCAACAAAAAGCTTTCAGTTTTACCTTACAGCCCTGTTAGTACGCATGCACTAAACACACTTCCGAATTTCGCTTATTATTTTGAACACCTTGAATACTTGTGATCTCTTTCTTTCTCTGCAATTTGGAGTTCTAATTCAAATTTCAGGGTCCTGGACACTGTGGTGTTTCCACTTACAACAGGGTCCCGGCGGATGTCGCCACTAAATGTTGCACGTTTTACTATGGGCGTAAAACGCGTTTATTGGAGTGTATTAACACGCCTCCGAGTTCGACGTGTGCTTAACACTGCTAGGCTCTGTTCTATGTAATTATTTTAGCTCTGGAGTCGCCAGCTGCCGTATAGGCAACGTCACAAGTATTCCAAGGTCAAATTCAAAGTAATAAAGACGATACACCGATTAGTCAAGTTCAAACGATCAATATTTATTATACAGTTAATAATAAATACTCATGCACACACACTAAGAGACTAAGCTACAACTAAACATAAGCAAACAGAATACTTATCTAACAGGAACAGGCAAGGTCAGAGAACGAGGCCTTCGTCCTGGTTTTGTCTGCAGCCTTCAGCAAGCGTTCTGGCACTTGGGAGTCTAGTGGGCTTGGATCGCGTAGCGAGCGTTGAACTTACGGTTTCGGCGGCTGGTGCTCAACGGCTGGAGTCAGGATACCAGGTGTCAGTCGGGGCCGGAGCACAGGTTTAACAGACCGGACAACACGAGGTCCCTATCTTTTATAGGGGTTCCGTTGTCCTTCCCTCTTCTCGGGCGGGCTCTACCTATTGGATCAATTTCTTATCGATACTGGATTAATTCCCCAATGCGAGGGGGTCTCCGTGATGGAGGGGGCGTTTCTTATGTCCTTTTGTTCGGAGGTTTCTGGTGCCTCGATGTCTGGGTCTTGATTGGAATGTGTCCATTCAGAACCAAATGTATCTATTGTGTGGGTGTTCAAGTCTGATGGCCTCATTAGCATGCAAAGCGTTTTGCCATTTGCACCTAGCTAAGGTCTCTTCACCTGAGCCCAAACTGGTTTCTGCTGCTGCAGAATGCAAACTGCTCTTTGCAGACTGCTGTTCTGGCTGAACTGTCTGTTTCTCAGCAGCCTTCCATTTTAGTTTGGCTCAGTGTCCATTTTGCGTGGCCAGCATGGCTACAACAGCCATCAAAGAATCTCACACAAATATTAAGTGTACATAATTTGATACTGCAAATTGTAAATTTGAACTATAAATTTCCTGATTTGTGGCTGATCCATCAAGAGGCTGGTGATAAAGAATACCCTGTCTTTATGCCCTGCTGAATTTAATTAGGAATCATTCTTTCTCATGTTTTGGAAAGTTAGCACAGAAATTAAGTCAAGATTTCTTTACTTTCTTATCAGGTTCCTGCAGCTCTCTTTGTCTGTTTCAGCACCATGAGAATTGTCACATCAATAACATTAAATACTGCCGGCGTTGGACTGGGGTGAGCACAGTAAGAAGTCTTACAACACCAGGTTAAAGTCCAACATGTTTGTTTCAAACACTAGCTTCCGGAATTCACCTGAGGAAGGAGCAGTGCTCCGATAGCTAGTGTTTGAAACAAACTTGTTGGACTTTAACCTGCTGTTGCAAGATTAAATACGTCAATCATCTTCCATCGTTTTATTGATTAGAATGGATTTTGCTATGATTCCAGTTAACATTGTGTCCTCATTTCATTTCAAAACTTCGATACCTTGTCATCATGTCCAGATTTGGGCAGAATGCTCATATGGCATCTTCCAATTATCTCTCGGTTGACTACAATCTCCTAATGTCTCATGCATCATCTACGTAACATCCTGACATATCTTGGCAATTGCTGTCAAAAGAACAAAGAACAAAGAAAAGTACGGCACACGAACAGGCCCTTCGGCCCTCCAAGCCTACGCCGACCATGCTGCCCGTCTAAACTAAAATCTTCTACACTTCCAGGCTCCGTATTCCCATCCTGTTCATGTATTTGTCAAGATGCCCCTTAAACGTCACTATCGCCCCTGCTTCCACCACCTCCTTCGGCAGCGAGTTCCAGGCACCCAATACCCTCGTAAAATAATTTTTTAAATTATATTTTATTGTCATGTTGGGCGATTCACATTTCAATCCTTTTGTGCATCATGGGGCAATTTTACTGTGTTTTCATTTTCGAGTGATTCCGAAACCGGTGGCCAGTTTCAGGATGGTTGACTTGATATCACATTCCTGTTCGTTACACACACGTTCACATCAAAACATTTACAGCCTATGGCTGCACGATGGTGTAGTGGTTACACTACTGCCTCATGGCACTGAGGACCTGGGTTTACCAGGACCTGGGACCTGGCCCCGGGTCACTATCCATGTGGAGTTTGCACATTCTCCCCGGGTCTGCATGGGTCTCACGCCCACAGCCCAAAGATGTACAGGGTAGGTGGATTGGCCATGCTAAATTGCCCCTTTATTGGCAAACTTTTTACAAACAACATTTAAAGCCAAAGTGAAAATTGAAGCAAGAACTACTAAGTAAAGAACTTGAACTTTTTAGGGAGTGATTATTGCAGTCCTGGCATCATCAAGTTCTGATGTTTTTACACAGGAAATTCAGCTGCCATCGTGTTATTAGCCCGAATACTTGGCATTGTTATACTGCCATTTGAGTTTAAATTTGGGTTTGAACGTAAGGTCGTATGTAATCTCATGAAGAGGTCTAGACGCTTGTATGGTTGAACAATAAATGTTTATTAATGACTATATACAAAGGTCAGCACGGTGGCACAGTGGTTAGCACTTCTGCCTCACAGCAGTGAGGACCCGGGTTCCATCCTGTCCCCGGGTCGCTGTCTGTGTGACATTTGCACATTCTCCCCGTGTCTGCGTGGGTTTCACCCCCACAACCCAAAAATGATATGCAGGGTAGGTGGATTGGCCACACTAACTTTCCCCTTAATTGGAAAAAAAAGAATTGGCTATTCTAAAAAAAAATTTTAATAACTTTACAAGTATACAGGCTACAGCCTTGACTAGGAGCTATCTTCATGCAAACTTCTACCACACTCTCTACTACACACCACACTACCCCTCTATTCCCATCCTATTCGTGTATTTGTCAAGATGCCCCTTAAATGTCACTATCGTCCCTGCATCCACCACCTCCTCCGGCAGCGAGTTCCAGGCATCAACTACCCTCTGTGTAAAAAACTTGCCTCGTACTTCTACTCTAAACCTTGCCCCTCGCACTTTAAACCTATGCCCCCTAGTAATTGACCCCTCTACCCTGGGGAAAAGCCTCTGACGATCCACTCTGTCTATGCCCCTCATAATTTTGTAGACCTCTATCAGGTCGCCCCTCAACCTCCATCGTTCCAGTGAGAACAAACCGAGTTTACTCAACTGCTCCTCATAGCTAATGCCCTCCACACCAGGCAACATCCTGGTAAATCTCTTCTGCACCCTCTCTAAATCCTCCACATCCTTCTGGTAGTGTGGCGACCAGATTGCAGATGGCATACAGAATTTCAGTTATTTGCTTGTTTGCATGAGAGATACACCAGCATTCCAAAATGTGAATATTGGATCCTTAATTTCTCTCAAGAGGCATTGCTGGACTTCTTGGTGTGGCTCATCCATCTCACAGACCCATTTGGGATCCTTTGCATCCTTTCGAGGTTTTGGACTGACACATCTTTCAAAACATGTCTCAGGTTATTGCAGGAAAGCTCTGTGATTGCTGGACACTGCTTGCGCAGGTGTTAAAGGAGATGCCAAAGGACTTTGTGAACTCTTCAAAGTTATTGGGAGATCAATTTATTCATTGCCTGTCAATTATGTCATTGGCTAGTGAACCTATTGAATATAATAGCGTACTCACTAGTTCAGCATTTGTTTTCTTTTTCAAGCCTGATGATATTGTGTATCTTTTAAAATGTTCTTCTCGGGCAGCATGGTGGCGCAGTGGCGCCGAGGTCCCAGGTTCAATCCTAGCTCTGGGTCACTGTGTGGAGTTTGCACATTCTCCCCGTGTTTGTGTGGGTTTCGCCCCCACAACCCAAACAATGTGCAAGCTAGGTGGATTGAACATGCTAAATTGCCCCTTAATTGGAAAAATTAATTGGGTACTCTAAATTTATTTTTTTTAAATGTTCTTCTCCATAATGCCCAATTTTGCACCTAGTCTGGCCCTTCTGGCATGAATCTGTCTGACATTACTGATTGACCATCCATGGCTTGTTTAGGCACAGGGGAATATATCTTTAAAGTTCTATCTTTGTGAATGGTGCCGCAGGAATTTTTTTCTTCTTCTTCCCATGATGGTTGTTTTGGAGGGCTCCTATCAAGGTTATGGAGTCATTTTATGTCAACGATCTTGCAGAAAATCTTTTGAACAAATCGTTTTGGCCAGCTAGTGGCTTTCCTGTGATTGGAGAATTGAAGTCTATTTTTACTCTGACTTCTCTTTAATTCTTTTTCATTCACATACAGTCACCCATATGTTATGGCATCGAATCTGGATCTGGGCTGCAGCATTGTTTAAGCTGTGTTTGTTAAAACAATTGGTCTGGCAGTGCTGCTTGATTATTGCACAAATGTAAAAGTTTATTTCAGCCTTATTTTGGAATTTGCTCACTCTATTGTGATCTGGTTAGGTCGTTCGACTGTGCCTTTGATTGGGCCTCGCAATAGATAGCCACGTTCGCTAGGGAACCCTCTTCGACTGTGCAGTGCACCTTTCTTCTGTCTTCCATGCCTGTAATGGAGCTCCTTAGGAAATCTGCAGCTGTGTTTTCAAGGTCTTGCCAGGTGTACTTCTCTCTGGTCAGACTGAAGTTTCTTTGCTTTTTTATTCTTTGGGATTGTGGGGTCCTTCACCCGCTGCCCCATGCTGTAAGGTTGTATGCTGTCACATGAAGAGGTCTAGAGGCTTGTATGGTTGAACAATAACTGCTTATTAATAACAAATTTATATATATATAGATACATGCGTGTCCAAACATATCTGGCCTTGGTGTTACCTTCTTGCTGACTTCTACCAGACTCTCAACGACTTCCATGTGACTCTCTACATTATAATGTGGGGTATACTGTTTCACCAGTCCGATATTAAATTTTATAGTCCCGGACACCCTAATGTTACACCTACCAAATGGCGAGGATTTCACTCCTTTTTAATGCATCCAAGAGTCAAATGACCAATCTTTGCAGTGATGCAGATGTTAGTGTGTCCTGGAGAGAACCAAGTATCTTCTCTTGTGTCTTCAGCCCTTTCTACCATTTTAAATGATAGAATCCCTACAGTGCAAAAGGAGGCCCTTCGGCCCTTCGAGTCTGCATCCACCCTGTGAAAGAGCGCCCTACCTAACCCAATGCCCCATCCCCGTAACCCCACCTAACCTTTGGACATTAAGGGCAACTTAGCATGGTATTTAGTGCCTAAGGGCTTAAATGCATGGGGCTGAAATGGTACAGGAGTCTTCCAATAGGCTCGTTTAAGACAAATGAGCATTCTTTCAAAAACAAGGCTTGCCTGAGGGCAAATGAAGAACCAAGCAGTAGGAAATTAAGAGGGCTTGCTTTCTCCACGTCATAACCTGAACTTTTTTAATGATCGAATTGAATCGGAAGCCTGTTTTGTGAAAGGTAATGAACTAGTAACAAAGCTTCTTGGTGTTTATCGAGGTGACAGCTTTAGAGAGTTAACTTCATGAAGCAAAATTCAATAAAACTGACTCTTTAACATTTGCTGGTTTTTGTGCCTCATTTTATTCTTCGTATAAAGTAAATATCTGTATTGCTCAAGTTTGTATGTCTCGCCCTCATGGTAATATTCTTTCAATATATTTGGCTACTTACTGTGAACCTTTGTTAAATACAGTGTTAAATACAGTAAGCAGCAAAATGGGGTCGGTGTTAGCCACATGTTCCACTTGTACAAACATGGTATAGAGAAGGATGTCGCTGCCAGATTATAAGGCAATAGGCCCACTTCACAAATCCGCTGATAAGCATTTGAGAGGTTTGACAGACTATAAAATCAACAGGACAGTGGAAATATGAGATATATTACACCTAGACCTGGATTTTCTTTTTTGTTAATTTAGAGCGCCCAATTCTTTTCTTTCCAGATAAGGGGCAATTTAGCATAGCCAATCCACCTGCACCCCACATCTTTTTGGATTGTGGAGACCCACGCAAATACGGGGCAAAAGTACAAACTCCACATGGACGGTGACCCGGGACTGGGATTGAACCCGGGTCCTCGGAGCCACGAGGCAGCAGTGCCAGGGTTTCTCTCTGTGTGTACCCGAACAGGCGCCGGAGTGTGTCAAATAGGGGATTTCCACAGTAACTTCATTGCAGTGTTATTGTCAGCCTACTTGTGACAGTAATTTTTTTTTTATTTTTTTTTTAAATAAATTTAGAGTACCCAATTATTTTTTCCAATTAAGGGGCAATTTAGTGTGGCCAATCCACCTATCTTGCACATTTTTTGGGTTGTGGGGGTGAAACCCACGCAGACACGGGGAGAATGTGCAAACTCCTCACGGACAGTGACCCAGAGCCGGGATTCGAACCTGGGTCCTCAGCGCCGTAGGCAGCAATGCTAACCACTGTGCCACCATGCTGCCCCTACTTGTGACAGTAATAAAGATTATTATTAACCACTGCACCACTGTGTTGCCCCTTTGACCTGGATTCTCACCGAGTCGGGATGACCCAGGAGTCTTTCAAAAATGCCGGGCGGGATCCACTCTGTGGAAGACAAAGGATTTTGCTATTTCGATATTCAAAAGCTCCATGCCAAAGTTTGAACTCACTGGCGTCATGAATCAACTGTTCGTCGTGCAGTGTAATTTGTACCACAGCCAGGATTGATTTTACAAGCCCAGGAGAACAAAAACAACAGTGATACTTTGATGGAGGTGGCATAGCCCGTTCAACGGCTGGGTTTACATTTATTTGCATTTCAAATAACATCCTCTGACAACTTCCATTTCCTCCTTGCTTGAAAGTGGGTATGGTCAGCTAATATGAGAGCTCACTAAACTGGCACATTGGTGTTTTTGGTATTCTGGGAGGATCTAACTCCTATTCTGACTCTCCGTTCTGCATGTTGGCAACATGGCTCTGCAAACACTGCATTAATTGTACTGCTAAAGAGGAAAGGGAGATCAGAATTCACTGACCTATACGGGTGGTCCACATCTTTCTTCAGGAAAGGGAAAATACATTGGTGTATATATTTTGCATTAAAGCTGATTAAAATGTGCTTGCAAATGCTATGTCTCACTATTAGGAAGTGTGGTCAAAGGCAATCATCCAGTCAAAACAGATCAAATAACTTATTCGGCTGTTTTAGGTATCCCAGATGCACAGAGAGTTACTGGCATGAGTTACTGAAGTTTGGGAAGTGTTTGTGCCAACCTTATTTGAGACAATGAGCCACAGTTGTTCAAGTCAAAATAGAATGTGGTTTGTTTACATGTGTATATCTTGATTACAAAACAGACCTGGAACATCTTAGACTTTCAAATATGTTTCAGGTAATTTGAAATTATGCAAAGAAGTCACAACGGCCTTTTTAATGTTCCGACCAATTAATGCATGCAAAAGTAAATGTATATAAATGCATTTACTCTTGCCAATATTAGTGAATCCTCAACAACAAGGGTTCACATTTCTGAAGCATCTTTGATGTCGTAAATCATCATCAAGGCATTTTACTGAAGGGAAATAGAAAAAGGAACAATGGGAGACTTGGGAAGAGATGAACAAAACAAACTTTTCAGGGATGTTTTAAAGGGAAGAGAGAAATTGAGGGATTTAAAGAGGAAGTTCCAGAGAATACATCCAAATACTGGGATAAAATGAAAAGAAAACGGATAGAGGGTCAAAGGCAAAGGACTGAGGAATTGTGTGTAAGAGTGGCGGCAGTTACCGGAATTTTCTGACCCCACTGGTGGGAACTTCCGGTCCTCAAAAAGTCAACTGACAATTCAATGTCTTGCCGTATCCATCGTGGGAGAATCCTGGCCGTGGTGAAGATGTAAGATCATGGAATGAGTTGAAGATGAGGAACTTTCAATTTAAGTCAACTATAGATCTCTGGAGGTCGGTGTTACGTATCTGAGAATACATCCCTGCTGTTGAAGCATCACGGGATGTGTGGTGACATCAGCAGTATTTGTGTGGGCTTTGCAGTTCTCCATCTTAGATTGTACGAGGAATACCTTAGTTACACCTCACACCGTGTTTTTCAGAATCCAGAATGTGGGCACCTCCACATATTTTCTCTTTGCTGCTAACAGACAAATATTGCAGTGGGGGGTAAAGAGAATGCTTGGTCTTGGGTAGAATACGGGAGCCTTACTTTTGTAAAAGTTTACGTTTATAGAAAATAAGGGCGGAACGGCGGCATAGTGGTTAGCACTGTTGCCTCACAGCACTGAGGATACGGGTTCGATCCCTGCTCCGGGTCACTGTCCGTGTAGAGTTTGCAAATTCTCCCCTTGTCAGCGTGGGTCTCACCCCCACAACCCAAAGATATGCAAGTTAGGTTGATTGGCCACACTAAATTGTCCCTTAATTGAAAATAAAAAGAATTGGGTACTCTAAATTTCCAAAACAAAAGAAATCTAGGATTCTCTCTCTAAATGATTATGGAGCCTGGAACAATTGTAGCTTTCAAAGTTTATAGAAAGTAAAAGAAAATAGGAACAAAGAACAAAGAACAAAGGAAAGTACAGCACAAGAACAGGCCCTTCGGCCATCCAAGCCTGCGCCGATCATCCTGCCCGTCTAAACTAAAATCTTCCACACTTCCAGGGTCCGTATTCCTCTATTCCCCTCCTATTCATGTATTTGTCAAGATGCCCCTGAAATGTCACTATCGTTCCTGCTTCCACCACTTCCTCCGGCAGTGAGTTCCAGGCACCCACTACCCTCTGTGTAAAAAACTTGCCTCGTACATTTCCTCTAATCCTTGCCCCTCACACCTTAAACCTATGCCCCCTAGTAATTGACCCCTCTACCCTGGGGAAAAGCCTCTGACAATCCACTCTGTCTATGCCCCTCATAATTTTGTAGACCTCCATCAGGTCGCCCCTCAACCTCCGTCGTTCCAGTGAGAACAAACTAATTTTATTCAATCTCTCATCATAGCTAATGCCCTCCATACCAGGCAACATCCTGGTAAATCTCTTCTGCACCCTCTCTAAAGCCTCCACATCCTTCTGGTAGTGTGGCGACCAGAATTGAACACTATACTCCAAGTGTGGCCGAACTAATGTTCTATACAGCTGCAACATGACTTGCAAATTCGTGTACTCAATGCCCCAGCCTATGAAGGCAAGCATGCCCTATGCCTTCTTGACTACCTTCTCCACCTGTGTTGCCCCTTTCAGTGACCTGTGGACCTGCGCACCTAGATCTTTCTGACTGTCAATTCTCTTGAGGGTTCTACCATTTACTGTATATTGCCTAGCTGCATTAGACCTTCCAAAAAGTATTACCTCACATTTGTCTGTTTAAACTCCATCTGCGATCTCTCCGCCCAAGTCTCCAAACGATCTAAATGCTGCTGTATCCTCTGACAGTCCTCATTGATATTTGCAATTCCGCCAACCTTTGTGCCGTCTGCAAACTTACTAATCAGACCAGTTACATTTTCCTCCTAATCATTTATATACATTACAAACAGCAAAGGTCCCAGCACTGATCCCTGCTGAACACCACTAGCACAGGTCTCCAATCAGAAATGCACCCTTCCATTGCTACTCTCTGCCTTCTATGACCTAGCCAGTTCTGTATCCATCGTGCTAGCTCACCCCTGATCCCGTGTGACTTCACCTTTTGTACCAGTCTGCCATGAGGGACCTTGTCAAAGGCCTTACTTTTTAAAAATAAATTTAGAGTACCCAATTAATTTTTTCCAATTAAGGGGCAATTTAGCATAGCCAATCTACCTAGCCTTCACAACTTTGGGTTATGGGGGCGAAACCCACGCAAACAAGGGGAGAATGTGCAAACTCCACGCGGACAGTGACCCAGAGCCGGGATGGAACCTGGGACCTCAGCGCCCTGAGGCAACAGGGCTAACCCGCTGCGCTACCGTGCTACCATCAAAGACCTTACTGAAGTCCATATAGACAATATCCACTGCCCTACCTGCATCAATTATCTTTGTGACCATTTCAAAAAACTGGGCCTTGGCGCCGCTAAAAAACCGGCGGCGCGTAAATGACGCAGCCGGCATCGCGTAAATGAAGTCACCCGCGCATACGCGGGTTGCTGTCCTCCCCGAGGCCGCCCCGCAAGAAGATGGCGGATGGATCTTGCGGGGCGGCGGAGGAAAGGGGTTCCTCCTTTAGAGAGGTCGGCCCGCCAATCAGTAGGCCTCAATCGCGGAACAGACCCCATCGGAGGCCCCTCCCCAGTGCAGGAAACCACCTACCCCCCTCACAGGTCGCCCCCCCCCCCCCCCACCGTTCCCACGCAGTTCCGGCCGGCAGCGACCAGGTGTGGACGGCGCCGGCGGGAACCTGTCGTGTTGGGGAGGCCGCTCGGCCCATCCGGGCCGGAGAATCGCCGCTCGCCTTTTGCAAACGGCGAGCGGCGATTTTCCGTGCGGCCAGCCGTGATTCTCGCCGCACTGGTTTGGGGGGGTGGGAGAATTGCGTGCGGGTGCCAGGGTGGGCGTGGCGGGACTTGTGCGCCGCCCTGGTGATTCTCCCACCTAGCGGGCGGGGGGGGGGAGAATTCCGCCCCTCGTCGTTTGTTTCCTTGGAGGAAACCACTCCGGTTGCAGCCCTTTTTCCAAAAAGGCGGGAAACTTCCCAAAAAAGGCGGCAAATTTCCTGCAGCTCCTCACACACCAACAAACAGGTTAAAGGTCAGGACAAAGTATTTCTATGTAAAAGATGTGGTCAAAGGCACAAATTAAGGCAGTGCCCAGCATTTGACAAGTTTTGTTCCAGTTGCAAAGAAAAAAAATCACTTTGCTCAGAATTGCTACTCTAAACTCAACCCCAGATCAGTTGGCACAGTGGAAGACACTGTCTCCGGTGATGAAACATCATTGTTTGTTGGAGTAATAACAGAGAGGAATAATTTTTTGGAGGCACCAAAAACTTTGCCAGCACGTAAAAAAATGCAAGCTGATACTCCATTTAAAATAAATGCAGTTGATGAGGACAAATGGCTGCTACTTGAAGTAGCAGTGGTCCAATTGAAGTTAGACACTGGTGCCAAAGCCAATTTAATCAGCATGACTGATTTTTTAAATCTGAAAATTCAGCCAATTAGAAGAAATCACAAAATATCTCTTGAGAGATTATAATGGTTCAAGCAATAAATGTTATGGTGCTTGTGACATGAGTGGTGGTGCAGAACACAGTTTATTCCATCCCATTATATATTATTTCCGAGAGCTTGGATTCATTATTAGGTGATTGGTCCTGTGAAGAATTAGGTCTAGTGCAGTTGGTATATAGCGTCCACAACGGATTGGATCAACACTCCAACGATGCTGAGAACATTATCAGCAAATTCAGCGATTTGGTACGCTGCCATTCACCTACAAGGTACAACTCAAAAAGGATGCAAAACCTGTGATACAGGCACCATGAAGAGTACCTGCACCTCTTCTGGATCACCTCAAAAAGGAACTAGACAGAATGACAAAATTAAAAGTAATCAGAAAGATAGAAGAACCTACCGGCTGGGTAAACGCCCTAGTTTGTGTAAAGAAAAAGAATGGCGATATTCGCATATGCATGGATCCGAAAGATCTTAACGAGAATATCAAAAGAGAACATTACCAAATATCAAAGCATGAGGAAATCACATCTGAAGATGGCTGGTGCACAATTCTTTATGAAACTTGACGCATCTCAGGGTTTCTGGCAACTAAACCTCGAGGAACAAAGTACAAAATACTGCATTTTTAATATGCATCTGGACAGTACTGTTTCCTGAGAATGCCGTTTGGCATGATTTCGGCATCAGAAATTTTTCACCGTGCCATGGAGCACATAATCGAAGGTGTATGTGGATGAAATTATCATTTCGGGCTCAACCATAGAAAAGCACAATATGAGGTTGCTTAAAGTTCTAACGAGCGTCAGGAGAAATGGGCTGAAGCTCAACAAGCAAAAGTGCCAATTTGGAGTAACTGAGGTCACATTCCGAGGTGACAAGCTCTCATCACATGGCATTGAACCCGATAAGGACAAAATCCAAGCAATTCTCAACATGCCAAAACCATACGACAAGAAAGCCATCTGAAGAATGATGGGTATGATCAATTTTATGGGGAAATTCATTCCAAACCTGTCAGCAAAAACAACATATCTACATGATCTCCTGCACAAGACAAGGGATTTCACTTGGACTGAGCAACATGAGCAAAGGTGGAAGGAGCTCAAGACTTCACTAACTGCCATGCCAGTTCTCACATTTTATGACCCACCTAAGCAGATAAAGTGTCAACAGATGTTTCGAAAGATGTTCTTGGAGCAGTTCTTCTGCAACTTGAGCATGATGATTGGAAACCAGTCGCTTATGCATCATGATCCTGGCGACAACAGAGCAGACAAATGCTCAAATCGAAAAAGAATGCCTGGGTTTTGTTGTAGGCTTCGGGGAATTCCACGACTATGTCTATGGGCTTCCAACTTTTACGGTTTAGATACATCATCATCCTTTGGTTAACATCATCAAAAGAAATCTGAACCAGGTGTCTCCGTGCATTCAAAGGTTGATGATGAAGATACAAAGCTATGACATCAACCTCATCTACACAGCAGGTAAATATTTGTTCTCAGCAGAGCGCCGATACAAAGTATTAGTACTGAAACTGCTGAAGATGTAGATCTGCATGTCAATCTTATTTCCACACTACTACCAGTATCAGCTACGAAACAACGCGAGATCCAAGAAGAGACCAGGAAGGATCAAAATCTTCAAGTGGTGATGAGGAACATCAACTCACACTGGCCCAGATGTACAATATAAGATCTGAAATCAGTCTCATCAATGGAGTGGTACTTTGTTTAAGCACTATAGTCATACCTCAATCTCTTTGCAAGGATGTACTAAAAAGGATACACGAAGGATATCTCGGGATTGAAAAATGTAAACGGAGAGCTTGTGACTCTGTTCACTGGTCAGGTATAAACCAGGATATTGACAGGATGGTCAGTTGTTGTGGCACATGCCAGATACATCATTGCAAGTAAACAAAAGAACCTATGATAATATCTGGTTTACCTGCGACAGCGTGGCAGAAAGTAGCTCTTGATCTCTTTTGCTTACAAGGGAAAGATTATTTAATGATCATAGACTATTTTTCAAACTATCCTGAAATGGGTCTACTATCAAGCATAACGGCAAGGAGTGTAATTCTGCATACCAAGTGAATGTTTGCTCGACACGGAATTCCGCAAGTCGTCCTGAGTGACAACACTCCTTGTTTTAGCTGTAAAGAGTGGCACCATTTCACAGTCACGTATGATTTCAATCACGTCACGTCAAGTCCATTGTACCCTCAAGCCAATGGAAAAGGTGTACATATTGTTCAGCAATTGGTGAAGAAAGCAATTGACAGCCAGTCTAATCCATATCTCACACCATTGAGTTACAGAGCTTAACCATTGTCACATGGTAAATCGCCAGCAGAGTTATTCATGAATAGAATGTTGTGTACCACACTTCCATACTTGGCAAAGAAGGAGGAGAATGCAGTGGTATTGCAGGAAATGCAAAACATTAAAGCAAAACAAAAACAATTATATGATAGAGTGTCTCGAACTTTGCCACCTCCGAGTAGTGATGACATTTTGAGAGTAGAAGATTCAGGCAATTGGTCAAGAAATGCCATTGCTCTTGAAGAAGTAGCACCTCGTTCCCACAATGTACAGATAGAGGATGAGTTGGTTTTAAGAAGAAATTGTCGCGCATTCTTGAAAACCAGAGAAGACTTTTACAACACATGATGGATGACAAATCTATGTCAGAATCAACGCAAGCTGCAGTGTCAGATAGTTCAGCAGTTCCTGAGCATGAGAATGTCATGGAGAACATTGAATCTACAAGTTCTGAGCAGCAAGGTCAAACTTTGAGAAGATCAACTAGAGTCGGAAGAAAACCCAAGCGACTCAATTTGTATGTTTGGACTATTTGTATGTATTATGCTTGCTGTTCTTGTGTAAAAAATATAATACTGTTAGGCTCATGATATCATGTGTAAATATACTGATGATAATATATTAATTTATTTCTTCAAAGGAAAGGGGATGTAGTGATATTATGGTTGTGTTGTAATTCACCAACTGACCACTAGGAGTCTAGTGAATTTTAGAGTCAGATGATCCCTAAGACTGACTGGAGAGCTGGAAGATAAAGTTTCTTGTGCACGATCTTATTGTTATTCATCTGCTGTTTTATTTACAGTTTACCCACAGTTAATGTTAATAAATCGTTTATAGCTTTAGCTTCAAGTGCCTTGTAATATAAATCAGGCCATCCAACAAGAACATTACACAAACACATCTTATGTTCTACCTCTGGTCTCCAAAGATGGGAAACAAGAAAGCTGGGCCAATAACTTCGGCAACTTGAAATTTATTTTTTAACTCTATCTTTTATCCTACAAAGATCTGTGCTTGACTCTAATGGTCTCCTGCTGGGTCCATCTACCTGAAGATGTTTGGACATCACAGCTCTGGAAAAGAGTCATACGGACTTGAAACATTCACTCTGTTCCTCTCCCCACAGATACTGACCGACCTGCTGAGTTTTTCCAGCACTTTGTTTTTTTAAATTTTAGATAAGGGAAAAGATGAGATCATTGCTGCGATTCAGTAGACGAAAGTTAAAGTCACTTTACCGTTACCTTTGGCCTTGGGGGTGGCATGGTGGCACAGTGGTTAGCACTGCTGCCTATGGCGCCGAGGACCCGGGTTCGAATCCCGGCCCTGGGTCACTGTCCGTGTGGAGTTTGCACATTCTCCCAGTGTCTGCGTGGGTTTCACCCCCACAACCCAAAAATGTGCATGACAGGATGATTGACTATGCTAAATTGCCCCTTAAATGGAAAAAAAATTATTGGGTACTCTAAATTTTTTTTTCTTTTAATCTTTGTCCTTGACGAGGAACTCCCTGTCGAGGCCACTGTTTAAGTCATTTCCTGCACCGATAAGTTCAGCTTCATGCGGGCAGGTAGAGGATCTAATGATTCCAAAACAACATGCCTGTTACAGGGACATGATCTCTAGGTCCTGGATCCGATACAGGAAGCTCTTAAACTTAGCTTGAGGCACCGCTGCCAATTATGATTGAGGCTCTATCTCTACAAGCAGGGAGACAGTTGCAAACTGAGACATCTGCTGTCAGTATAATGGCCACACATCTCCACCGTTGTTACAACATATGGGGTGGGGGTGTTTATGGCACCTCCAGTGGGAAACATGGCAGGGTGTCTGAATTAGGCGGCAGTCAAAATTCTGATTTGGTGACGAAGGGTTGAGATGCAGAGATTAAGTCAGCAGCATGGTTGTTGCACACTGGGTCTCATGCCATTCTGTGGTGGGTTCCCACAAATACTCAATAGCGTAAAACGTTATGTCGCACTTCCATCATAAAGTCAGAAGTGCACAAGACTCTCCTGGCACCCAGTTCACGTTCATTTAAAGGTGGCGTGAAACAGCCGTTTTGGGCAGTTGTGCCAGACATCAGCGGTTTACCTTGTTGAACTCTGCAGCACAATGGAGGGAAAAGGGAAAATGGCAGCTTGCATGGGGCGGGGGGGGACCAGCAAGGTTGATTCAGTAGTGAGTGGGGTGCAGAGTAGGGTTGGGAGCATTTCGGAGTGAACGAGGGAGGCAGGGAAGGACCGTGATTAGGGCTGGGGACATGGAGGTGTTGAAGAGGAAAGTCTCTGGTGTCCTAGGTCTGGTAAGGGCTGGTGGAAACAGTCAGTCCAAGTAATAAAATGAGAGGCCTACAGGGTGGTGTCAGTACTGTCCAAATGTGAGCCCATCTCAGGATGTTGGCTAATAGAGTTCTTACAGGGCTTTGAGTTCATATACCACATTTCAATCAACCGCACTGCGAGTGATCTCAGGCAATGTCCTTTACAATGCATGGGAGAGAATGGCAGCTGGCCCTGCAAGTTCAACATGACCCACAGAGCGGCGGGTACAACACTGGACAATAACATGAATATTCAACAAAGAGTGAACACAACATTGTTTCTTCCACAATAAAGTAAATGTGGCACAATAAAATAAATGTCCCTAGCTCCCCTGTAACCAGGAATGTGTGCCAAGCATGAGGCAAGCCAGCTGCTTGATTGAGCTAACATCGACAAATAATGATGATGTACACTTGAATAAAGTGAAACCAGTGTACCGTGAAATATTTACAAGTTTAAACCAAATTTTAAAAACACCCGTGCAATATTTATGTTCCGAACAAGTCTTATGTTCGTGACAATGGAATCAGACAAGAAAGCTATGGCAGTGATGTGGGACGTCACTGTTTGTCCAGGATAGCCAGTCCACACCTGCAGAGTTCTCTGCTGATGGTGGGTTTCACCACCAGGAACGCTTCCCCCAATGTGGGATTGCACACGTCTCCTGTGCACACCCCAGGCACCGTGAATTTGAATTGTAGTCACATGGAAACCAGTGAAAAGAAAGAGAAGAAGTGGAACCCAGCTCTTCCTGGTCCACTATTAGGAATGACATGCCACAGTTAAGTAAGTGCCCGGTAAGCGGGAGTCAAAATCCTGCCTCAACCTTTCTGCCTGCGACTTCCTTCAGGATAGCATGTAGGAAACGATCTACATCTGCCTACTTGTTGACCTTATATGTCAAACAAGTGACCAAAACCATTGTGGAGTTGAGGCAGCTATTCCATCCATGCTAAAGAACATCACGGTCATATTGGGTTACACTGCAGTGTCACAGTTTCCAAAATTTTCTCTTTCTCAACTGTTCATGGTGACTCATCACGTGCTCCGTTCTCAAGTACACAGTCTGCACCAGGCTGTGTGTTGCGATGCTGGAGATCACGATTGTTGGCGAGACTGCTGAAAGGTTGTAGATGGTTGTTCCAACTGACTCACTGGCAATGTTGACCATCGGCCCTTCCAGGTCTACAGTTGTGTTAAGGGTGTAGTACATTGTGTCCTCTGGACATCCCAAAATACTTCACAACCAATTAATTATATGCCAGTCAATTTGCACACAGCAAGGTCTCAAATTGCAAATGATTTTAGTTGTGTATGTAGCTCAGATGCATGTATTTTTGCGGGTTGCTGGGTGAGAGAAGAAAGCTGGCATCTCACTGAAAGAACTACTTGTTCTTTGAATAGTGATGTGGAACTTTAATGTTCACTTGAGTGGGGTGGGGGTTAAACAGCTTGTTAAACAATAGAGGGGCAACATTTTCTAGCTTCAATGGATGACTGTCAACAGAACTTACATTGAATGACAATAGGCTCACTGAAAGTCATAGAACCCCTGGAGTGCAGAAGGAGGCCATTCAGCCCATCACGTCTGCAGCAACCCTCCGAAAGAGCATCCTAGCCTATGCCCACTCCCCCGCCCTATCCCAGTAACCCCACCTGTGCCTCGAGCTATAGATTTGGTTGCCGCCATACTTACATGTTCAGAAACTCTACCTCACGATGCCATCTGATCGCCCTCTATACCTTTCTTGATCTTCATCCCATTCTATGAAATACTGTGAATGAGTGATTCGAAAGAACGGCCAAATCTTGCAGTACGATGGCCACTTCAAATGGTCAGACTTAACCTGGGTGAGAGGGTTGAGTCCTAAATATTTGTACTGTATTTTGTGCGCTAATCAGGTGTTGCTCAAGCGAGAAGAATATCAGTAAGGAACCAGTTACGGAAAGTTAAATGATGCAAGAGTTGGCCCAGAAACCATGAACTCACAGGCTGACTGTTGGCCAGACCTCATTCACCCAGTTAGTGCTGCGGAAAACATTTTGGCTGGCCAGATATTTTACTGTTAAATATATTATTGATAAAAATCTTCCCGTAAGTTCTTTGTGGTATGCTCTTAATGGGAGGCGGGGGGGGGGGGGGGGGGGGGGGGGGGGGGGGGGTGAAGTGTGAAATGGGCATATTTCCTTAGCGGCTGAGCATGTCATCAGTTGGCAGGAACAGGAGATGGATTGCCATCAGCCACACATTTGAAGTAGAAAACCCATATAAGAATAATGGAAAATGAAATGGTTTCAGCACAGAAGGTGATGGCCCGCTGCAAAAACAGTCCCCCTGTCATAGCCCTGGAAATACTTTCCCTTCAGATGCTAATCCAATTCCCTTTCAAAAGCCCAGCTTGAGTCAGCCTCTTCCTCCCTTTCAGGCACTTGCATTCAATATTATAACCACACAATGCGTAAAAGAGTTCTTCCTTATAGTGTCTTTAGTCCTTTTGTTACGTATTTTAAATTGTTGACCTCTGGATCGCGACCCTTTCCCAATGGGAATGGTCTCTCTTTATCTACATTGTCCATGAGCCTCGTGTTTTTGAACATCCCTATCAAATCTCGTTTCAACCACCTCTTCGCCAAAGGTGAATAATTTGCGTTTCTCCAAGCTACTGTTTAGTTGCTGTCTCTCGTCGCCAGAACCATTCTCATGACTCTTTTCTGCACCCATTCTGAACCATTCACATCCTTTCTCAGGCATGGTGCTCACATCTGGATACTGTGATGAATGTAAGAAATTGACATATTTTATATTTTTTTGCAGTAATGTTTTTAAAACCTGGGTTAAGATGCATACAGACAGTTTATCTGCTAGAGCAGTGATCAACGTGTCATAAAAAATGAGGTAATCAATGATTTGCAGGTGAAGTGTTCTGCTAATAGATCTTGAGAACCATTATAGCTTAGAATAAAGCTTAGGTTTGAAAGATCCCTGGGGTGTAGATAATTTATGACAGGTATTATGTTTGGTCCCAGCTGAACAAGTCAAGGGACACTTTGTATGAAGAGAGAAAAGAATGCCTTCTGCTTTAGGTACAGATGATGCTGTTAATGGGAGGAGCCAGGTCCGTCTGAAGAATCCTAGAACTCTAATCTGAAAAGAGGTGCTTCAGTTTGGTCCTGAAAGGTTCTCTCTCCAAAGATTCTGCACGGAGAAAAGCAAGTAAAACACAGGTTGGTAACTTTATTCATGAGCAGTATTTAATATATATTGGTTTGTTTAATTGGCATATAGTGGCAGGTTTAGGAAGAAAGCTAATTATCCTTCTTTTACTTAAGAACTGTTGTAACTGTTAACTGTAAAACTATTTGTTGCTAATGTGGTTAATTCTGTGATTAACGTAAAGTTTGTTGTAACATAGAATATGCCTATTGGTCAGTGTTATTACTCCTGTGGTGCAGTAACATTTCTGTACAGTTTTACAAATTGAAAATGATTGTGTTATCGTTTGGCATCCTAACTTGTGCCCTTAAATTTAGAATGCCTCCCCTGGTTTGTGTTACAACAATATAACGATTTGCACTTCCCTGCATTAAATTGCATCTGTAATGTGTTCAACCATTCCACCAGCCTATTTGTCCTCTTTAGGTCCATTACTATCTTCCTCACAATTCATTATACTTGCATGTTTTACGTCATCTACAAATGTTGAAATTGTGCCCTCTATATCCAAGTCTAGGGAATGGATACAGATCAAGAAAAGCAGATCAAGACCCCTCGGGGATCCCGGACTGTAGACCTTCCTCCAGATTCACTCTCGTTCATCACAATGTTCGGTATTCTGTCACTCAGCCAATACTGTATTTTATTTTCATTGGCTTTAACTTTGCTGACATGTCAATTATGTGACAATTTATTAAGCACCTTGTAGGAAGTGCATTTACTACCACACCTGCCACATTATCCTCATCAATCCTTTTCGTTACCCAATGAAGGCCTCAAGTTAATTAAACATGATTTGCCTTTAACAAATCGGTGTTGGCTTTCTTTAGATAACCACACTTGTCTAAGTGACTGTTAATTTTGTTCCCAGTTATCGTTTTTAAAAGCTTTCCCACTTGGCTGTAATTGCTGGTTTTATCCTTGCATTCTTTTCTGAACTAGTCTGTGATATTTACAGTTCTCCAGTCCTCTGCCACCGCCCCCATATTTCAAGGAGGATTGGAAGATTGTGGCCTGCACCTCCACAATTACCATCTTTAATTCTTGCAGCATCCTCAAATGTGTCCCATCGCATCCTGGTGACTGATTAACTTTAGTTACAACCAGCCTTTCTAATATCTCTGCTTTATCATATTTTAGCCCATTCAATATCTCAACAATCTCCCCTTTAATTATGACTTTAATAGCATCCTTTTAGATGCAAAGTACCTCATTTATGCCTTCCGATACCATGTATAGGTCTCTTTTTTGGTCTCTAATCAACGTCACCTCCTCTTTTACTATCAATTTGGCTTTTAAGCTTTTTGGATTCTCTTCTATATTAGCTATCAGTCTCTTTTCATACTCTCTCTTTGCTCCTGTTACTTCCTCTTTAACTTCATCTCTAATATTTCTATATTCAGCTTTTACCTCCATGTTATTGGTCACATACCATTTATCCATTGATCAAATCACTTTTTTTTATTGATGAGTACATGGCATTTCAATCAGGCACTTGATAATAGCTATTGGGTCAACTAGATACTTTCTTGTGATCAGCGCCACAAGTCACACTTAAAGAGAGGAACTTATATCCTTGGAGAGCAACTTTATTGGGGCAGCACGGTGGCAGTGGTTAGCACAGTTGCTTCACAGCTCCAGAGTCCCAGGTTCCATTCCCGGCTTGGTCACTGTCTGTGTGGAGCCTTGGGTGACTGTCTCTGTGGTGTTTACACTTTCTCCCCGTGTCCGCATGGTGCTCCGGTTTCCTCCCACTATCCAAAGATGTGCAGGTTAGGTGGATTGGCAATGATACATTGCTCTTAGTGTCCAAAAAAAGTTGGGTGGGGTTACTAGGTTACGGGGATAGGGTGGGGTGCTCTTTCCAAGGGCTGGTGCAGAATCGATGGGCCGAATGGCCTCCTTCTGCACTGTACATTCTATGATTCTATGATCACATGAACTGGTCATTGCTACGAGACCTCATTGTGGGTGTTATACCACATGATGTGTTCTCCAAATTTCAGAAAATGGACAGAAAAACATTTTTAAATCGGGGTTAGGTCAATTGTAACAATAAACTGATTTTTTTTTTACACAAAATGTATGAACAAGTAGTTTTCCCAGTGAGAGTCAATCAATTCTCTTCCGCTCCCGGAATATCAAATTGTCATGTGAATGTCCCTTTAAGAAAGGTTTGGTCTTCCCACATGACTTGTAGTACGGCTTCAGTGATGTCATTTGTGGGTGGAGCTGGGGTGTGGCTGTCAGGTAAGCGGGGGTACAGGTTTTTGGGTTTCCTTTTCAGTTGGTTGTTTTAGACTGCAGAAGAGAAGCAGTGTTCCCCTATTTTCATTTTAAAGCTATTCCAGAGAACTGAAAGCACATTGGGTGCAACAAACTGCCTTGATAACTTTAAAGATGGAGTTGCATTCCGGAAGGTGTTTTGAATCTTCTGCTTGGAGGTTGGACCAGAATCTCAGGGAAAGGACCAGTCCCATTCAAGTGAGATTACAGTGTGCTGAGCCACATCCTTGAAAGGGGTTTTAGTTGATTGGATTTTGTATTGAATTGGAACAGCTACTGAGGGGGATTCATTAAGAGTTCTATACATAGATTACTGTAGCTGTTCTCTTTTTATCATGTTTGTAATTGAGAATAAATTCTTGATAAGTGTCTTATATTTGTTAACTACATTCTTAGAATAAACTTTTGTTTTGATAAAAGCGCCTAGGAAGTCTGATGAATTACACCTGAAGTGAAGGCTCTTGTGATCATCCTAGCCAAATTCAACATAAAAGTTATAGATCAGGTGAGCTTCATATTACATTTTGGAGTTTCTAAGCCCTGACCCAGAACAAAAAAGTGACAAAATATGCAACTCTATCCCTCTGCTATGGGCTGGAATCATGTTACAAGAAAATGGAGCTTGTACTAACTGGCACTGATCCTGCACTTGCAGGATACATGTCCGTGCCTTAGCCAACAGAATCTCAAGCTCCCACCGGTTGATGAAAAAAAGAGCACCCTCCATCCTTCACTGTTTCAGATTGAAACTAATTGATTAGTCCATAAATGGACAAGCAAAACTAGCTTCTGACCCCTCGCATGACCTACAATTGGGTCACCAATACAACTTGCAATGTTCAATTAGAAAATCATCCTTGGAGCTATGACAGATATACAGTCTGTTTATATCAGCCTCATGCTGAGCACCTTTGGGTGCCAGTCATTCGAAATTTTAGAAGTGAACATCCCGAGGATGTGTTCAATGATTGCATACTGTTTCGAACAGATATGGAATATACGAATTAGGAGCTGGCGGAGGCCATTTTGCCCTTTAAGTCTGCTCTGCCATTCAATAGGAACATGGTTGGTCTGATTGCGCTGGAATGTGGCGACTAGGGGCTTTTCACAGTAACTTCATTTGAAGCCTACTTGTGACAACAAGCGATTTTCATTTCATTGTAACCTCAATCCACATTCCTGCCTAATCCAGACGACCTTTCACCCCTTGTTTGTCATGCATTTATCCATCTCAGTCATAAAAATATTCAAAGACTTGTGACTTCCACTGCTTTTTGAGGAAGAAGGCTCCAAAGACTCGGACCTCTGAATGAAAACATTCCTCCTTATCACTCTCCTAAATGGGCAAAACTTTTATTTTTTCGACAGTGACCCCTAGTACTAGATTCTCCTATTTGCAGAAATATCCTCTCCACATGGACCCGTCAGAAATCCCTCACAGAATTTTATACGTTTCAATCAATTTGCCTCTTACTCTTTAAACCGCAGCAGATTAACGCCAAGCCTGTCCAGCCGTTCCTCACAAGGCAAGCCGCTCATTTCTAGTATTAGTCTAACAAACCTTCTCTGAGCTGCCTCCAATGTATTTACATTTTCCTTAAATAAGGAGACTAAAGCTATACACAGCACTCCAGACGTGGTCTCACCAATACTCTGTATACCTGTAGCATAGCCTCCCGATTTTTGCACCAATTCCACTCGCAATAAGCAATAACATTCTATTGGCTTTCATAATTACCTGCATGCTTGCCTTTTACAATACATGCACTTGGACACCCAGATCCCTCTGCTTCTCGTAGCTCTACAACCTCTCATCATTTAGATAGTAAGCTTCTTTTTTATTCTTCCTGCCAAAATGGACAATTCACTGGTCGACCCCCTGGGCTAGTGGGCAGTCAATTCCAGCCCCGCTTGAACCGGAGTTGCAACACAATTGAAATTAATAAATAATTCTTAGAAAAACACCCGAAGACTTTGGTCCTTAGGTGCCCAAATAACTGCAGTCACCAGGGGCTGGATTCTCCCCTACCCGGCGTGACGGAGGGTGCCGGCGTAGGGGAGTGGCGCCAACCACTCAGTGGTTGTGCCTCCCAAAAGGTGGGGAATTCTCCCCACCTTTGGGGGCCAGCCCCGCGCCAGAGCAGTTTGCACCAGAAGACTGGCGCAAACACCCGGCGCCGTCGGAAGCGGGGCTGGCCGAAAGGCTTTCGGCGGTCGGCGCATGCGCCGGCAGTGACGTCAGCGGCAGCTGGCCGCTGACGTCACTGCCGGCGCATGCGCGATGCGGGGTTCTCCTCCGCGTCCGCCATGGCGGAGGCCGTGGCGGAGCGGAAGGAGAAAGAGTGCCCCCACGGCACTGCCCCGCAGAGTGAGCGGGGGGCCCCGATCGCGGGCCAGGCCTCCGTGGGGGCACCCCCCCCCGGGTCCGATCGCCCCCCGCCCCCCCAGGACCCCGGGGGCCCGCTCGCGCCGCTGATCCCGCCGTTCCAGAGGTGGTTTAAACCTCGGCGGCGGGAGAAGGCCTCCCAGCGGCGGGACTTCAGCCCATCCGGGCCGGAGATTTGAGGTAAGTTTTTTTAAAAATGAAATCCCGCCGGCGCCAGCTGTTTTCACAGGCTGCCGGCGGGATTTGCACAACACCGGTTTATGACCGGCGGGAGAATTGAAAAACCTGCGGGAGCGGAAATAACGCTGCTTCCCGCCTATTCTCCGACCCTGCGTGGGGTCGGAGAATTTCGCCCCAGGTTTGTAAACGCAATTAAGTTTATTCATAAGAGTAACTATAATTAAACAGGCAGCAAACATAACAGGTTAAGTATTATGTAATTCCTCACCCCCCCTTCCCCACTTAAACTCATCCCACCCTCTATACACACACAAACAACAGACAAACAGAGGGGAGAAGAGGAGGGTGAAATAATAAGTAAAAGGGATAAAAGCCTTTGTTTCAGGTGGTTATCTTATTGCACAACTTCCTTCTAGCCTTTCAGTTTGAGGTTTACTGTTTCCAGCCTGTAATGGTTTTCACTGCCGATTCATTCAGGTCCCTGCTGTTTCAGAAATACAGCAGCTTTTCTGGAGAAACCACAAGGGAGAGTGAGAGCAAGTCCTTCCCCCTGAGCCTACAGGATTCAAACTGAACTTCCCCTGGCTCTCTGAAAATCAGCCCATTCAGGCAGGACCCAGTCACCGCCTGTTACACCTTTTGGCCATTTCATTGGCCACCAGCCAACCAATCGAACCGAGTCCCGCGGATCTCTGGGGTGGGGAAAAGTCTGGGTCCTGCTGTTCAAAAGTTAGCGCAGTGCTCTCTTTTGGAACCTTCTTCTCCTGCTCGACTTCAAAGATGTATGTCCATTAAACATCCATGGATCAATGATAACAGCAAAATTAAAGAAAGGGGAAATAAGGGAATCAACAGCGAGAAACCTTACATCACATTTTCCCTCATTATACTCCATTATTCAGGTCTTTGCTGATTCATTTACTGATCTAAATCGCTTTGCAGCCTTTTTGTGTCCTCTTCATATCTTACTCCCCTACCTATCTTTGTATCATCAGCATAATTAGCAACTTCGCTCCCTTTATCCAAGTCATTTGTATATATTGTAAAATGTTGAGGCCCCAGCATTGATCCCTTTGCCCCACCACTGTTACAAAAGACCCATTTCTCACTGTTTCCCATTAGCCAGCCAATCTTCTATCCATGCCAATATATTACCCCTTACACCGTGAGCTTTGATTTTCCAGAATAAACTTCGATGTGGCAACTTATCAAATGCCTTCTAAAAATCTAAATACAGGACATCCAGAGGTACCATAGTGCCTTTATCCATAGCACATGTAATTTCTTCAAAAACTCCAATAAATTGGTTGAACATAATTTCCCTCACACCAAACTCTGTGGAATCTGCCTGATTACCCAGAATTTTTCCAAGTGCCCTGCTACAACATCTTTAATAAGTGTGTAATATTTTCTCTATGGCTGGTGTTAAGCTAACTGGCCTAGAGATTCCTGCTTTCGGTCTCACTCTCTTTTTGAATGAAGGACTTGCATTCACTATTTTCCAATATAATGGAACCTTCCCAGAATCCAGGCAATTTTGCAAAATTTAAAATTATCGCATCAATTATCTCACTAGCCACTTTTTTTTTAAGAGCCTCGGATGATGTCCATCAGCACCCAGGGATGTGTAAGCTGCAGCTCCAACGATTTGCTCATTATCACTTCCCTGATTTTTGTAATTTTCCCCCAAATTCCTTCCTACCTTCCATTTCCTGATTGACAGCTGTTTCTGGGATGTTATCTGCATCCTCAGTAGTGAAGATTGATGCAAAATACCTATTCAATTCATCTTCCATCTTTTTATTTTCCATTATTAAGTCTCCAGACTCACTTACTAGAAGATCAATGTTCATTTTGTTAACTATTTTCTATTCTAAATATCTATGGAAACTCTTACTATCTGACTTTATATTTCTAGCTAGCTTTCTCTCGTACTCTAATTTTTCTTTCCTGACCAATCTTTTGGTCTTCTTGTTGCTGTTCTTTATATTCTGTCCAATCTTCTGACCTGCCATCCACCTTTGCACACTTTTATGTTTTTTCTTTACGTTTGATACTATCCTTAACATTTATAGCCCCCATGAATAGTGGGTCCTTCCTTGGAACTTTTATTTCTCATTGGAATGCCTATATTCTGTGTATTATGAATTGTCCACTTAAACATCTGTCACTGCATTTCTATTGGCCTATCCCTTAACCTAATTTGCCAATTCATTTTGGATAGCTCTGTTTTCATGCCCTCTGAATTGCCCTTATTTAAGTTTAAAATACTGGTCTTAGATCCACTCTTTCCTTCCTCAAACGGAATATAAAATTCCATCATCACTAGCTAGGTGCGCCTTCACTGCGAGGTCATTAAATAATCCTATCTTGTTGCACACCAGGTTTGCTACAACCTGCTCTCTCATTGATGTCGGAATGTGCTGTTTTGAGAAACTATCCCGAAACATTCTATGAATTCCAGGCTATCTTTGCCCGTCTGATTTATCCAGTCTACATGCAATATTAAAATTCCCCATGATTATCTCCATACCTTTCTGACAAGTTCCCATCATTTCTTCCTTTATTCCCTGTTTTACTGTATGATTACCATTACGGAGCCTGTACATCACTCCCACAAGTGACTTCTTGCTGTTATCATTTATCATCTCTACCCAAACCGTTTCTTCATCTTGGTTTCCTAAATTTAAGCCGTTCCTCCCTATTACGCTAATACCATCATTAATTAACATAGTCCCCCGTAGCTTCCAATCCTTTCTAAATGTCACATACCCATCAATATTCAGGTCCCTATCCATGTCATCCTGCAGCCATGTCTCTGTAATGGCTCTCAGATCGTGCTTACTTATTTCTTTTTTTAAATTATTTTTGTCCTTTTATTATTTTTGTAACATCTAGCCTTATCTGCTGATTTACTCTCAGGTTTGTACTCTTTGTTCTCTCTGTGCCTTCCTGTCATGGTCTGTTTATCATTTCCCACATAAATACCTTTCTCAATCACCTTGTGATTTACCTTTGATTTACCACATCTTTCCAGATTTGATCCTTTGGCCCCACTGTTTAGGTTAATACCCTCTCTACTTCCCTAGTTATACACTCACCAGAACACCAGTCCCAGCATGGCTCGGGTGTAGACCGTCCTAACAGTACAGCCTCTGCTACTGCCCCACGAACGGGAGCCCACTCCTCCCACATTAATCTTTGAGCCATGCATTCATTTCTCTAATTTTATAGACCTTACGTCCATTTGCAGAGATTATTATTTTGAAGTTCTACTTTTTAAATTTAGTGCCCAGCATCTCATACTTTCTGATGTAAAACTTCTTTCCTAATTCTATCTATTTCGTTGGCACCTACATGGACCACGACAACTGGATCCTGCCCCTCACAATACAAGTTCCTCTCCAGCCCTCAGCAGATGTCCCAACCCCCGGAACCAGGCAGGCAACACAGCCACTTGGGCTCTTGCTCTTAGCTGCAGAGAGAAATGACAGTCTTCCTCTCTATAGTGTCCCCTGTACCACTGTGCCCTGGTCTGTTTGCTCATCCACCCTGCAATTCCCACACTCATCCAAACAAGCGGAGGGAATTCCAAACAATTGGAAAGGCTGAGGCTCCTGCACTCCTGCCCTCTGAATCTCCTCATCTATCTCACTCGCAGTCACACCATCTTGTCCCTGACCACTCTTCAGTTGAGAAGAACCTGTCCTAAGAGGTGTGACTGACTCCTGGTACAAAGCATCCAGATACCATACTCCCTTCCTGATGTGTCACAGTGTCTGCAGCTCGGCCTCCCACACAAAGACTCAGAGCCAAGGCTCCTCGAGCTGCAAACACTGTAGCCCTGTTTGCCCTGTGCCACTCTGGCATCCAGGAGCTCCACAGTGCTGTAGCCTTGACACAGCATCTGTTCTGCCATCCCTTATACGTTTTAATTAAAATTTTCACTCATTCACTTGTGGGGCAGCACGGTAACACAAGTGGATAGCACTGTGGCTTCACAGCGCCAGGGTCCCAGGTTCAATTCCCCACTGGGTCACTGTCTGTGCGGAATCTGCACGTTCTCCCCGTGTCTGCGTGGGTTTCCTCCGGGTGCGTTTCCTCCCACAGTCCAAAGACTTGCAGGTTAGGTGGATTGGCCATACTAAATTGCCCTTAGTGACCAAAAAAGGTTAGGAGGGGTTATTAGGTTACAGGGATGGGGTGGAAGTGAGGGCTTAGGTGGGTCAGTGCAGGCTCGATGGGCCGAATGGCCTCCTTCTGCACTGTATGTACTATTAATTTCCCTTTTTTAATATACATTTTATCAATGTTACCACCAGTTTGTTTACTATGTTAAATCTTAACCACTAATTTCTACAAGATGAGATAGGTAGAAAAAGGAAAAGAACAGCTCCTACCCCTCCTCACCAAATTCCCCCACTCACCAAACTCCGTTCCAAAGACACACACATTTGCCAAGACTGCACTAAAGAGCCTTGATTTTATATCAAACTGAACTGGAGCGAGAGAAACCAGATTCAACCAATTAGCTAATTAATTGCTCAGCTCTCAGTGGAGTGTGTTCACCCTGCATATGGCTGGAAGTAAACCTAGCCGACTTACACAGTACTTTTCAGTTGCTGTTCATTAAAGGCTGTGCCAGATTTTTCAGGAACACTTTAAACTCCCCAGTCTGCAAACTCCCAGGTAAGTACTCAGGTTCAAAGTTGCCCTCGTTTTTGAGAACAAATCACACAGAGATGGCTGATTCATCTGGTTTCAGCCTAATTTGTTCTAAACAGCTTCCCAGATAGATTGCGCTTTTCTGTTACCCAATTCTTACATGCCAAATAAGGAAAGGTCCCAGAATTTTATTTAACTTCACCCCCTCAGGAGGAGTTTCTCACGTGTGAGCCAAATGATCAATTTCAGAGATCCTGCTTCCAATGATATGTTTGTCATCACTATCCCGGACCTCAGAATTTCATGAGCTGGATTCCAAAAGGTATGTTACTCTTACACGAGTGATACATTTCTCCAACCACATTCTTGTCCATTATGAGACATTGCCTACAATGGAGCTCAGTCTCTCACAGCGTCAGAATGGTCCCTCCAGCTGTCTATATCAGCAGCTTTATTCCAAGGTGGGGGCAGCACGGTAGCACAGTGGTTAGCACTATGGCTTCACAATGCCAGGGTCCCAGGTTCGATTCCCTGCTTGGGTCACTGTCTGTGTGGAGTTTGCACGTTCTCCCCGAGTCTGCGTGGGTTTCCTCCGGGGTGCTCTGGTTTACTCCCACAAGTCCCGAAAGACGTGATATTAGGTAATTTGGACATTCTGAATTCTCCCTCTGTGTACCCGAACAGGTGCCGGAATGTGGCGACTAAAGGACTTTCACAGTAACTTCATTGCAGTGTTAATGTAAGCCTACTTGTGACAATAAAGATTATTATTAAATTATTAGGTTATAGCTGAAGCTGCTCAAGTGTTTTTGCATAAGCTCGTCATCCGCTGTCCAGCTTAATCAGCTAACAATGTGGCTAACAATGTGCTCCCCGGAGGCAGCCCAAAAGCTGCACCCTCTCCCAAACTAACAGGCCCAGCATCGAGGCACATATCACTCAAATACAAATCCACTGCACAGGACCTGTCGTACAGATGCCCCGCACCAGACTCCTGAAGCAACTCCTCTACTCAGAACTCAGTTGTGACAGGAGATTCCCCAGGTCACCAACAGTCAGGGATACTCTCAAATCTTCCTCAAAGAGGTCTAACAATCCCTGCTCTCTCATTGTAACCGACCAAACTGGGGAAGGTTCACTCGGGAAGGCACTTGGTCGGGAACGTGCGGGGCGAAGTCGAAGGCAGCGGAGAGAGAGGAAAAGAATCCCCAACAAGACTTCTACCTTATCCTCCAAGAACCACTTACCCTACCTGCGGCAGAGTCTGCAGATTGTGCATTGGACGAAGAGCCATCTCAGAAAACGTTGCAGTAGAGCGGAAGCTAGTCATCCCTAATCCCTGAGGACTACCTCGGAAGAAAGAGGAGGATACTCCCTGGAAAATGTGCCTTTTCAAAATCAGGCTGTGAAGTGAGCTGTGAGCTTTTCCTGTGGCTTTCCCAAAGTCCCCAGCTCTGATTGGCAAGCAGCACCTCCCTCAAACCTGTCAAGACCATTACTGCCTTAATCTCCGAGGACAATACAATTCTCAGTTGTCATGTAGTTATATGGTATATAATGTGACACTGTCCATACTATTGCTGTCGTCGGAACTGACTCGACAAGTTGTCAGCTAAAGTAGCATTTGTCCCCTGACTGTTCTGGTGAGGCACATCCTAGACCTCATGCTGCTCTGACAGTGACCTCTGCAGCCAACTGCAATGCACTGACAAAAGGTTATTTCCCTTTGCAAAACCCTGGCCCCCTTTCCGAAAGCTGCTTGTGTATAATCCCTTCAGGGATCCGTGTCATTCCCAATCAAAGTTTCGAACAGTGTGGATGAATAGATCCACAGTTTTCTGACCCGAGTTACTAGAATGCTCCAGTTAAACTCTAGCCTTGCATTCCTCTGTGGTGTTGCAGAGACTCCAATTGTAGACAACCTTACTCTCATATAATAGTGAATCTGAAGCAGGGCAGGGATGCATTATCATGAAGGAATATCAATGTCCTTTGGCTCTCTTTTCTGTATTATACCCACAATCATTGAGTAAAGGTGGAAGAATATTCTTTAAAATCAGCAGACATTGCATATGTGATGAGCTCATGCAGTTCCCTGGATTACCCTTGGTTTGATTCGTCCACTTTGGTCACATTTAAAACATTTTAGGCATTGAAGTCCCGTGGGGGCTTTCCCTGATGGTCTGCTGTAACTTCAGCAGAAGAGCTGTAGGAACGACAAGGAAATTACTTTAATTTCCCTGTTCCCAGCTTCTTGAGTCTCATTCGGCTGCATTGATTCAGACTCGCTTCTTGCCTGCTGCAATGTTGGCTTGTTGACGAAGTAAGCAGATTCATAAATTGTCTGGAACCATTTATAAAGTTCTGTCTCACAATACGTGATGCCAAAGCCCCATGTAATCCATTACTGTGACCAACATTCCAAAGTCTTCTAATTCTCCGCAAATCGCAAATGGATTTTTACTTCATTTCTGAAACTTTTGCTTGTAAGGTTCAGATACCTAATCACATCCATTTAGGAAAGCATGATTGACAATCTGGTTCAAATTGTACACTGGATTGGAAAAACAATAAGTGCTTTGATGTTTACGGGGGTAGAAACTAATTTGCTCAGCGCTGCTTCCAGTGGCATGTTTCCTTGTTGACATCATTGAAGGAACTGCGACAGTGCTGTCCCCAGGGGATCACAGTAGTCTTTGTATCAGGGCTTCAAGCAGCACTATGCAAACAAACTTCTCCCCAAGAGACTCACAACTGACTATGACACATCTCACAGCTCCCTGGGTTTAGGATTGGCTCACCAAGACAGCCATTAAGCTTGCCGAATGAAGTAAGAATACTTCCTCCCTTGGCATGGGAACTATAAATTTGAGATGTCTTCAACGTGACATGCCTGGCTATAGAACATCAGACTCAAAGAAGCCCTTTGGCCATTTTGATCTTCTAACATCTGAGATGAGCAGGTCCATGATATTCCATGGTACAACTGATGACTGGTGAACCAACTGAACTCATCATGTTCATTTTGGACAATTAACAACATCAATGAGACCTGGAAGTGTTTACCTGCCACTGGAGATAAGATTCACCTCGGTCAGGTCCAAAGGGACAAAGGAAGGAACCTTGCTTGTGTTCTGTGCTGTTAAACTGTGCTCTTTTAGCTGGTTCAACACTATTTGTGTTTGCGTTTACACATTAGAATGTTCCATCAGTTAAAACTGCAGAGCTTCATTGATAGCGCCTGCATCTGTACAACCAAATCACAACTGGCAGTAAATCTTGGCTATACAAGCATTCATTCTGATATCAGGATTCCAGCTAAGGCTCTCCATGCTGCTACATGGACTGAAAGAGTGGGACCTCTTCTTTCAACGTGTCCTACTTCTCTCCAAGTTAGGCCTCTGCTACCTCTACTGCTTCCACACCACTACTGTTAAGAGGGCATTGTTAAAGCAGTGTCGGATGAAAGGCAGGCATAAGGAAATGTGTATATTTAACAATCCCTTAGCAATCCAAAACAAAAAAAAACTGCGAGCATGCGCTTTACATACTAATCCAATTCAGTCTTGGAAAGCACTGAGAGAGTGTGGGAAAATGCCAAGGCACCAATTTACTACACACTAATGCGCTCTTGAAACATGGATTATTTCAAACACAAGCTCCTTTCACCTTCATAATTCGAAAGGACTGGTGTGTATTTTTCTCCAGATCAGCTCAACATAAACGTCGGTGAAATTTTACAGGAAAGGAGGAATTTAAGGAAAATAAACTTTCAGACCTGTTGATCTGATTTCATTCTCACCATAAATGAAGATGCTTGTTTTCTTAAACAAGATCTGTTTCGCGGGTAAAACCCCGTGGGTAAGGAAAGTGCTGTTGGAGTGGAGCCGAGGCGGGTGGGGGGCGGGGTGGGGGGGGGGGGGGGGGGGGGGAAGTTGGCCCTGCCGAACTTTACAAACTATTACTGGGTGGCAAACATAGCCATGATCAGGAAGTGGGTGGTGGTGGTGGGGGGAGTGGGGGGGGGGGGGGGGGGGGGGGGGGGGGGGGGTCGGTGTGGGAACGGGTAGAGGCGGCATAATGTAGGGGCACAAGTCTAGGAGCACTTGTAACGGCACCGCTGCCATTCTCGCCCACCCGGTATTCCACAAGCCCGTGGTGTTGCCGGCTCTTAGAGTGGCGGAAGCATATGGGAGTGGAGGGAGCATCGGTGTGGGCTCCAATTTGTGGCACTCACCAGTTTGTCCCGATGAGATTGGATGGGGGCTTTCGGAGGTGGCAGAGAGCAGGTATTGAGGGGCTGGGGGATCTGTTTATTGATGGGAGCTTTCCTTGTTTACGGGATTTGGAAGAGGAGTTTAAATTGCCGGGTGGGAATGGGTTTCGCTGTCTGCAGAGAGAGACTTTGTGCAAAGGCAGGTTTCGACCTTTCCACTTCTACCGCCACAGGGGATTCAGGACAAGGTAGTTTCGAACGGAAGTGGGGAAGGGAAGGTCTCGGAAATTTATAAAGAGCTCATGGAGTGGGAGGGAACCCAGATAGGGGAGGTAAAGTGTCAGTGGGAAGATGAGTTGGGTAAGGAGCTAGAGGCAGGTCTGTGGGAGGATGCTCTGAGTAGAGTCAACACATCGTCATCATGTGCCAGGCTCAGCCTGATACAATTCAAGGTGGTTCACCGGGCACCCATGACGGTGGCCTGGATGAGCAGGTTTTTTGGGGTAGAGGTCAGATGTGTGTGGTGGGCAGGAGGCCCCACAAATCATGTCCACAAGTCCGAAGCTTAGGGATTTGCCAATGTCATATCCACGGTGCTAAAAGCGAGGGTGGTGCCGAGTCCAGAGGTGGCGATCTTTGGAGTGTCGGAAGACCCGAGATTCCAGGGGGCGAGAGAGGCTGACGTTTTGGCCTTTGACTCCTTGGTATCTCAGAGACGGATCTTATTAGCGTGGAGGGACTCGGAGCCCCTGAAATCGGGGGTAAGGGTGAGCGACATGGCTGGGTTTCTCAGCCTTCGATCTCAGGATCGATGTTAGGGTTTGTCCGGAGGTGGCAGCCGTTTATCGACTTCTTCAGGGAAAACTAAACTGTTAGCAGATACAATAAGCAGTGGGTCAGGGAATAAGGGGGGCAGGGGGAGTTAGTTTAGTTTAGTTCAATTTAGGCAAGATCAGCGAGAGGAGATGGAGGGACTTGGGGAGAGTGTGTGTGGCTATGTTGGCGGGGTAAGATTGTTGGTTCGGGGGGGTGTTACGCACTGAATTATGTTTACATTTGTATTTGTATCTTCTGTTGTTATAAAATCATAAATGCCTTAATAAAATGTTTGGTAAAAAAAAAAAATCTGTTTCAGCGACATTGCCATTTCTTGTATTCTGTAACACGTTGTGTATTATCTTCCTACATCATTCTCTCCGCCTACTGGGTGGTGGTTATGTGAAACATGCTGCAAGCAGACGTAGTCAAAACTAAGTCGTTTGGAGACCTTTCAAGATAGAGATCAATAAATATCTGGCTGGAAGTGGGGTTGCAGGTCATTGAATAGATTTAGGTTGAGATGAAATATGAAAGTTCTTGTGCGGCCGTGTACTGGAGTAGACTGTCTGTAATGTTGGGAGATAGAACATAGAACGTACAGTAAAGGAGGCCATTCGACCCCATCAAGTCTGCACCGGCCCACTTAAGCCCTCACTACTCCCCTATCCCCATAATCCAATAACCCCTCCTAACCTTTTTTGGACACTAAGGGCAAATTATCATGGCCAATCCACCTAACCTGCACGTCTTTGGACTGTGGGGGGAAACCGGAGCAGCCGGAGGAAACCCACGCAGACACGGGGAGAACGTGCAGACTCCGCACAGACAGTGACCCAGCTATGAAGCCACAGTACTAGCCACACTGCTACCGTGCTGCCCCCCTATGCAGGGACACATAGATTAAGATAGATAAATAGTCCACAGTTTATTTTTTAACTATTTTTGCTACTCAGGCATATCCTTGGGATATTAAACAGCATAGATTAAGTAGTGTTTAAGATAGAGTAAAATATAAAGCTTGTTGATTGAGTGGGGTGCGATATGAAAATTATCTTATCTCAGCCCATATCTTTTTATGCCCCGCATGGTTATTCTTAGTGAGTTTAAAAAAAAATGCCCTACTGAATAGCAGAAATAATATTAATGGAAGACATCATTATTATTCATTTTTTAACGATATTTGGCTCTTCAATTCCCTTTAACTCCTCACGGACCTCTTTGCTTATCATTGCTTTATTATTTATGTGAGTAGCTATTACGAAGGATTCCAGTTACTCATCTGTCAAAATCCCATTTACATGGATAACTTGATAATATGTCCAAAAGAGTATCATTTTACTGTCACTAATCACTACTATTTGATATCGCTGACCCTTGCTGGCATAAGCTGTTATAGTATGCCACAGTATGCCTGAGATGGTTTGTAACCGATTTTCTGTGCGACTACTATGCAGACAGTGTTTGTGCAAGATATTTTCAGAATGCCTTGTAAATGTTATTCAGTCCTGCACAGAAATCACCACAATCATTTGATGTCAGCCGTAAAACTGGAGGTGTTTCTGGCCCAATAAGGACTTGTACCGTTGAATGTAATTGATGGGAACCCAGTTGAAGATGTTGTTCTAATTTCTGTCTGTATTCTCTTCTGGCCACGTGACAGCAGAAGAGTTGCATTATTTTTTTTATATATATATGTAGAGTACCCAATTAGTTTTTTTTTGCCAATTAAGGGGCAAGTTCGCGTGGCCAATCCACCTAACCCTCATATTTTTGGGTTGTGGGGGTGAAACCCACGCAGACACGGGGAGAATGTGCAAACACCACACGGACAGTGACCCAGGGCTGGGAATCAAACCCAGGTCCTCAGCGCCGCAGTCCCAGTGCTAACCACTGTGCCACGTGCTGCCCCGACTTTGCATCATTTTAATGCAATTCGGTGTTGGTAATTTCAGCAGAATGTAAGTTCAGTGAAACAATCCTGTTTTCCCAGTGGAGAATTTTTTTTTTTTAATTTAGTGTACCCAATTCATTTTTTTCCAATTAGGGGGCAATTGAGCGTGTTCAATCCACCTAGCCCTTGCACATCTTTGGGTTGTGGGGGTGAAACACACGCAAACACGGAAAGAATGTGCAAACTCCGCATGGACAGTGACCCAGAGCTGGGATCGAACCTGGGACCTCGGCGCTGTGGGGCAATAGGGCTAACCCACTGCGCCAGCGTGCTGCCCTTTCCCAGTGGAGAATAAACTTGGGATGGGGAGGATAACTTTAATCTAACAGGAGATGGAAAAACCCACCTCCTGAGAATGGATGGAACCCTCGTTAACACACTACCCATTTTAACTCACCATTGAATTCAGCAGAGAGTTACATCAGGCAGCACATAAAACCATTGTTGCACCCAATCTGCCATTTTCTACACTGGCTGGTTAGGATTAAGTTGACCCCCTTGGCCGGGATTCTCCCGCAATCGGCGGGACAGCCTGACGCCAGCTCCAAGAGCGGCGCGAACTATTCCGGCGTCGGGCCGCCCGAAGTTGCAGAACCCTCCGCCAACCGGCACCGAAGAGCAGCCGTGGGCCGGCGCGAGTTGGTGCATGTGCAGAACCACCGATGTGTTTCCTGCGCATACGCAGAGGGTTTCTTCACCGCGCCGGCCATGGCGGAGCCTTACAGAGGTCGGCGCGGAGGGAAAGAGTGCCCCCACGGCACAGGCCCGCCCGCAGATCGGTGGACCCCGATTGCGGGCCAGGCCACCATAAGGGCCCCCCCCGGGGCTGGATACTCCCACGCCCCCCCCCCCAGGACCCCGCTAGCCGCTCTCCAAGCCAGGTCCCGCCGGGATGGATCATGTCTATTTCACGCCAGTGGGACTGGCCAAGAACGGGTGGCCGCTCGGCCCATCGGGGCCCGGAGAATTCTCCGACCCAGCGGGGGGGGGGGGGGGGGGGGGGGTCGGGTCGGACAATCCCGCCCCTTATCTCTGGTGTATGTTCTCTTTCTGTGTGATTCCCTATTGGGAACACAGGATCATTCAAGTTACTAAAGTAAGGCAAGAAAATGCCAAAGATATAAAACATTCAAAGTTACAATGCTGGTAAGACTGGCTGGAATAGTGGTTTTCTGTCCTTGAATCCTCTCCTCTCTCTGCTGGCTCTAAGGGCAAACTTCTACAAAGGTAAAACTCAATGCGACTTCTTCCCTTACCCCCAGTGAAACTCCAGTCTAACGTTACAGTCTACGTTATTCAACCCTGACTGGTCACATTCCATAGATTGCATTTAGATGATCCCAGACAACTCAAAACATCATGTTCCACAAATGATTTAACCACTGCTGCACACATGTCTCCTTATAATCTTCAATTCCTAGTTCCAAGATTATTTTTACTGGGTTTTCCCCAATGAATTAATTATGTGGCTTTAACAAAGCCACATAAGCACAACTGAGAAAAATTACTCTTTTTTTATTTGTTCAAGGGGCGTCACAGGCTGTGGCAGCATTTATTACCCATCCCTAATTGCTCCTGAGAGGGCAGTTAAGTGTCAACCACCTTTAGTGGGTCTGGAGTCACATGTAGGCCAGACCAGGTAAGGACATCAGATTTCTTTCCCTAAAGGACATTAGTGAACCAGATGGGTTTTTACGACAAGCGACAAAAGTTTCATGGTCACCATTAGACTTTTAATTTCAGATTATTTTTTATTTTATTAAATTTTTAGAGTACCCAATTATTATTTTTCCAATTAAGGGGCAATTTAGCATGGCCAATTCACGATCTGCCCATCTTTGGATTATGGGGGTGAAACCCACGCAGACACGGGGAGAATGTGCAAACTCCACGCACACAGTGACCCAGGGCCGGGATTCGAACCCAGGTCCTCAGCGCCGTAGGCAGCAATGCTAACCACTGTGCCACACGCCGTCCTTAATTCCATATTTTTTTAATAGTTGCAAGAGGTAGAAATGGAGGTGGTAACGTTACTGGACAAGTAATCCAGAGGCCCAGGATAATGCTGTAAGGGTGTGGGATCAAATCCCACCACAGCAGCTGGTGGAATTTAGAATTCAGTAAATAAATCTAGAATATAAGGCCATCATCAGTAATGGTAATTATGAAACCATTGTTGTAAAAACCTATCTAGTTCACTAATGTCCTTTAGGGAAGGAAATCTATCATCTCTATATGTGAATCCAGATCCACAGCTGACTCTTAACTGTCCTCAATGCAAGGGCAATTCGGGATAGGCAACAAATGCTGGCATGGTCAATGACACCCAATTCCCACTAAATAATTTTTAAAATGTAGACTCCAGCATGTTTCCCTGGGAACTCCCACAAAAATGTCCTGGTGTTGCAATGATTGACTTCTAGCAACCATACATGTTCCTTTGTATGAGGTATGAGTACAGCCATTAGAGAATTTTCCCCAATCCCCATTGACTTCAGCTTGACGGGAATTTCAAACATCAAACGTTAGGACAAATGTTTGTTTCCAAAAGCAGTCACTCTCACCTCGCCTCTGTTTAAACCAAGGCCGTAATGAGATTTGAAGTGGCACTCAAACTGGGAATCAATGAGCGGCCTTTTTGTGAGTCAATGTCACTTCATATCACATCTGATGCCTCTTTCTGACACTTTGCTAACGATTGGGAGTAAATGGATAAGGCTGGGTTAAATGTTATCTGCTTTACCTGGGCTGAAATGTCCTAGCACACTGCTTCTTCATCTCTGAGAGCAGCTTCACAAAGTGAAATTAGTTTACGTAGCATCAACAAAATTCTTACCAGCTCTGGCCCAGAGTTCAGAGAGCTCTCGCAATTGCCATTCTCACTCAACGGCCATAGGACTGGTTAGTGTAAAATAATAACGCTATATTAGTGCAGCTGTACTGATCTTCTGATCTCAGGGTTTGAACACATTGGTCTGGATATTTACTGGGGCATAATTTCCAAATGTTCATGCCACAGTGCATATGCGTGTGTGCGCCTGTGTGTTGTTTGAGGCTGGGATGACATTTATTTGTAATTTAACATCCCACCCAACCAAATACACCTATTTGTTGGGGGCTAAAATAGTCCCCATTGGGCCACTTTACAGGGACTTAACTTTGCAGCTACAATACTGAGCGATATATTACCAGGAGATACTTAATGCTGATGCTGGTTGCTAAAATCAGAAAATGCTAAAACTGCAATCCCTCAATTTGACGAGAGCAAAAATCCCCAAAATATTTGATATTTCTCATGTCTTCCGACATTGTAAAGATTTGAATCGATCTACAGTGAGTCTCTCTACAGTTCAATTTGTGAAGGGTAATTTTTAGACTAAGTGCTTTCCGCAGGGGAGTCTTGCCCATTTGGAGAGCATATCGGAATCTTGGATCCCGCTGCAGACAATTCCCAACTGTTAAAATGAGTGGTTGGAAAATTCTGCATTGTGCCTGAATTTCCAATAAGCACTTCCAATGGGAGAGGATCCCTGATCCCCATCGAAGGTGTGACATTGGAAAATTGCCGTTACTATCGTCAACCCCCTTATCAGCTATTGCAATGCATTATTGTCTTTACAGAATTTACAGTACAGAAGGGGGCCATTTGGCCCATCGAGTCTGCACCGGCCCTTGGAAAGAGCACACTACTTAAGCCCACACCTCCATCCTATCCTCATAACCCACATTTGGACGGTAAGGACAATTTAGCATGGCCAATCCACCTAAACTGCACATCTTTGGACTTGGTCAGGATAACATTTGGAAAATTGCACAGATCATTCTAAAAAGAAGCGATCAGTCCCATCCACTTCAGCATTTACTCCCTACACCAGAGGAGGCGGTGCATAGTGACATTTTCACCAGTAACCCAAAGACCAGGGGTGATACTCTGGGGACCCAGGTTCAAATCCCACCATGGCAGATGGTGAAATCTGAAATTAAAAACCAAAAGTCTGATGATGACCATTAATCGATTGTTGTAAACACCCATCTAGTTCACGATTGTCACTTCAAAGAACAAAGAAAAGTACAGCACAGGAACAGGCCCTTCGGCCCTCCAAGCCCGTGCCGACCATGCTGCCCGTTTAAACTAAAATCTTCTACACTTCTGAGTCGTATCCCTCTATTCCCATCCTATTCATGTATTTGTCAAAATGCCCCTTAAACGTCACTATTGTCCTGCTTCCCCAACCTCCTCCGGCAGCGAGTTCCAGGCACCCACTACCCTCTGTGTACAAAAAGTACCTCGCACATCTACTCTAAACCTTGCTCCTCACACCTTAAACCTACGCCACCTAGTAATTAACCCCTCTACCTTGGGGGAAAGCCTCTGACTATCCACTCTGTCTATGCCCCTCATAATTTTGTAGACCTCTATCAGGTCGCCCCTCAACCTCCGTCGTTCCAGTGAGAACAAACTAAGTTTATTCAACCGCTCCTCATAGCTAATGCCCTCCATACCAGGCAACATCCTGGTAAATCTCTTCTGCACCCTCTCTAAAGCCTTCTGGTAGTGTGGCGACCAGAATTGAACACTATACTCCAAGTGTGGCCTAACTAATGTTCTATACAGCTGCAACATGACTTGCCAATTCTTATGCTCAATGCCCCGGCCAATGAAGGCAAGCATGCCGTATGCCTTCTTGACTACCTTCTCCACCTGTGTTGCCCCTTTCAGTGACCTGTGGACCTGTACACCTAGATCTCTCTGACTTTCAATACTCTTGAGGGTTCTACCGTTCACTGTATGTTCCCTACCTGCATTAGACCTTCCAAAATGCATTACCTCACATTTGTCCGGATTAAACTCCATCTGCCATCTCTCCGCCCAAGTCTCCAAACTTCAGGGAATGACATCTGCCATCCTTATCTGGTCTAGCCTACATGTCTCCAGACCCAGCAATGCGGTTGACTCTTAAATGACTTCTGAGACTGCAGAGCAATTAGGGATGGGCAATCATTGCTGGCCCAGTCAGTGATGCCCACATAATTAAAAAAGAACACTGGTGCACAGTGGCAGCTCACCAAGATGCCTTCAGCAACACCTTCCAAACCCGTGACTTCTACCACCTAGAAGGACAAGGGCAGCAGATGCCTGGGAAACACTGCTCTCTGCAAGCTGCCCTGCAACTCACGGGCCGCCCTGACTTGGAAATATATTGACATTCCCTCACAGTCGTGAGATCAAAATCCTAGAACTCCTTTCCCAACAGCACCCTACACCACCTGGACTACAGCCGTTCAAGAAGACATATCAGCAGCACCAGCCAATTAGACATGGGCAATAAATTCTGGCCTAGCAACATCCCATGAATGAATAAATGAAAATTCTGATCAGTATTAAGGTAAATTCCAAAAGTGAGGCATTAATTAGGAAATAAAGATAGGACAGAGTTCAACCATGACAGGGCGATATTAATTCGGATGTGATGTCCGTCACACTATAGATATAATCTCATATTATTATTGGGCGGCGAATATTGAAAGGGGTGGCATAAAGGGACGGTGTCGATGTGGTCGGATGAAGAGGAATGACTGTAAAGGTACCAGCTTGAGGGCTTTGATTAGGGCTCCCCTTCCATTTTCCCCAATGAAATGGATTGCCAATCCGGTGGTGGTGGCCACCTTGAAAATATGGGGACAATTTAGATGGCACTTCTAACTGGGTGTTATGTCAATGTTGGCCCGAATCTTTGGGAACCATTGTTGTGCTGACGGTTTAGATTCGTCCTTAGGGGTTTGGAAGGAGGAGGGGTTGGAAAGGTTCAGGATCTGTTTGTTGTTGGTAAGTTCCTGAGTTTTGAGGAGTGTCTGGGGAGGGGTAAGCCCTCAAGCACTAACTGTGGTGTTCTTGTGTTTCATACACTCAGGATGGATGTCGTAGTGTTCACAAAGACCACACAAGCTAAGTTCAATAACAAAGCTACATTTATTACACTACTTAATATAGAGCTTGACCACGTACTCCCATAGCAAGTAATAATTTATGAAACTATAATCTACACTAGTACTAATAATTGTCTCATGCACTCTGTCTTAAACTGTACTCTGCTCTCTCCTGCACTCTCTCCCACTCCCTCTCCCAGAAGCCTGAGAGTCAGTTCCTTTTATAGGTCTGTTCCCAGCTCCACCTAGCGGTCAATTATGATATTACAATAACCTTTTTTTTTTAACAAACAATTTTATTGAGGTATTTTTTGGCATTGTAAACAGTTACAGATTACAGAAATGTGCAAACATCAATGGAAAACCAAGACTTCAACCAAACCATAGTGCACATAACCGGTCCTTCTCCCATAAACACTACCCGCCTATTTATCCCTCCTACCCTACTCTAATCTCCTCCCCCGCCCTCCCCACCTGCTGACGTTCAATCTCCACGAAGAAGTCATGAATGGTTGCCACCTTCGGGCGAACCCCAATACAGATCCCCTAAGGGCATCCAGACCCAGAAAACTCGACATGTCCGAAAGCCATAGTTCGGTCTTCAGGGGTTTTGAGTCCCTCCATGCCAGCAGTATTTGGCGCTGGGCTATCAGGGAAGCAAAGGCCAGAACGTCGGTCTCTTTCTCCTCCTGGACTCCGGGGTCTTCCGAAACCCCGAAAATTGCCACCTCTGGACTCATCACCACCCTTGCCCCTCATAATTTTGTAGACCTCTATCAGGTCGCGGGACATGACACCCGCAAATCCCTCCCAGTACCCCCTGAGCTTAGGGCATGCCCAAAACATGTGAATGTGGTTCGCTGGTCCTCCCGCGCATCTAGCGCACTTGCCCTCTACTCCAAAGTATTTGCTCATCTGAGCCACCACCATGTGGGCCCGGTGAACGACCTTAAACTGAATCAGGCTGAGCCTGGCACATGTTGCGGTTGAGTTTACCCTACTCAGGGCTTCCGCCCATACCCCGTCCTCCATCTCTCCGCCGAGTTCCTCCTCCCATTTGAGTTTCAGTTCCTCCGTCTGGGACTCTTCCCCCTTCATGAGCACCTTGTAAATATCCAAGACACTACCCTCTCCTCCTTCTCCTCTAGAGACTATTCTATCCTGGATCCCTATTGGCGGGAGGCATGGGAGGATGGGACCTGTCTGCGTATAAAGTCCCGCACTTGTTAGTACCTGAACTAATTTCCCCTTACCAGCCCAAATGTCTCCTCCAAAGCCCTCATGCTCGCAATGCTCCCCACCAGGAACATATCGCCCACCCTCCTCATCCCCGCCCCGCCGCCATGTTCGAAACCCACCATCCATGTTCCCGGAGGCGAATCGATGGTTATCAGATATTGGAGCCCAGACCGATGTGCCCATCTCCCCTACATGTTTCCTCAACTGGCCCCATATCCGCAGGGCCACCCCCACTACCGGGCTGGTGGAGTACCTGGCCGGCGAAAGTGGTAGGGGAGCCATGACCAGGCTGCCAGGCTGGTGCCCCTGCACGAAGCCGCCCCTACAACGCTCCCAAATAGCCCCCGTACCCACCCATCCATTTCCTTATCATGGCTATGTTAGCCGCCCAGTAATAGTTATCAGATTCGGCAACGCCAGTCCCCCCTCGCTGCGGTTCCTTTCCAGCATCGCCTTCCTCACCCGTGGGGATTTTCCCGCCCAGACAAAGCTCATAATAATTTTGCTGGTCCTTTTGAACAAGGACTGTGGGATAAAGATCGGGGGGCACTGAAAAATGGACAGGAATCTTGGGAGGATTGTCATCTTTACCATCTGCACCCTCCCCGCAAGTGATAGCGGGAGTGCATCTCATCTCCGAAACTCCCTCTTCATTTGTTCCACCACTCTAGTCAAATTTAACTGATGTAACCTGCCCCAGTCTCATGCCCCTGTATCCCCAAGTATCGGAAACGTTCCCCAACCAGCCTAAATGGCAGCTCCTTCAGCATATTCTCCTGGCCCCTTGCCTGCACTCCAAACACCTTACTCTTGGTCATATTTAATTGTACCCTGAGAACACGGCCAAACTTTCTCAACGTTTCCAGTATATTGCCCATCCCGGCCAGTGGGTCCGACACGTACAGGAGCAGGTCATCCACATAGAGAGAGAGACCTTGTGCTCCACCCCCCGCCCCACCCCTAGTCATTCCCTTCCACCCCACTGCAGCTCTCAGGGCAATCGCCAATGGTTCTATGGCCAGCGCAAACAACAACGGGAGAGTGGGCATCCCTGTCTGGTCCCGCGATGTAGTCTGAAATAGTCAGACATTGTCCTGTTCATCCTTACGATAGCTTTTGGGGCCTGGTACAGTAGTCTAACCCAATTAACAGTCCCTCCCCGAACCTGAACCGTCCGAGTACCTCCCACAAATAGTCCCACTCCACCCGGTCAAAGGCCTTCTCAGCGTCCATTGCCACCACTACCTTCACCTCCTTGCCAGTCAGGGGCATCATAATCACATTAAGCAATCTTCTCAAGTTGGCTGTCAGCTGTCTGCCATTAACAAACCCTGTTTGATCGTCCCCAATCACCTCTGGTACGCAGTCCTCAATTCTAATCGCCAGGACCTTGGCCAGGAGCTTGGTGTCCACATTAATTAGGGAGATTGGCCTGTATGACCCGCAGGCTTCCGGGTCCTTGTCCCGCTTTAATATCAGTGAGATGGGTGGCCTGCGGCATCGTCGGAGGCAGGGTCCCTCTGTCCCTCGCCTCATTAAAAATCCTGGTCAGCACCGGCCCCACTATCTCCGAGAACTTTTGTAAAAACTCTACTGGTATCCATCCGGCCCCGGGGCTTTCCCCGACTGCATGGCCTTTAGGCCCCCAGTACCTCCTCCGCTCTAATCGGGACCCCTAGCCCGTCCACTAGTCCCCCGCCTACTTTTGGGAAGGTTAGTCCGTCCAGGTACCTTTTCATCTCCCTCCGGCTCCTCCAGGGGTTCTGAAGTGTAGCGCTTACTATAAAAGTCCCGAAACACTTTATTCAGTCCTGGCGGGTCCTCCACTCTGTTCCCCTTCCCATCTACCATCCTACGTATTTCCCTGGCCGCCTCCCTCCTCCTGAGTTGCTGCGCTAGTCAATCTGCTGGCCTTCTCCCCATGCTCATACACCAATCCCCTTGCCCTTCCTAAATTGTTCCACGCTCTACTCATGGATGCACTCCCAGTTCCGCCTGCAGTCTCCTTCTCTCCCTGAGTAGGGTCCTCCCCAGGGACCCCTGTGGTGCATGTGAATTCACTCTATATATAGTTGCCAATATCACTCCATGTTATTATGTTCGTTATCTACCCATTGTAATATGCAGTTGCACTAATCCGACCACCAGGGGGAGTCGCATCTGTGAGTACGCGAGAGTTTGTTACTGGGCTCCTCCTTGGCTCCGCCCAGGACTCCTCCCCCTGGTACCGAGGTATAAAGATCAGTGCCTTAGAGCCAGCCTGCCAGTTCCCTGAAGTTCAACGAAGATAGGCTGGCTCTATTGTAAGTGTATTAAAGCTCTGTTCAGATCCACTACACGTGTTCGCTTAATTGATGGTTCCATCAGACCCCGCATGCTCCTCGTCTATCCGTGGATCTCCGTAACCATCTATCCATTTCTGCTCTGTCCCGTCCTATCACTGTGAGCCTGAATTGAGATCAGCTCCCCCCCACTACTGCCTTCAGCGCCTCCCACAGGTCATTGCGGAAAACCTTCCCCATATCGTTAACCTGCAGATAATTTTGCATACACTTCCGAAGTCTCTCACATATCCCCTCCTCCGACAACAATCCTAACGTCTAACCTCCATTGTGGGCGTTGGGTAATTCACGTCCCCCCCCCCCCCTCCCCGACCTGCAGGTCCACCAATGTGGGGCATGGTCCGAAATAGTGATCACCGAGTATTCCATATTTTTTACCTCCCCTACACAGTCCCTGCTCATGAGTAAAGAAATCGACCCTAGAGTATACTCTGTGAACATGGGAGTAAAACGAGGTAGCCCCTTCCCGTCGGCCGTCTGGCTCTCCATGGGTCCACTGCCCCCTTTTGCTCCATGAACCCTTTCAGCTCCTTTGCCATTGCTGGGAGCCTACCCATTTTGGGACATGACCAGTCCAGTCCCGGGTCGAGGACCATATTGAAGTACCCCCCCCCCCATAATCAACTTGCCTGAGTCTAGATCTGGGATTTTCCCTAGCACTCTTTTAATAAAGTCAGCGTTGTCCCAATTCAGAGCATACATATTCACCAGCACCACTCTCCTCCTCTCCAGCTTGCCTCTTACCATAAGGAATCTGCCCCCGCTGTCTGGAATTACGCCCTCCGCCTCAAATTGAACCCGCTTATTGATCATAATTGCTACCCCCCTAGAATCTAAGCCCAAATGGAAGACCTGGCTGATCCAGCTCTTCCTGGGGCTGTTTAGCACACTGGGCTCAATTGCTGGCTTTGAAAGCAGACCAAGGTAGGCCAGCAGCATGGTTCGTTCCCGTAACAGCCTTCCCGAACAGGCGCCGGAATGTGGCGACTAGGGGCTTTTCACAGTAACCTCATTGAAGCCTACTCGTGACAATAAGCGATTTTCATTTCATTTCAATTCATTTTCCTTAATCTAATCTGGTCAGACACTTTCAAATGTGTCTCCTGCAGCATATTTACGTTCGCCTTTAGAGCCCGCAAGTGCGCAAACACAGATGCCCTTTTGACTGGCCCGTTCAGTCCTCTGACATTCCAGGTGATCAGCCTGGTTGGAGGGCACGCCCCCCCCCGCCAGCCCCCCCCCCCGCCCCCCCCCCCCCCCCCCCCCCCCCCCCCCCCGCCCCCCTCCCCCCCGCCGGTCTCAATCATACCCTTCGTTGGTCCCAGCCCCCCGGCCCTGTGCCACGCCTCTTGGCAGTTTCCACCCCTGACCTCCTCTCCATTACCTACTTCAAGCCCTCCCACGTCAGCAGAATAACTTCCCCCCCTCCCCCTTTCTAAGCATTAATAAAGTAACACCGCAGTAACACAGTACCTGTATAACACCCACCCAAACTAAAAAAAAACTTAAAAAAAAACTTTAATCCCTTTGCTTACCGGCCACCTTATGTTACAGTAAAGGCTTCCAACAAACAAAAGAGCACGACAAAAGGTAAAAGAATGCGAGAGGGGGAATCACATCCCCCCCGCACACCCTGTAGGCAAAGGTGCCAAAATACAACACAAGGCACCTTTAAAGCAGTAGACAGTCGCCTGTCAGTCCAGGCACAGTAAGGCACCACCCAGACAATAACTCTCGGGACTCTAGCTTGAGCCCGTGGGTTCTTTTTGCGGGACCAGCCCCTGATCCCTCGCAAAGTCCATCGCTTCTTCGGGATCGGAGAAGTATGGTGGTTAGCCCTGATGCGTGACCCAAGACGGGCCGGGGAGACCAGACCAAACTTCACGTGCTTTTTAAATAAAACCTCCTTAATTTGTTTAAAGGATGCTCAACGCCTAGCCACCTCCTGGCTTAGCTTCTGATAAATGCTAAGACACTGTTATTCCACGATGCTGCTTCTTGGCGCTCTTTACCCACTGCAGCACACCGCTCCTTATCCGTGAACCTGTGGAACCTGATCACCATCGGACGGGGAGGACCCCCCGGACGCATCTGCCTCGCCTGTACTCTATGTGCCCCCTCCAGCCTCCGGCAATCGCGGAAAGGCGTCAGCCCCCATCAGCTGCAGCAACAGGTCAGCCAGAAACGTTGTGGCATCTGCTTCCTCAGCCTCCCTCCGGGAGGGCCGATGATCCTCAGATTTGTCTGCGGGCTCTATTTTCTAGCTCCTCTACTCTGTCCAGCAGTCTCTTTCTGCTCTCTCTTCAACCATCGACTTCTAGCGCCGCAATTGTCCTGCGTGTCCCGCCTGCTCCTCCACCGCTTCCCCAGCACTCCTTAACTTTTTGTCCTGGGTATCCAATCTCTGATTCAATTGATCCACTGCCTTCTGAAAGTGGGTCCAAGTTATCCCGCTTCACATTTCAAAACTGCTTTTAATCACCTGCAGCATATTTTCCAGCGCTAACTGGATCGCCGGGTCCGAGGACCCATAGGTCGGACCCCTGTGCTCCGGGTCAGCTTCCACTGCACTTTGCCTTTGTCCTTTCCTTTCCCGTTTTCGCTGCTTGCTGCTCACCTGCGGTTCCATGCAGCTCTGCCTCATTAACCAGCACCTCCGTGGCCGTCTATCCCAGCGCTCAATAGTCCGAAAAAACAGGAAACCAGGTCCACAATCCTGCCAGAGTGAGAGCCATCGAATGCGTGGCTTACCTCGCATCATTGCATACCACCAGAAGTCTCTACATTAACCCTTTATATACTAGACATTCTACATAATGTCACATCCCCCTTTCTTTTAAAAATATTTGAAACACTTTCAAACTTTTGATACATACATGTATGAAACACTTTCAATATTTAATACATACATGTATGGGAAATAGTTTATACATATCATGTACAATGTCATGTCAAATATCATAATATCACAATTACAGAGTAATAGGTTATTATGTGTTCCAAGTTCAGATGACTAGCTTGTTTCCTTATCGTCTTGGACCTTCTAATACACTCGGGGTTGTCATAGAATTGTCCTTTGTCTGTGCATGTTCCTCTGTTCACAAATTCAATATTGCAAAACTTGGAGTCCGGTTGTGTTAGAGTTGGTTCTGGAATGTGAATTGGATTCTTGACTTGAAATGAAGCTCGTCGATTGCTACAATACATCACTCCAGATTTGGTGTGTATGACATATGAGTGCAGTGCAGCTTCACTCATCACATTTGCAGTTTCCGGCCAACCACCATTTGGATTTCGTATCCTAACAATATCTCCTTGGTTAAGTGGAGGTAGTTTTTGCATGTCTATCGTAGTAGGAACTTTGTTGCTTTTTTTGTTGTGCATTTTATCATGTATCATCTGTTCATCCAGATCCGGAACGGTTATGCCTGTAACGGAGCACGTAGCTCTCGTCCCATCACATCTGGGTCGGCGACAAACCTGAAGTCAAAGGAGGAGCTCTGTAGCTTAACAGTGCTGCAGAAAAATCCTTTTGATCATCATACGCCTTCTTGGACAGTTTCTTTATTATTCCAACACCTTTCTCGGCTTTCCAATTTGACTGCCGGTATAACGGACTTGGTGTGATGTGTTGGACGTTGTAGCATTTGGCAAATGACAACCATTCCCAACCACTAAAACAGGGACCATTATCCGTCATGAATTTTAGGGGTATGCCATGTTGTGCGAATACAGACTTTGCAGCTCTGATGACTGATTGAGCAGTCAAATCTGTTAGCGTATCACTTCTGGATAATTGGAATAGTAATCTATGATTATCAGGTAATTATTTCTCTAAAATAGAATAAGTCCATCTTTAACCATGGGTTGGGGAAAGTTCACTCAATGCAAATGCTTCTTTGCACTGGGACAGTGGATGTGTTTGGCAGACACTACAATCCTGAACATAGCTGTCAACATCTTTATTGATGCCTGGCCAATAGACTGATTGCCTTGCTGTCTTTTGCATTTCTCTATCCCTTGATGCCCTTCATTTATCCTTGCTAAGATACGTCTTCAGAAGCAGGATGGTATGACAATTCTGTCACTTTTCAGGTAAAAACCATTGACAACGGTCAGGCTATCCTAAAACTATTACAGCTGCCATTAGGCCATCCTTCCATCAGTTTTATCACGCTGAAGGATTACATCTTTTGCGATCTCTTCTCGAATTAAGCTTAGTTGTGCATCAGACACTGGTAACTTGTCTGCTATGAATGGGGCTTGTGCTCCAACATTTAGATTACCTCTGATGTTGTCTCATCCGTGTAACTAGTTGCACGTGACAGAGCATCTGCACGACAAGGTCTTTGCTTGGTGAGTACGATAATATAAAATCATAAATATGCAGCTTCATCATCATCTTGTAGATTTGTCAACATATTATTGAGATCTTTTTAATTTGTTGACTAAAGGACGGTGATCCGTTTCCACAGTGAACTGCGGCAGGCCAAAGACAAAACAGTGGAATTTGCTTATGTCAGTAAGTAAACCTCGATATTCTTTCTCTATTTGTACATATCTTTGTTCCAGTTTCAACATTGCCAGACACGAAACTTTGCGCACAAGGAGATTTCTTCCTTTCCTTTGCCCCCCCACCCCCCCCCCCCCCTCATTGATGGACAAAATTCTTTCAGCAGCAAGTGTAGGGGCGGGAGGGGTGTCGAGGATCTACGGTCAGCTTGTGTTGACGGATCAAGTCCTGTTGGATGAACTTAAAAGAAAATTGGAGGAGGAATTGTGGCAGGAACCTGAGGATGGGGGGGGGGGGGGGGTGGAGGCTCTATGTAGAGTCAACTCCACCTCTTCATGTGTTAGGCTCAGCCTGATACAATTCAAGGTGGTGCACAGGATGTATTTGCCAGGGCCAGAATGAGTGGGGCTTTTTTGCAGATG